>NC_081575.1:117725730-117738729 GCF_022355385.1 Mustela nigripes | reverse complement strand
AGCCCTGCATCGGGCTCTGCTCGGCAGGGAGCCTGCTTCCCCCTCTCTCTCTCTGCCTGCTTCTCTGTCCACTTGTGATCTCTGTCTGTCAGATAAATAAAATCAAAAAAAAAAAAAAAAAAAAAGCCTTGTTTACGTTAACCTTTTAAGTGCAGCCGAGAAACCTTATTATTCTTTTTATTAATTCATTTTAAAGTCCAGCAAATAGTAACAACCTCTCGCAAGGGACCTCTGGAAAATGCTTGATCCTACTGGCAAACTTAGTTCATTAAATACTGTCATGAATTTGCAAGCACATTTACAACTCAGTGTGGGGGGGCGCATGGGTGGCTCAGTGGGGTAAGCCTCTGCTTTCCCCTCAGGTCATGATCCCAGGGTCCTGGGATGGAGCCCCACATCGGGGTCTCTGCTCAGCGGGGGCCCTACTTCCTCCTCTCTCTCTCTCTGCCTGCCTATCTGCCTACTTGTGATCTCTCTCTGTCAAATGGATAGATAAAATCTTTAAAACAAAACAAAAACTCAGTGTGAGGCGCCCGGCTGGCTCCGTCAGGGAGCATGCGACTCTTGATCTTGAGGTTGAGTTTAAACCCCACATCGGGCATACAGATGACTTAAAAATAAAATCCTAAAGGGGCACCTGAGTGGCTCAGTGGGTTAAAGCCTTTGCCTTCAGCTCAGATCATGACCCAGGGTCCTTGGATCAAGTCCCGCATCGGGCTCCCTGCTCAGCAGGGAGCCTGCCTCTCTGCCTACTTGTGATCTCTGTCTGTGAAATAAATAAATAAAATCTTTAAAAAAAAATCCTTAAAAAAAAGCCCCAAACGCCCCACACGACAGTGTACTGTAGTTTCCTTTTTAATCACTTCAACTGTCTCAATTAACAAGTACGCAAATAACTTTTAAGTCTAATGAATTAAACATATAGTGAAGCTTAAGTTTTCTTTCTTTTTTTGAAGATTTTATTTGTCTATTTGAAAGAGAGAACATGAGTAGGGCTGAGTAGCAGGCAGAGGGAGAAGCCGACTCCCCGTGGAGCAGGGAGCCTGATGCAGGACTTGATCCCGGGGCACTGGGATCAGACCTGAGCTGAAGGCAGATGCCCAACAGACTGAGCCACCCAGGCGCCCCAGAGAAAAAGAACTTTCCACCCGTGGTTCCACTGGGGCTCGAACCCAGGACCTTCTGCGTGTAAAGCAGACGTGACAACCACTACACTTGGAACCTTCATTATTTGTTTTTATGTTTTCTTAAAAATGTCCCAATACTGAAAAAGAAAAAAAAGGTTCCAATACTGTGGATAAAATTAGTTTTCAACTAAAATGACAAGTTTAGATTAATTACCTAATTATGCATTTTACAGTGGTTTCCAAAGCTCAGAAAATCTTGGAAACTTTACAAATGCATAAGATGTCAAATATGCACAGATTCCCTCTTCACCCCAAATACGAATCCTGTAGTTTTGCTTCTCTTAAATTTCTGTACTTTTTCTAAATTCTCAGGCTCAGGCGTATCCCCATCACAGACAACAGTTACCATCCCATGCCCGAGCCTGCATATACATCCAAGATTTGAGCTGGCCCCTAGCTAGATTCCTGTCAATGCCCCTACTGGGACACTTGAAGGCTATTAATGATTGCTATGTATTGCTGTATTTCATGGGATGTGGTCTCAAGACCCTGACCCTTAGTTGTTGCTGTTGTTTTTAAGACTTTATTTTTAAGTAACCTGTACACCCCACATGGGGCTTGAACTCATGACCCTGAGGTCAGGAGTCACACACTCCCCCAACTGAGGCACCCCCCAGCCCCAACCATCCCTTAGTTTTAAGCTCTATCCCTTGACTGGAGTGTAGGTGGTTCTCACAATATACTTTTCTCTCTAGCTCCAAAGACCTTTGCACTCGAGGAATCCTAAGATGTGTAAATACCCTTTTATCTGCTAATAAGACCTTGGGAATCCGTGGAATCTTTCTAGAAGCTTTGATCAGACTGGGATTGGATTCTAGGGCAAGATTGCTTAAGAGGTGGTGTGTTTTCTTCCCTACGGGCACATCAAGTCTGGGCGCCTCTCTTTTTGTGCTTTCAGCACGAACGCATACTTTTTTGGATATTCTGAATTACATTCAACTTTTAGCATCTCACAGGGCCCTGTCTGAGCTGCGGTCACTACATCTAAGGCCATTTGACGGCAAGGTGTGATGTATCTGTGGAGCAGGCTAATTATTCATGCAACAATATTCATCGATTACCCGCTCTTTGTAGATATCCAGCAGAGAACGGAAGATGCTCTTTGCCTTTCCGCTGCTTCTTGCCCAGAATTTCTCAACCTCGGTGCTATAATGCGGGGCCTCTGCTCGCTACGTTCCAGCAGCTCCCAGCCCACTCCGCATCTTGACAATCAAAAATGTCTCCAGATATTGCCGAATGTTCCTGGGAAGTAGAACCACCCCTCTTGAGGGATGCAGGAACCATAACACCGTGTCCTGGTTTTGAACGAAAGCGTGTCACATCTCGGCCAATGCGAAATACCTGGTCTGAATCACATCTGTGGGGGGCAGGAGAATGGTCCCGAAAGATGTCCAGACACAACCGGGGCTGTGCAGATGTGCTTAAATTAGAGATCTGAAGAGACAGGAAGATTATTCTGGATTATCCAAGTGAACCCAATGGAGTCACACGGGTCCTCTTATGAAGGAAGCAGGAGGTCGGGATCAGGGAAGGAGGGGTAAGATGTGAGTGAGGGCAGAAGAGGGACCCGACTGCTGGAAGGGGCCGTGAGGCAAGGGCTACAGGCAGCCTCTAGATGCTGGAAAGGGTCAGGAAACAGAACCTCCCCAGGAAGCCCCAGAAGGGATACAGCCCAGCTGACACCTTAATTGTAGCACAAGAGACCCATTCTGGACTTCAGACCTTCAGAACTGTAAGATAGTAAGTTTCCGTTCCTTCAAGTCACTACATTTACAGTAATTTGTTACAGCAGCTAGAGAAAACCAATCCAATATCCAAAATTCAGATTCTACTGACTCAGCCGTTTTTATGAAGTTCCGATGGAATTAATTAAAACATTTTTTGTCATGATGGAAATTTTAAGCATGTATATGTGACAGAGAACAGCGCATGGAACCTCCTTGACCCATCACCAGCTTCAACGATTATCAACTCACGATGACCTTGTTTCAAATCCACTCACTCCTGCTCTCCATCACCTGTATGATGTTTAAACAAATCCTAGATATATCATATTTCCCATAATTATTTCCAAATGCATTTCTAAAATGTATGGACTATTTTAAAAAATGACTGAAATATCATTTTCTTTTTTTTTTTTTTTAAAGATTTTATTTATTTATTTATTCCACAGACAGAGATCACAAGCAGGCAGAGAGGCAAGAAGAGAGAGGAGGAAGCAGGCTCCCTGATGAGCAGAGAGCCTGATTCGGGGCTCGATCCCAGGACCCTGGGATCATGACCTGCACTGAAGGCAAAGGCTTTAACCCACTGAGCCACCCAGGTGCCCCTTCTTTTTTTTTTTTTTTTGAAGATTTTATTTATTTATTTATTTGACAGAGACACAGTGAGAGAGGGAACACAAGCAGGGAGAGTGGGAGACAGAGAAACAGGCTTCCCGCCCGGCAGGGAGCCCGATGCGGGGCTTGATCCCAGGACCCTGGGATCATGACTCGAGCCGAAGGCAGATGCTTAACGACTGAGCCACCAAGGCACTTTTGAAACATCATTTTCCAACCCAAATTTAAAAAACAAGGATTCTTAATACCATCACCTCTCAAGGAGTGTTGCCATTTCCGGTTGCCTCATAAATATCACAGAGGTTTCTTCCAGTTGACTTATTTATTTATTTTAAAAATATTTTATTTATTTATTTGAGAGAAAGCCAGAGAGAGAAGACAAGTGAAGGAGAGGGCAGAGGCAGAAGCAGGCTCCCTGCTGAGCAAGGAGTCTGATGCGGGACTTGATCCCAGGACCCTGGGATCATGATCTGAGTCGAAGGCAGATATCCAACCGGCTGAGCCACCCAGGTGCCCCTCCAGCTGCTTTATTAATCACGATTCAAATACAGCCCACACCAGGCTACCAGTTGTTATGTCTCTATAGTCTCTTTTTCTTTTCTTTTTTATTTTTTAAAGATTTTATTTATTTATTTGACAGACAGAGATGACAAGTAGGCAGAGAGGCAGGCAGAGAGAGAGGGGGAAACAGGCTCCCTGCTGAACAGAGAGCCCGATGTGGGGCTCGATCCCAGGACCCTGAGATCATGACCTGAGCCAAAGGCAGAGGCTTAACCCATTGAGCCACCCAGGTGCCCCTCTAGTCTCTTTTTCATCTGTAGGCTTCCTTTCCATCACTTTTGTACCCCTAGAAGTGTATTTCTTGGAGAAACAAGGCCATTGGTTGGGTAGAGTCTGCCCAGCTGGGATTTTGCTGATAGCATCGCCAAAGATGTGACTATGGTCCTGCGATGTCTGTGTTTCATGGAAGCTAGTAATCGGATCTGCAGGCTTTGATTGGATTCAGGTTTGATTTTTTGGCAAGACTGCGTCATAGGTGGTGTGTTCTTCCACGCAAGCGCGTCGGCCCGGCTGGCTATCTGTCCGGGATCATAGCAGCCCCCGCAGCTCAGTGCCAGGATCCAGTCCGTCCGTAAGGGTGGGGGCTTCTTTCAAACCCAGATTCCATCACTCCTACTTGAGGATCAGCCGAATGTTCTCACAAAGAGACACTTCCTTAACAACAGGTTGAACGCCCTGTGGTTCAAGGTACTTGTGAGCTTCGGGCCGCTCACGGCAAATACGGGCATTTCCCGCTTGCTTGTGGTCTGCACGGCTGGCACCATTTCTGTTTACGGAATGGGGTCTTGGAGTCAAGCGTGACATGCCTGGGGCTTCTGGGTTTGGTAGGATTTCTGGGGGCTGTTGAGGTGGATTTCTATTTTCTGGGATTTCCTAGCATTGGTTGGGACTCTGTGGACGGAATCCTATAGATTGCTCTGTGCCCCCAACCCCAAAGCAGCAGGAGCCTGGGACAAATTTGCAGGCGTATTGGTTTCCTGGGGATGCAGCAACAAAATACCACAGACTGGGTGGCTTAAAAAACTTGAAATTTCTTCTCTCACTGCTCTGGAGGCTGAAATCTGAAATTAGGTTGTTGCCAGGGCCACGCTCCCTCCCTCTGAAGCCTCTCAAGGGAGCGTCTGTTCTAGGTCTTTCTCCTAGTTTCTGGTATTGCCGGCAGTCTTCGGCATTCATTGCCTTGTCGCTGCATCACCCCGATCTCTGCCTCCTTCATCACATGGCCTTCTCCTTGTATATCTGCATCTTTTCTCTTCTTCTAAGGACACCAGTCATATGGGGTTAAGGTATGATGGTGTGATTTCATCTTAATTTAACTAATTATATCTGACCCTATTTCCAAACAAGGGGATGTTCACCAGGACCAGGCATAGGACCTGAACGTATGTTTTGGGGAGCATACTTCAACCCACAACACCAGGGAGCTCAGGGTGTACGAGCACGGGACGTTCTTCCTGCTGGCAATGTCATGCTGACCTTGGGGAGGTAATTGGCCAGGCAAAGAAGCCTTGGGGAGCAAGTGGTTTGATTTGCAGAGACAAGGTCTTCCTGCCCCCCCAAACGATCTTCTGTGCTATAACCAAAAATTGGTGTCCCCACGGAATGTTCAAAGGACATGGCAGCTAGAAGGTATGGACAGGGCCCTGTGCTCCAGAGGACTTGTGCTAGATTTAATGCTCTACTCTCGCCATCTTGAAATTCTTCATATTTTTTTTTTTCAAAGGAGGCATCTGCTATGGTCTGAATGTTTGTGTGCTTCCTGAATTCATATGTTGGAATCCTAACCCTCCGTGTGATGGCACCAGGGGGTGGGGTCTTTAGGAGGCATGGAAGTCATGGCGTTGGAGTCTCGTGAATGGGATCGATGTTCTTTTAAGAGAGACCCAGAGTTCCCTCACCCCTTCTGCCATGGGAGGACACAGAGACCCAGAAGACTCCACCATGCTGGCATCCTGACCTTGGACTTCCCAGCCTCCAGAACTGTAAGAAACAAATTTCTGTTGTTCATAAGCCACTCAGTCTGTGGTCTTTTGTGAAAGCAGTCTGAACGGGCTAAGACAGGACCCTACCTCTCCACTGTGCGCTACAGAACACAGACCACAAGGGATGTGGCCAGTTCTGGGTAGGAACACCTGGCGGGGAGAGGCATAGGAAACAAAGCAACAATCACACGTTGTTTACAGCATAGCTGGCTTGGGGCTGGCTTTC
This sequence comes from Mustela nigripes, assembly GCF_022355385.1. Classification (NCBI taxonomy): domain Eukaryota; kingdom Metazoa; phylum Chordata; class Mammalia; order Carnivora; family Mustelidae; genus Mustela; species Mustela nigripes. Next base: position 117,732,434 of record NC_081575.1, on the reverse strand, counting down.
TGCCCATTTCTTCTTCTGTGTCAGGTAATTCTGGCTGGACTTCACGGAGGCATGGCCTGAAGTTGAGTGACTAACAGAGCCAGTTCTTAAATGTGTTTATCACGCAGAGAAAGTGTGAACGTGGCCGTGATCATACTTTGCTCACTGACTAGAGTAGGGCTTGGCACCTCTTCTTTTCTTTTTTTAAAAGATTTATTTATTTATTTCTCAGACAGAGAGAGAGAGAGAGAGCGAGCGCGCACACACAAGCAGGGGAACGGCAGGCAGAGGAGAGAAAGAAGCGGACTCCAATGAGCAAGGAGCCAGATGTGGGACTCGATCCCAGAACTTTGAGTTCATGACCTGAGCACAAGGCAGATGCTCAACTGACTGAGCCAGCCAGGTGCCCCTGGGCGTGGCACCTCTTAAATGATCCATAAACCCCTATTGATTATGAAGTTAGGGAAAACATTACCCAGATGGCTCTTGGAATCAATAGTGGGAAATGGCCCCTCCCCCATCCCATCCCCTCTGTGTGTGTGACACGGGGCTTGGCGCACCGACGGCTCTGGGCTGGGGGCTTCAGTGAGCTCCCCACGATGCTGCTGCAGCCGGCTTATGAACCACTCTTTGAGCAGAAGGAGTTGTGGGAACGCCGAGCAGCTGGGTGTAAAGTGGACAGATACGATTGCTCATTTCCACATTGACCTGACTGGACCACGCGGCGCCCAGATATCTGGGCAAGCGTTGTTCTGGGCGTGTCCGTGAGGTTGCTTCTGGACGAGCCGTGTTTGAGTCAACAGACTGAGGAAAGCAGATGTAGGTGGGTCTCCCGCGGTTCGTCGAGGGCCTGAATGATACAGAAAGAATGACTCTCCGTGAGGAAGGGGCAGCTCCTCCTGCGTGACCGTTGGGCCGGGACCTCGCTTTTCCTGCCTTTGGACTTGAACTGAAACATCAGCTCTTCATGAGGTTCGAGCCCGCTGGCCTTGGACCAGCTACACCATTGGCTGTCCTGGGTCTCCAAGCGCTGATGGCCGATCCGGGGACTCATCAGCCTCCGTAATCACATCAGCAAATTCCTTAATTCCTTAGAATGAATCTCTTTGTCTAGCTCTCTGTGTCTCTGGAAAACCCCGAGTAATACGGAGGTCAGCTGGGAACACTGAGCTTCCGGCTCAGGGCAATGCTTTATAGCTGTGGTCAGATCACACTCGACTCGTTACTTACGTTCTCTGAGCCTTGGTTTCCGCGCCATAAAAGCCTAGGCAGTGCAAGCGTCCCTCCCACTTTGCCCGGGGAGGGGTGTCTCAGCCTCGGCACTAGTGGCACGTGGCGGGGATCGCTCTCTGTGTCGGAGCTGTCCTGTGCCCCGTGGGGTGCTGAGCAGCCTCCCTGGTTTCTCCTCACTGGACGCAGGGCAACCTCCTTCCAAAACTGTCTCCAGGCACTGCTACGTGTCCCCCGGGGGCCACAGTCGTCCCTGGCTGAGAATCACGGGTACATAACAACCACCTTGTGGATTTGCCGGGTTGTCACTCTAGGATCTAGCGAGGTTAACTGTATTTCAAAACTGTTCCATTCATGTTGCAGAAGAGACTCATTTGTAACACTAGTGTTGTCAAATGGGAAAAAAAAAATGGTTCATGACCCAGAGGCTGCTCCTTTCTGTGTTGCATAAATCCTCCTTCTTGTGGGAGACTTCCAAGCTGCTCGGCTTGGCTCACGAGGCAGAGGTCTGCAGTGTAAGAATCTGTTTTTCCAAATACACAGGGGACCGGAGTCATAATCCTGAACCGGAGAATCCAGCCAGAAGGAAGTGTCCTGTAGTACGCTGGCTCACGGCGGCTGTGTTTTCCTAAAATTACGGTTTGCCTGGAATACATTTTCAGTTTACTCGTTAGCATTTTGTTGAACATAACCCACGGGCTGGGAAGGAAAAGAGGTAAAAATGTAGCCTTGGCGGGGGGGGAGACTTGGAGAGGAAGGAAGTGGGTGATTCTGAGCGTTCTAAGATTGGGAGAGAAATCGGTCTAACATTTTTTTTTTAATCTGAATTTTAATTACTCAGAAACAAATGGGGTCCACACAACAGCCACGATCAATCCCAAGAACACTGCTTGGGGCTGAGAAGCCGACACACAGCAGAATACTGCACTGAGATGGACCAAACACAGACTGCTTGGCTGTCTTTCCAGAATATCCTGCACGTCTTTGGAGTGGAAGATTAGGAGATGAGAAAACCCCGAATCTCCAAACTGGCCGCACTTACACTTTTGGGAAAAGCGCTGTCAGGCTCTCAGACCACATTCGAGATCTAAACAACAGCTTTTCTGATCACAGGTCAAGTAAGTGTCTAAAGTTAAAGTCATAAAGCCACAAAGTAAAACATCAGGGAATAGCCCCACCCTGTCCCCATTCCAGTCCCTGAGCCTGCAGAGGGTTCCCAGGTTAAGAGTTCTGGCATTTTGTCCCTTCCTCTGCAGTCCCTAAGCCCGCCAGACAGGAATTAGCAGGAACTCCATCTAATGTCCTCCACAGCCTGTGGATTTGCATTATTTAAATATATGGGAAGTGCCCATAATTGAGTAATTATTCCAGCATTTAAAGAATGCCAAACAATGAGCCGTTTCTTCTTCAGACCCAATCTTTCCCACTTCCGGTTTCCTCTCAGCACATTGTGCCGAATTAGCCAATGTGTCATTTCCTAGAACACTTGATTGTTTACACGAGTAAGCAAGACTCCTTTGGCAGTATTTATTTCTCTCATTTTGGATGCGATGATTGTGGCCTTCATGGTACTCCCTTTTCTAAAAGTTTCTCAAGCATCGAATGTGTCTAGCTGCAATTCCGCAGTTTGTTTTTTAAAATGAAGACTTTCCTTTGGGAAGAGGAGTGGGGACAGAGACAGACTCTAACGGGAAGAGCAGAAATCTTCGAGCTCTGTGTCGGCTCGTCTGGCATGCAAAGAGCGTGCTGCTTTTACTCCTTAGCAAGCATTTTAAGGAAAATCTTCTGCAAGCTATGCTTCGAGTGCATTTTAACCGTTTCAGAAAAGGGATTTCCCAGAAGGTCGGGGCAGCGAACAAGCATCTGCTCCTCACTTACCCAGAGCCTAAGTGGATTTTTCCTGAGCTGTTTTTCCATCAGAAACCTTGGGGAGCGGATAGGTCACGGCAACGTTGGCGCTCGGCGTTGGCGAGGCTGTGGTTTCAATATAGAGGCAACGAAGAACGTGTAATTGTGCCGTCAGCTCAGACCAAAGACTTCTTCCGCTCCAGGCTCCGGCGTGTGCCTCTGGTTTCAGTCCCACATGGAGAGCCCCCCTTGACCGTAAGGAAGATGGGCCTTCTTCTCCCTAACGATCTGTAACGCGTGAACCGTTCTCCCGGACTCCCGGCGGGGCTGGGGAGTCCAGCTTCCCTTCCTCCCCCACCGCCTCTCATCTGTCCCAGCTCCCTGCACGGGTCTTCAGGGACCACCAGAGGCTGCTGAGGGCAAACCTTACAAGTCAAAAAGGGCTAATGGTGCTGTCAACAGGCCTTGGGGGCCCTAGATTCTGGCCTTCTTTAGTTAGCTCAGTTGGGGAAGAGGAAAGCACTAGGCCTGCTGCATGTCTCAAGTCAGAGGGGTCCAGGGACCACGAACGCGTGTGTGGACAAGGCTTTTTCAGTGAAGGTCTCCCATCTGTCTTCACTGGCGCGCTGTGTCCCCCTTTTCCGAACTCTTCTCTGGTGACGTGCACATGGAATGAGGAATATCCGCGGGTGTTGTCATGATGGTCAAATGATTTATATTTGCCAAGTGCTTGGAAGAGAGCAAGCACATCTGACTCTCTTGGGTCAGGCTCCCTAGAAGCAGTGCCTGTGGGGACCATCGTCTTGTGAGTGACAGGACTGGGGGGGTGCGGACTGAAGGGGTTTGGGAGGCCGGTGAGGGTGGGGAATGGCTAGCAAAGCCACAGTAGCCCACAGGGAGCTCTGGAGTGTGGTGGCTTGGACTTTGTCTCACGAAGGCAAGAGGCAGGACTGTCCTGCTGCGGAATCAGTCCCTGGGTTGGGGGGTGGGGGACATAAACCTCTCAGAAGTCTGTCAGCCAAGGGTGAACCTCCACGAATGGTGTGTGCCCCAGCCAGGGAGATCTGGGTGGGATGTCACCATCTGCTACCAGAATCAAGTATTTGGGGTCAGCAGATCCACATGCCAAGGGGACAGGGCTCAGAACTGGGGAATCTGAAGACACGAGCCTCAGTTTCCACATCCAAGGTGTCTTCCTTTGAGTCTCAGGGGCCTCTCTGCATCCTCAGTTTGGGGTCGGAACCCGGACTTCATCTGTAGACAAATCACAGTTGTACGCGCCTTGTGGCCTGGGGGGCACACAGAATCTATCTTACTCTCTTCAGCATGCCCATCCCCAGCCCGGGGCTTGTACGCAGAAGGTGTGCAGCGCGGTTCCACCGGTACGCCAGACCTCCCACCCGCAGGGGAAAGCCAGTCCACGCCTGCCTCTCAGCACCTAACTGGATGGAACTCCCCCCCCCCCCCCCCCCCCTGCCCTTACGCTTTACCTGATGCTTTCTCTTCTTGCTGTTCTTTGTATGAGTCCTTTGATGTGTGGGTGTTCTTCCTCTCTCTGGAGAGGCTGGCTTCACTCTCTAACACCCCGCAACCCCATTCAGGGCAGATTTGAGCGACGGTATCCAGATCTGTGAAATTCTGAAAGTACATGATGCCTGGGAAGGCGGGAAAGCAGCTTCAGCCCCGGCACCCTGGGTGGCAAAGTGACTGCGGGTGGGTGGGAAGAGAGAGAAAAGGCAGCGGCAGCTCCCTTGGCAATAACTCATGCCAGTCAGGAGGGAAGATGTCAGAGCAGGGAGACTTGGCATCTGGGTATCCTCTGGAATGTGCAAGATCGGGAAGTATTTGCTTTTCTGTTCCTCTCCCTGCCTTTCTCTGGAACATCCAACAATCATCCATGTTTCACTAAATGGACTCTAGTGGTGGGATTTCTGGCATGTAAGTTTCGGGTGGGGGCAGATACTTGGAGAGCAAGGAAGTTTCTGTGCAGTGGTGGGAGGAGGGGAGGAAACACCTTCCTTAGGTTAGGGTTGGGGTTAGCATGTCTAACCAGTTAGCAATCTCCATGCCTTCACAGTCTTTAAAAACATTTTCCCCTCATACAAGTAACATTACCATTTTACAAACACTTTGGAGGGTAAATAGTTTTTTAAAAAACCATCTCACCGAAGGATTGCCAACTACTGTGAGCTGTTTGAAAGGTTTTCTTTTAGTTTTAGTTTCTTCTATGTATCTAGATTTGGATCGCTGTTTGACTTTTTACTAGCTATTTTTATATCATCATAACAGTGTTTTAAAACCTTCCTGATACTTTCCTGCATTTCCTGGCATTAAGTCTTGTGGCCAGGGAACTGGAGTACCAAGTAGCTGGGACACTTGGAGCAAGAGAGAACCCTAAAGTTGGACTTCAGTTTCTGTAGCTTGAGATGCGAGCGGAACGTAATTACCACCGAAGTTTCGAGGTTTCGGAATTGACCTGGCCACCTCCCCAGCAGTGGCCGACTTGGGTCTCTGCTCAAACTATCAGATCCTGCAGTCCGGAAGGTGGAAGAGCTCAAGGCAGGTCAGGTGGCCTGGTCCAGAGCGGGGACTCCGGACGAGCCCTTCTCGGGCTCTCCGGGCAGGGACGCATAAGCGCCCACCTGCCCAGTTCCCCGCTTCCAGGTGTGTCCTCCCAGCTCCACCCCAGATGCCGGGCCACGGGTACTTCTTCCAGCTACCCGAGCTCCCTCGGCCTCACTTACGGGGCTTTACCCCACTTCGCGGGACCATCTTGGGTATTCGGGAGACCCAGGGCACAGTTCCCCGCATCCCAAGTGGGCGGAGGGGGGGGGGGTGTCCGCGAACTTCCAAAACCCCGGGGGGGGGAAAGTGAGGTGACCGCCCTCTCCCCCGGGAATTGTTTGGGTCCCAGGGGTCAGCCCTAGGCCGGCCGCGCCTGCTGCTCGGGTGGGGTGCCGTCCTCCCGGCCCTCCTTCCTCTCCGCGGTGGCCCGGGGGCGGACGGACGCGGCGGCGCCCATCCTGGCCCCCGCGCGGTTTCCCGGCGAGGCCGGAGGAGGGAGGTGATGGAATGGGAAGAGGGAGGAGCGCGCGGGGCGGGAGGGGAAGGAGAAGGAGGGGCAGCGGCTGCGGGGAGAAGGAGCCTCCGGCTGGGGAGCCGGAGGAGCAGCAGCAGGAGGAGGTGGGGGCCCGGGGGTAGAGGAGCGGGGAGCCGAGGAGCCCCGGGGGAGCTTGGAGGCGGAGCGGCGGAGGGAGACTGCAGGACTAGCAGGGAGCGCAGACAGTGCCGCCACGGGCTCCGGGCGGAGGGGGCGGAGCAGCGAGAGGGGGCGGGGCACGCGGGCGCCCCGCCCCCTCCCGCCCCGGCCGCGCGGAGGAGCGAAGATGGCCGGGTGCGCCGCGGGAATCAAGGGGCTGCTGGCAGCAGCGGCAGTGCCGGCGGCGGCGGCGGCTCCGGGGCTGTGACTCCACGCGTGGCGGCGATCCGAGCGACCCGGGCGAGCGGGCGGGAGACGCGGGCGACGACGCGGAGGGCCGGGCGGGCGGCGGGCGGACGCCGGTGCGCGGGCGCCGGGCGGAGGATGCACCGGGTGCGGCGGGCGGCTCCCCGCGACTGCCCCCGCGCCCCGGGCGCCGGGCCTTAGT
>NC_081575.1:117713700-117722730 GCF_022355385.1 Mustela nigripes | reverse complement strand
GTTTAGAAATCTCAAAGTTGCCTTTCCTTCCTTTTCACTACACTGATTTCGGAAGTGGAAATAACATGTTCTACCTTCTCTGGTAGGTTTTGCTTCAGGAACGCACAGGTCAACTGTTGAGTGTCAGAAGGCACCTGGCGATCCTGGTGAGCTTCTGCTAGCCCAGGTCTTTTTGCTAATGTTGGTTGCCTTTCTGATACATTCAATAAAATTACTCTGATAGAATAAGGCACCGTTGAATTCTCCTGAATTCAGTTATTCCCATTTAAATCCACTAAAATGAAGAAATATTTACAGAGATTCTTGGCCTCCTGCGTCCTGGGAAGGTGGATGGAGGCCCAGGTTTTCTGGGAGTTGGGAGACAGACATATAAAATGAATACAGTGGTCACAAGGTGGTCATGGTTTCTGAGAAAAGGAGGGAGGGCTCATTTGAGCCTGGTGCTGGGGGGGGGGGTGTCTTTATCTTCTTTCATTGATTTCCTCTGTTGAGGGTTTCTCCTTGGCTTTCTGGGAGCTGAGGAGGAAGGGGAGGAATGTGAAGAAAGTGCTGGAGGCAGGAAGTGCCTGTGGGCTATGGCTCCTCGCAATCAGAGAGGTCAATTTCACTGAGCCAGCCTCGTCTTTCTGTGTGAGGTGAGACTTGGACAGGACCGTGAGGGGCTTGGAACCCTCAGCTTGGGAGTTGGAAGTACTTGGACTGTCTCGTGCAGGCTCCTCATTTCGCACTGCAGGCCACAGCTATGGGGACGTCCTGCCGGCAGTTGGAAGGACAGGGACTCCAGCGGAGCCTTCTGGCGGGGAACCAGTGCTCCTTCTGGAATGTCACTCAGCTGCCCAAAGTCCACCTGCTTTTAAGCGTCCTACCTCTGTGTGTTCGTTCGTTCATGCCTTCCTTCCTTCCTTCCACAACTGTTGCACAGCCTCTCGGTCTCAGGTGCTCTTTCAGGGTTTGGGACCCCAGCGGTGAGCACCAGGAGTCTAGTCCCTGCCCCACGGGGCTGACACATCCCACCATGGTGAGGGTATCTCAAAAGGGTGCCTGCAGAGCTGTGGAATCTCCAGTGTTTTCGAAATGGCGGGTCCTCTTTTTATTTCTTTAAAGCTCAGGGGGCTGAGGAAGTGAGAGGGAAGGAGAAAGGGAGCAGGCTGGGGCAGCCCCCAGACAGCAAGCCCGGCACGGGGGGGGGGGGGCGGGCCGGCCATCACGCCCGGCTGGAGAGCCTCTGGGCGGCCGTCCCGTGAGAGCCAGCACTGCCGAGGCGGGAGCAGCCTTTCCGGGCGGTGTGGAGCTCGGTCAGGGCACCAGAGAGCCACCGTGCCCGGTGAGCTGTCGCTGCCGCTTGGAGCCCTGTCCCACAGGAACATGCCCGTGTCCACTGTGCGGGGAGGACTCGGAGCGTAGGGATCAGCTGGATTCGCCCTGAAAAGTGTCCTCACTTAAGAGAAAACAAATTTCCGTAGGATTTCCATATCACGAGGTGCTCCATTTGAAAGTGCACAGTGCAGTGGCGTTTAGTATATTCCCAGGGTTGTGCCAGCACCACCGCTATCTAATTCCAGAACTTTCCCGTCACCCCAGAAAGAAATCCTAGAGCTGCTAGCAGTCATTCCCCACTTCCCTGAGGTCCTGGCCACAGCTCTTGTGCTTTCTGTCTGTAGATTCGCCTCTTCTGGCCGTTTCCTCTCCGCGCAGTCGCGCAGTCGTACACTCTATGGCCCCCTGTGGCTGGCTTATCTTGCTCAGCGCAGCGTGAGGCGGTTCCTCCGTGTCACGTGTAGATCGGTGCTTCGTGCCTTTTCATTGCCAAGTGCTGCTTGGCTGTGTGGCTTGGGCGCAGTTTGGAAGCCGCCCCGAAGGGCCCCCTCATCCAGGTGTTCCCTGCCCAGCAGAGGAAGTAGGCGTGGCTTGAATTGCGTCGTGTCAACTCCAGCTGTTCTACTCACAGAGAAGTGGCCATTCCCATGTTCACAGTGACAGAATGTAAATGCGACCTCGTGTAGTCCTTGAGCAATGCGAGCTCTTGGACGAGCTTGGATCTGCTGTTGTCTGTTCCCATTGCTTTGCTGCTTGGTTTGGCTCCCCGATAGCTGGAGCCAACCTCTCTGGGGCGCTGGGGGTCCCCCGGGTCCTGGGGGCCTTTGCACACGGTGCCCAGGAAGCCCCGTGTTTTAGGCTTCAGATTCCATTCCCTAGCACGAGCCTCAAGTAGATTCCCGTTTCTGAAGATGGTGTCACAACTCAGTGCAGGTTCCTATGCTGACCCGAGGTGGACATTGGTGGTTCTGTCCCTGCGCTTGGCGTTTCAGAATTGAAACAGAAGCTCTTGGTGGCGGACTGTTTGGGAACTGCTCATCCTGCCTCTCGTGAGAATGTTTTCTTGCCTTTTTTCCCCAGCTGCCTGTTTACGTGGGGCAGTGGCCGCTATCCCGCGGATAGACGGGCGAGCTAGGTGAACCTGTGAGGGCTTGGAATGGGGGAGTTCGGGGCTTCGTGGTCTCGGGCCGGCTGGTGGACCTTGGCTAGCGGGCCAGGGCCCCCCGAAGTACCGTGGTGGGGCCGGGCCCTCGGAGACCAGGGCAGAGCTGGTCTGGCTGTAGCTGCACGCGTTTGCTCCCTGCCTCCGTTCTCTCTTGGCCAGACAGGCCCCTCACACACACTGGCCCGCTTCTTAGAGAAGACGGACATTTTTAAGGCTGGGGTGATGCTGTCCTGACAGTAGGCCCTTCTGCAGCCCCTGAGACTTGTTTGTGAAGGGATGTACTGCTTATGCCTGTCCACTGATGGGTGCAGCCAAAGCAGCGGGAAACGCCGTGCAAATTCATGGTTTGTCTTCGTCTCAACTCTCCGTCCTCGCTTGGCGCTCTGCTCCCCTGCGCAGCTGCCCTTTGAAATATTCAGGTCCGTGGGGACCTGGGTGTTTTTTCTATGACATGGGGAGCCCACTGAAACATTCTTGCCATATGAGAATGAAACAGCGCACAAATATGCAGAACACATGGAAATCCCCATCTGCCTCTTCCCAGACGGAACCTCCTGTAGCAGCTTGCTGTGAGTCCTTCTAGTCCCTTCTCTAAACCAACTAAATACATGTGCAAAAAGCTGGACCTTTGTCTTGGAGTGGGATTGTGCTATCCACTTTTATCCCCCGTGACTTGACACTCTTCATTTAACAGTATGTCTGGGTCCTCTTTCCACTACTGGAGTCTACAGATCTACCACCATTCTTTAAAAATTTCTTTCCTGAGATAAATTTCACATAACAGAATTACTCATTTTAAAGTCAGCGGCTCTGTTCCATTTACTGCAGTCATAGCAATATGCACCCGCCCCCTCTGTCCAGTTCCAGAACATTTCCTTCAATCCAGAAGGCAGCCCTGTCCCCAGGAAGCAGCCCCTCCCCGTTTCCCCTGCCCACAGCCCCAGGCTGCTTTCCCTTCTCTGGCTTTGCCGGTCCTGGACATTCCATCTAAATGGAATCGTGTGATATGTGGCCTTTTGTGTGGGGCTTCTTTCCTCTAGCCTGATGTTTTTGAGGTTCATTTTAGGGGTCTGGTTTTATGCTTCTGCTTTTACTTTAATACAGGGACGTGCCCTCACGTGATCCTAACCGGGGCAGCTGGGCGAACTGAGCCCATGGGAGCAGCCAGCACGCTCTAAGAAAACTCAGTTGACCATTAAACAAAAAGAGTTTAGCTTTTCGTTTGTTCCTTAACTTAGTCTTTGATTTGTTACTTTGAGAAAGAAGTACAGACTCATCCGCATTTCTTTTTATCATTAGGGATGGGGAGCCAAAGCACTAATGTATGGTAAGACTTTTTAATAGTCTAGATGCTATGTCTGTGCTGGGTGCCACGGAGAATAACAAATGAACATCACCAGCCCTTCTTCTCAGGGAGCTGAGATGCCACCAGGGAAGCAGAGGGAACATCTGCAGAGTAAGAAGCCAGTGCCTTGTGGTTACCGGTGTGCTGCCGGGTGTCGGGGGGGGGGGGCAGCCCTCAGGCCAGTGGCCAAGGCTCCGGCCCCAGCTTGGCTCCTGCCCGCTGCGCCATGCTGCCATGCAAGGTGCTGGTTGTCCCCGTGCCTAGATTATCTCACAGGGACAAGGAGGACCATGATACTTGTTGTTATTGAGTTGATGAACCAAGATTTCAGTATGAGTTGTTTCCCAAGCACCATGGCAGGCCCCAGGAGATCCTAGCCCCAGGGCTGGCCTCCAGTAACCCACAGGCTGAATCCAGCCCACCTGGTGTCTTTATCCAGCCTGCGGGAGAAGAATGGGTTTTCCATTTTTAAGTGGTTGAAGAAAAGTAAAAAGAAGCAAAGTGTTTTGTGAAATTTATGGGAAATTGACATTTTGGTGTTCATGAATAAAGTTCTGTTGGAGCTTAAGTCCACATGCTGTGGCTGCTTTCGAGCTAGAACTGACTATAAGGACAGAGTGAGGTTGCTGGACAGAGACTAGATGGCCCACCAAGCTAAAAATATTACAGTCTGGCTCTTTATAGAAAATGTTTGCTGACATTAGATCTTAGATCTTAGAATACAGGATCTTAGCATACAGGATTCATTAAGGTAACCGTTGGTCAGTGGGCATGTAGAAGGGTGGAGCACAGGAAAAGACCTGAAGGCCCCAGTGGAAAGTCTAACCAACTAGAGGAAAGGGGCTCAGAATCACAAAGGCCAGTGGGGAAGTTTTAGTTAAGGATCCCTTCCATAGAAACTTCTTCAAAAAAGGATGTTGTATCTGTCATAAGACAACCAGCGAAAGTTAGATTAGGTCATTTAAATAATATGTGAATTAAGACTAAGAAGGCAAGAGAATAACCACATTTAGAAAGATTTTCATTAGGGGCACCTGGGTAGCTCAGTTGGTTAAGCGTCCAACTCTTTTTTTAGGCTCAGCTCATGATCTCTGGGCTGTGAGATGGAGTCTGTGTCGGATGCCTGCTTCAGATTCATCTCTCCCTCTGCCCCTACTCCCACATGCACTCACTGTCTCTCTCTTCCTCTTAAAAAAAATGAAAGAAAGATTTCCATTAAAAATATGCATTTAATTCTGAGTATCTACTGTACAACATTGTGATTATAGTTAACTACTGTATTGTATCCTCAAATTGCTGAGAGAGTAGATCTTAAATGTCAGCACAGAAAGGAAGTGGTAATTATGTAATGTGATACTTGCTAGTGATAATCGTATTGCAATATAAGTATCAAATCGTCATGTTGTACACCATAAACTTACACAATGTTTTATGTCCAGTGTATCTAGTAAAGCTAGAAAGAATACACAGTTAAAAATCGAAGGTTTAGGGGCACCTGGGCGACTCAGTAAGTTAAGTGTCTGCCTTGGGCTTAAGTCATAATCCCAGGGTGCTGAGATCGAGTCCCATGTTGGGCTCCCTGCTCAGCCTAGAGTCCGCTTCTCCCTCTCCCTCTGCCACTCCCCCTGCTGGTGCTCTCTTTCTCTGTCAAATAAATAAATAAAATCTTAAAAAAAAAACAACCCCAAAACCACAAAACCCCCAAAACCCCCAAAAACATGAGGTTTAAAGGTACAAATAGCTTTAGTTCCTAGGAGAATTTGAGTAAGGGACTCATTCTTTTGTGCTCCTGGGTAAATGGACCCCCCCGACCTGTACTTTATGAACTTCAGTGAGTTTTAAAGGCCCATTAAGGGAATTGTGTGTGTGCACATATGCGCCTGCTCAGAACGTGCAGCTGGAAAGAAGAAATCCAGCTGTTCCCTACCCTTCCACAACCCCCTTTGCAGACCTTGGAGGTGCAGAAAATACCCTCTGGGACTGGTGTTATAGGGAGAGCCCTTCATTAGCCTGTTCCTTGTCAGAGCAGGCTGAGAGGCAGTCAAACCCCAAACCACCATACGATTCCAGGCAACACAACACACAGAAAGAAACTGGTATGATTCTGTTTATATAGCGTTCTTATGGAGAACCGACTAGTGGTTGCCAAGGCTTGGGGATGGGAGGCAGGGATAGATGTGGCTCTAAAAGTCGCTTGAGGGAGGCTTGTAGTGGTGGGATATTTCTAGATCTTGATTGCGGTGATGGAAGCTACACGTGATGAAGTGGCACGGAACTAGTATGTAAGGCGTGCAGCTGCTCACGTACATGGCGACATATGCACACACGCGGACTCGAAGGGAGCTGTGCGGGGCGTACCAATGTCAGTTACCTGGTCGGGCTTTGTGCCCTAGTTATGTAGGATGTGCCCCCCAGGGGGGAAACTGGGTGAGGGACGCTCCCCATACATTTCTTGGCAACTTTCTGTGAATCTGTGACTGTTATAAAATAAAGAGTTAGAAAAGAAAAAAAAGGAAATCAGAGAATGAAGGGACCAAGCACTTATTTATAGTTTTTAAAAAAATTTAAACCATCTCCTTTCCTTTATTTAGATTTTTTTCCAGATCTTCCCTGCCGTTTTTTTTTTAAAATAAATTGTTTTATTTATTTATTTTTTTTATAAACATATAATATATTTTTATCCCCAGGGGTGCAGGTCTGTGAATCGCCAGGTTTACACACTTCACAGCACTCACCATAGCACATACCCTCCCCAGTGTCCATAACCCCACCCCTCTTCTCCCAACCCCCCTCCCCCCAGCAACCCTCAGTTTGTTTTGTGAGATTAAGAGTCACTTATGGTTTGTCTAGATTTTACTCTGCTTTTTCTACATAGTACCGAGCACATTGTGGGTCCTCAGTAAATGTTGAATGCAATTATGCATGTAGAAACAGATTCCACTTATATGTGTATTTGTGTATTTCACTTAGTTTTTTCCCTATATTCTAGACTTCTCAAGATCGGTCCCCTTTGTCAGCTGTCAGAGCCCCCATTTTGTTGGAGCGGCTACCCTTGCCTTGATTCAGGGGATGTGACCCTCTCTGCAGCTCCTGGAGAAGTCCCGCTCGCTCAAAGTCAGTGGCTCTCAACTAGGAGTGAATTTGTGTCATTTCCCACCCCCCTCCCGCCCCGGGGGCCATTTGGCAACCTCTGGACACATTTTTGATTGTGGTAACTGGGGGCAGGAGTGGGGTGCTCCTGGCATTTAGAAGGTAGAGGCCAGGGATGCTGTGAAAGTCCTGCAATGCTTAGGACAGTGCAGGTAGGTAACTCCGCCCGCTGCTGACTGTCCTATCTCCATCCAAGCCTGGAGCAGGGCAGCTAGGTTTACCACAGAACCCAGGAGGGAGCTGGCCGAGAAGCCCAGGCTGGTAGAGGGGAGAGGCTGTATCCTTGGTGAAGGGGGGGCGGTGTGGCTGATTGAAGGTTCTAGAGCTCCTTGCCTGCAGCCCCTTTTCTTACACGAAATGTGAAATGACAGCATCTGCTTCTTCGAAGCCGGCTGAACTGGGGTTTCTTATTTGCAAGCAGTAGAGGTGTTGTCGCTCAGGGGCTGCTAGCTCCTGGTGTGCGCACCTCCCCCCCTGACCTTCTTACTGGGGGTGTAGGCCGCCACCGGATAGCTGTGCCATCATTTATTAGATAGTCCTCTGTTTCTGACCATGTAGATTGCCTCTTGATATTTATGACTATACAAATACTGTAATTTTAGTGCTGCTTACGTGCAGTGGTTTTCTCTGTAGTGCTGGTTTTTCTATGATCGTTATAGGCATGGGATGAATGCAAACCAGTGGTTGGTTCGTTGCTTTTAATACACATGTATTTTGGAGCGTAGAATTACAGAAAAGTTGCAAAGATAAGACAGGTTTCCCCATTGTTAACATCTTGTATCAGCCTAGGATCTTTGTCAACACTAAGAAGCCAGTTTTGTTCTCTTCCTAGAACTCCAGACATTACTGGATTTTACCAGTCTTTCTACGAATGTCTTTTTTCTGTTCCAGGAGGTTTTTTTTTTTTTTTTTTTTAGAATTGTTGTGTTGTTGGTATTTGTAGAGCTCAAACCTAGTGTTTGCAGGTTTTTCCTATAGCTTTCTTCTGTGGGCATTCATTTATCGTTGGTGCATGTGACAGTCCTGTTAGAAGTGCTCTGAGGCTTCATTTCGTTTAGGGCAGTGACGTCCTTGGGCATTCGCTGAGTGGCGATTTGTGGAGAAGCCTCAACACTTTCTCGAGCTCTTCTCCAGCCTTCAGCTGTGGTGCGCAGTCACAGTGCCCGGGTACTGGCTAGATTTCACACAGAACGGGAGAGGCTAGATGGACCTCAGAGGCTCAAAGACACGCAGAACAACATAATGTCCCCCAAAGGCAAATCCATAGAGGGAGAAAGCGGACTAGTGGTTGCCCGGCGCCGGAGGTGGGAAAAGAGAGTGATGGCCAGTGGGCACTGGGGATGTTACCGAGGTGCTGGGAGTGTTCTAAGACTGGATTATGTCTCATACAAGTTGGTAAGTTTACAAAAAAAAAATCATTGACTTTTACACATAAAAAGGGAGGATTTTATGGTATGCAGATTATACCTCAATAAAGTTGTTTTGTTTATTTACTTTAAAAGATTTGTTCATTTATTTTAGAGAGAGTGCATCTGTGAGCGGGGTGGGGGAGGGGAAGAGAATCTTCTCGCAGACTCCCTGCTGAATGTGGAGTCGGATGCAGGGCCAGATCCCAGACCCTGAGATCATGACCTGAGCTGAAATCAAGTGTTGGATGCTTAACCAACTGAGCCACTGAGGGGGTAGCCCCTCAGTAAAATTGTTTTAAAAAAATCTTTCAAAGTGAACTGTTCTTACATTCAGGTGGTTACCTTGCTTTGATGGTAGGACAGACCAGGCTGTGCAGATTGGATCTGGCAGCCTCTAGCCGTGCAGGAGGCTTCTGGGCTTCTCTGAATGTTTATACGATATAATCCTGTTTGTTAACTATACTTCCATTAAAAATAAAAAAAGTTTGGGGCGCCTGGGGGGCTCAGTGGATTAAGTGTCTGCCTTTAGCTCAGGTCACGATCTCAGGGTCCTGGGATCGAGTCCTGTGTTGGGCTCTCTGCTCAGAGGGAAGCCTGCTTCTCCCTCTGCCTGCTGCTCCCCCTGCTTGTGCTTTCTCTCTGTC
>NC_081575.1:117692307-117710700 GCF_022355385.1 Mustela nigripes | reverse complement strand
TTTTTTTAAGATTTTATTTTATTTATTTGACAGAGAGAAATCACAAGCAGGCAGAGAGGCAGGCAGAGAGAGAGAGAGGAGGAAGCAGGCTCCCCGCTGAGCAGAGAGCCCGATGCGGGACTCGATCCCAGGACCCTGAAATCATGACCTGAGCCGAAGGCAGCGGCTTAACCACTGAGCCACCCAGGCGCCCACCTGTTTGTATTTTTACAAAAGCATGGATTTTTTTTCTCCGCAGAGGAAGAGAGGACAGCATGTCACACTCTGCCTGTGCTGAGTGTAGCATCAGATGAAAGCCTGCGGTCGCAGCCGCAGGAGCGCGCTCATTTCTGCGCGAGTGTAGAGCTGTCTGTATCTGTATGTAGTACCCTAACCCGCGGCTGTTCAGTCCTAGATGCCAGATTAACCTGGGAGCTATATGCGTGTGTGTATTTGCATTTACACGCACACAGACACACACATGCACACACACACACACACACACGCACACGCACACGGCCCCACCTTAGGAGACTCTGATCAGCAGGGCCCAGGAAGCCCCATTACCCATTTTTCTCCCATTTTGAAAGACCGAGGTAAAATTGACATAACATGAAATTAACCGTGAACCATTCATTTTAAACGGTTTAAGTCTGTGGCATTTAGTACATTCACAGTGTCGTGCAACCCCTGTCTCTGTCTGGTTCCGGGATATTTTCAACACCAGGAAGAAAACCTTGTATCCGTTAAGCAGTCGTTCCCCATTCTTCCCTCCTTTCCTCCCCAGACTGCTTTCCGTCTCTCTCGTTTGCCAATTCTGGCCATTTCATAGAAACGGGATCACAGAATATATGGTCTTTTGCGTCTAGCGTGAGGTTTGCAAGGTTCATGCATGCAGTAGCCCGTAGGGGGGCTTTGTTCTTTGTGTGGCTGCTGCACATCATGCCGCTGTGTGGAAGGCACATCACCCCTTCATCCGATGATGGGCATTGGCTTGTTCCCACCTTGTGGCTGCTGTGAACACACGCTCTAAGTGTTGGTCGAAGCCTGCTTTCGGTATCGCTGCTCATGTACCTGCGGTGGGATTTGCTGGGTCGCGTCATAATTCCATGTTTAACCTTTTGAGGAGCCGCAGAACCATTTTCCGTTCCTCCCAGCCGCGTGGGCGGGTTCCGCGTTCTCCACATCCACTTCGATTCTTGTCATTTTCTGTTTTTTGTTTGCTTTTTTAAAAAATGGCCATCCCAGTGGGGGTGCAGTGGTGTCTATTGTGGGTTTAAGATTTTGTTTACTTACTTGGCAGAGAGACATCATAAGCAGAGGGAGCGGCAGGCAGAGGGATGAGGGGAAGCAGACTCCTCTCACTGAGCAGGGAGCCCGATGTGGGGCTCGAGCTCAGGACCTCGGCATCATGACCTGAGCCACAGGCAGACCCACCACCCCCAGAGCCACCTCGGCGCCCCCTAGTGTGGTTTTGATGTGCATTTACCTGATGATTAATGACAGTGAGCATCTTTTCCCCTGCTTGCTGGACATTTGTATACCTTGGAGAACTATCTATTCCAGCCTCTTGCCTGTTTTTACATCGGGTTGTTTGCCTTTTTGTTGTTAAATTGGTTCTGTTTGTTTTTTTGTTTTTGTTTTAAGATTTTATTTATTTGACAGAGAGACACACAGAGAGAGGGAACACGGGAAGTGAGAGAAGGAGAAGCAGGCTCTCTGCTGAGCATGGAGCCTAATGAGGGGCTCGACCCCAGGACCCTGGGATCATGACCTGAGCCGAAGGCAGCCTCTTAACCGACTGCCTTCTTAACCGACTGCCTTCTTAACCGACTGCTTAACTGAGCCCCCCGAGGCACCCTGGAGTAGTGATTCGTGAGGCATCCTACAAGGTACCTAGAAAGCTTTCTAAAACCAAACAAAACCTCTCCAAAACGCAGCCCCCTACCCTCAAGCTACCCAGGGGTTCCAATAAGCTCTCTCCTCCCCCCCAAAACAAATAACTACGGGACAAAGCAGATGTTAGAGGTGACTGATGCCCTAACGGAATGGATAGGTGTCGTTAAAACAGACAGTCCAGCAGTCCTGTAGAGAATCAGCCAGCATCAGCTCCCTGCTCCCCCTCCTCCAGAATGTTCTAGGTAGAGCATTTGTTCGGTGTGCAGTAGGCCTTCCTTCACCATGCTCATGCGCGTCCCAGGATGGCTTGGGCCTCCTGAAGTGCCAGCGCCGAGGCTTGCCATGTTGTTTGGCCTCTCCGGGTAACACTCGTCTGCACATTTCTTCTGTGCCCAGGGGCAGGCTACCTCAGCATTTGCCTGTAGGCCATGGAGCTGGGCACTTAGTATTTCTTTTTACGTTTCATCTGATGGAGAGAGCCCCGTTGGTGCTTGGTTGAAACATCATTTTATTTTAAATTAATTTATTTATTTGTCAGAGACAGAGAGGGAGAGAGCACAAGCAGGGGTAGTGGCAGACAAAGGGAGCAGTAGGCTCCTCTGCTGAGCAGGAGCCGGATGTGGGGCTCACTCCCAGGACCCTGGGATCACGCATGACCTGAGCCTAAGGCAGATGCTTAACTGACTGAGCCGCCCGGGCATCCTGGAAACATCATTTGAATCATGTTAGCGTGGAATGTTGTATTCCACTCTAAAATATGTCATCAGCCTGTTTCCCCCCTACCTTGTATACACTGAATCCCAAAGGATGGCTGGAGGCTTGGCTTTTGATTCTGGGCCAGTTGGTGGAACTTTCTATCGAAAGAAGTTCTCATCTGATAGATCTGATAGGAAGCTGGGCGTGGGTGGGGAGGGCGGGATCCCCAGGGCTCTGCTTCATAGGAATCTCTTAAGAGAAAATACCTCCCGCTGATCTGGCCTGTGTCCTGCGGCACCCTTTATCACCCCGGGGGGCCCTTCTCTTTCCTCAGTTGGTGGGAGCCAGGAGCGTGCCGTGTTCTGTGGGCTTGGTTCTCCCTGCCCGCACCTTCTGCCCCCGGCCGCCATCGGCCCTCTTCCTCCCACGTCTGCAGCTGGTCGGAAATGACTAACTTCCGAGCACACTTTGGGAACCACATAGGGGCTCCCAAGGATATGATTTTGATGAGTGGGAAAGGAAAAGAGAAAGATCGCCTCAAAAGGCTTCAGTGCCGTGGAACTGCCCGTGTTTTATGAAATTCCAAGTTAGGGCACAGGGTGGTTTTACTGGGCAGTTTTTATAGGGTCCGTATGTGCTGCATCAAGTTCAGCCTCAGAGGACGGTGGCCGCACCGTCTGTTTTGCGTAACTGCCTGGCCAGCCACACGTCGCCTGCCTCTTAGCGCGTGCTCTCTGTGCCATGTCCGACATCGGGGACTGTGTCAGAACTGCCATCTCCCTGCGAGAAAAGGAGAAGCCGGCCCTGTGCAGAAGAATGCCCTCCCAACGGCGATGGTCCTCATCGGCTTCAGTCGTCATTTGTCTTTGGGGACTGTGATCCCCTGTGCCAGTTCTTCAATGTTCAAGAGAGTTAGAAATTCCGGCGTTTGAAATGAGATCTTCTGAGTTTTAATGTTGGCAGCTCGCGGCGCCTGGGTGGCTCAGTGGGTTAAAGCCTCTGCCTTTGGCTTGGGTCGTGATCCCAGGGTCCTGGGATCGAGCCCCGCCTTCGGCTCTCTGCTCAGCAGGGAGCCTGCTTCCTCCTCTCTCTCTGCCTGCCTCGCCACCTACTTGTGATCTCTGTCTGTCAAATAAATACATAACATTTTTAAAAGAAAAAACAAAATCTTGGCAGCTCAAGGGGGTTTTGGTACAGCACTCCGAGGCCCGGCACTGCAAACCAGACAGACCACGTCTGCAGGCCCAGTTGGCCCCTGGCTTGCCCTTGTCCCAGGCAGAGAGGCAGGAAACCGAGCGGAGTGCGGCGGTGGCCACACTTGCCTAGATGGATCATGGGAAGAGGCGGGGAGACCAGGCTCTGTGGGATTCTGGGTAAACTCTCCCTTTAAAAAATGATCTATTTGTATAAACGTACCACAATTCAGCCCAGCCCTCTCTCTACAAATACTGCTGTGCTCACTTGTCTTCTCTAGCATTTTTGCTTTTCGTAAACAAAGGAACCAAAATGTGATCATATATCCACTGATTTTATAGCCGCTCTTCCTCCCTGACCAACAGTCAAAGCACTTGCAAGTCACTGCAGTGTGTTAGTTTTTTAAAGATTTATTAGAGTTCAAAGATTTATTTTAGAGAGAGGCTGCACGTGCACACGCGAGCTGGGAGAGGGGCAGAGGGAGAGGGAAAGAGGGACTCCTCAAGCTGACGCCCCTGCTGAGCGGGGAGCCCGGTGTGGGGCTCCATCCCAGGACCCCTGAGACCACAGCCTGAGCCGACGTCAGGAGTTGACACTGAACCGACTGAGCCACTCAGGCGCCCCTGTCACGATGTTACTACGTATTAAACGTACTTTACAATTACCCCAGGTAGGCCTCACAAGGGCAGGAATTCCGTTTTAGTGATTCCATCGGCAGCGCCTAAGCAGAGTCTGGAATGGAGCAGGTACTCCGTGAACAGCTCTTGAATGGTCGTTGGTGTGCAGGAAGTTACTGGGTCCTATTGTTGACCATTTGGCTTGTTTCTTTTTTTCCTGTTACTGTGCATAGTACCGCGATGCGCCTTTTTACACATGACGCTCTTCACATATTTTAGGTAATTTTCATAGGCGGTGCTGTTGACATGACAGGCTTTGGGGTGGGGGCTGTCCCGTACACTGGAGGACGTTTAGCGGCGTCCCTGGCCTCTGCGCAGCCCCTGCCAGGTGTCCCTGGGAGGCAGAATGACTCCCGGTTGAAAGGCACTGGGCTAGTGGGATTAGCAAACCAAAGAGTGTCAATGGATTTTAAGATCTTGGATCTTAAAGTATATGCTGCTTGGAAAAAATATTTCAGCGAACTATTACTTGCTGCCTTTCTCTGCTCCCCCGTTGGACCCAGTCTCCTCCTCCCGAGAGAGCAGTGTCTTCCCGCTGCCCTTTGACCAGCGCAGTGCTTCGGACAGAACAGTCCGTGACGACGGATGTGGTCAGCGTCTGCCCTGTCCGGGATTGCAGCCACGAGCCACGTGTGGTTCTGGAGTACTTGAAATGTGGCTAGCGCAACTGAAGGATGGGGTTTTCATTTTATTGAATTTTCATTAATTTAATGCTAAGTAGCCACGTGCCGCTAGTGGCTGCCGCTGTGGGCAGTGCGGGAAAGGCTCTCTCCGGCACCCCCAAATTACCTGCCCTTCGCACAGTGGTCTGGCTGAAAATCAAATCAGTAACAAGTTTTGAGGCGACGTCTCTGTGGTCGGAGTGTGGTTACTGTTGAGTTCGGCTCCTTTGCTTCTGTTCCAGCCTCCCGGGCAGGAAAGCGATCTAAAGAAATAAAGCCCGATTGAGATATGGAGGAGCTGGGCTGCTCTCTGGCCTCCTGAGCCCGCCTGGAATGTGTTTGCCTGTAAATCCTGATGGACCTGGTTTGGGAATTCTGGCTTACAGTTCCCCTTAACTCGTACTGTTCACTTCTCCTTTTCAAGACCTTTCCTCCCCACTGGCCGATAGAGAGGGCTGTCTGTCTAGCCCTCCCTTTCTTCCTCCGTCCGTCCCTCTGTCCACTCATTTGTCCGTCCACCCCCATCCTTCCTTTCGTTCATGCTTTTCCTGCATCCGTTCCTCTGTCCATCCGTCCGTCCATCCATCCATCCATTTTTCTATCCATCCGTCCATCCTTGCTTCCACTGACCCCCGTCCAGCTGTCTGTCCGTCTCTCCATCCCTTCCTCCATCTTCGTCTGTCCTTCATTCGCCCCTCCCCCAGCTCTCCCTCTTTCCCTTCGTCCGTCTGAGCACAGTCGCTCCTGCTGTGGGGTCCGGGTCTGGGCTAGGTACCACAGGGAAAGACCTCTATGATCCTTGGCTTTGCGGTGTACACGGACTAACGGGGGCCTCTGAAGACCCTTGTCCTTCAGTGAAGATTTAGAACAGAGCACAGTGTTGGGACCAAGATTGCCTGGGCTTGCGGTAAGGTAGCTTCTCCAGGAAAAGGGGGTACGGGTGCTCAGAGTGAGAAGCTGAGTTAAGGGTGCCTGGGGGGCTCAGTGGGTTAAGCCTCTGCCTTGGACTCAGGTCATGATCCCCTGGGATTGAGCTGTGTTGGGCTCTCTGCTCAGCAGGGAGCCTACTTCCCCCTCCCCCCTCCCCCTCCACCTGCCTCTCTGTCTACTTGTGATCTCTCTGTCAAATAAATGAGTAAAATCTCAAAAAAAGAAAAAAAAGAAGACGAGTTAAGGTCATTTCAGGGTTTAGAGCACTGGGCTGGTTTGGGGGAGGATCGCGAAGACCAAAGGCCTGTGTCCCTGCGGTCTCATTCTCCGCCACCGGATTGTCGGGCCATCCTGTCTGACAGCCCCTTGGTCTTGCTTGTTTTCTGGTCCTGAGAATAGTTCCTTTTCTCGTGCACCCCTCTGACCCCACGAAGCCGACCTCAGGCACCCAAGGTTTGCTTCAGCAAAAGGACCTTGCTGTCGGGTCCTGGTAAGCAGTGTTTTGGGGATCCCAGGGGCCCCCGGCAGTTGCTGCTTGTGTGATTAAGCAGGCACCATGTACCGCACCTGCGCTCTTCATTGACAGCACTGAACTCTGCGAGGGGCTGCGGCTCCAGGGGCTGGTGGCCTGGCCTTGGAGTTTGGCATTAAGAAGTTTGACAGAACAGATGTTTTCTTCTCCCGAAGAGCCGGTGGCTTGCTCTAAGCACTGCTTTCTGATTTGAGGACAGCCAGCGGCTGAGCTCTGGGGTAGCGGCCGGTCCTGCCCGGCTCTCTGGGCCGGTGTCCCGCGTGTCCTCCGGGAGGAGGAGCCCCTGCTGCTGCTGCCCGCCCTGCTGGCAGGGCCGAGGGATGATTCCACAGGCTTCCCAGTGGTGGCTTTAGAGCTGGAGGAAGCCTCGGAGAGGGCCCGGAGCATGTCCTCCGAGGGAACTAACCCCAATCCCGTGCGCCCAGCTGGAGGGGCTCGCCCGGGGCTCCTCGGACCGGCCCGTGTGTCCCCGCGCCCGTGCCTGTGGACATGAAGGCTCTTCCGGAGGTGTTAGGGTGCAGAGGGTTTGGCCAGGGTGGCAGGGGCCATGAGGAAGAGGCACTGGAGCTGGTGGGCTTGGGGCGATGCGCCCTGGCTCGGGTCCAAGTGGCGTCGCATTTCAAGTAGTTGTCACGATGCGCCGTATTTCCTGTGCGTGTCCAGGTGGGAGACTTAGCTTTGTTCCGGGCTCATGGAGAACTGGGGGCTAACTGTGAAGCCACTTCGTGGTTGCTCGCAGTCCTGCCCTGAGCACTTTTTATTTTTTACTTTTTTTTTTTTTTTTTTACAATTCTTGCAACTCGGTATATGAGCAAAATGGCAGATTGCCGACTGCAGTGCCTACTGTTCTGGGGGTAGCTTCTTATGGTGGAGGGGCACAAGCTGTCCTGACCCCAGCTCGGGTCACTCACTCAGTCACGGGGTTGCTGGCCCGTGCCCTGGGTCCCGGCTTGGGATGCTGTGCTCTCAGGGCTGCAGCGACTTGTTCCCACCTCTTTGGAGAGTGGGGGGGGGGGCGCCTTGTGGAAAGCTCCCCACTGTTGAATGAACCCTTGGATGGGGGTGTGCCGAAGACCTCAAACGCAGCACCTTCCCCACGTGACTTCCAGGGAGCCCTGCAGGGCCACAGGAGGAAGGGGAGGAAGGGAAGCAGCGGCCAGGTGGGCAGAGTTACTCGCCCTGTAGCACCTGGCCTCCGGGGGCGTGCCCTCCCCACCAAGGTCCGGGCCTTGGCACTGTCCACCCCCCCCCATTCCCCCTGCCCTCCTCCCCCCTACTCCTCCACTTCTTCATTTTCTGGTTTTCTGCCCGCCCCTCCAGTCCCTCTACCTGCTATCCACTTTCTCTGCAGCCCCGGGGATCTTTCCAGATGGCTGATCTGATGGTGGCCTGTGTGCCCCGCCTCCATTCCTCCTGACTTCCCACGGCCTAGAGACTGCGCCCCTGCTTTGTCAGGCCAGCCCTCGCCTCCTGGGAAGGCTTCCTCTTGCTGAACACGCCCTCGTGACATCTGCTGGGGGCCAGGGCAGGGCCCTGGTTCATCTGGCTCTGGCCTGTGTGGCTCTGGCAGCCTCCTGTGCCCTCCCGGGCTAGGGCAGAAGCAGCCTTGAGTGCTCCAGTCTTGGGCTTTGAACCTGCCGCTGGCGGGTGAATCTGGCCCTTCCCCCAGGAACTGCACTGCCTACCTGCTGCCTCTTCCCCTGGCTGGGGAGCCTTGGGAACAGGGATCCTGAAACTGGAAGGCCCGGACTGGCAACATTTCGCATACATCTGAGGGCAGTGCTCTGGGTGTATGTGTAGGCACATTTTTCTAGGGAGGAGATCAGTGGCTTATCTCTGATTCCCAAGGAGCTCCAAGGCCAGAAAGACGCACGCTCCCTGGGAACTTAACTATTCCCGGCATCCTCTCCTGGCCTGTGTTTCTTCAGAGGAGCGTGACGAGCGGCTGGATGTCTTAGATGTTCTGGCATTTCCCCCTTTGCTTCTGTCGTGGATTCAGTTGGTGATACATGCAAAGATGCGTTTAGAAAGGAATGAAATTCTCATGCCGAAAAGAAAGCAGATTGCAGGAAAGTTGGCTGTTTTGGTGGGGGGAGAGGTGATTAGTGCAAGAAAGAATGCACGATAAAATCCTTTTCCTCTTAAAAGCCTGGCGCGGGACCTTTGCAACTGGGAACCACCCAAAGGGGTGAGCTTGATCCGGGCGCTGTTTGCAAAGCTGAGATTGAGATCACAGAGCCCAGAGGACTGTGACGTCACTGCTGCGTGCTGCTTGTCTAAACTGATGGCCAGGACCCTCCCTGGTCGCCTCCCCCTGTGACGCCATTTCTAAAGAATGTTATTGTTGGGCCTCCTGGCTCTCCTCGGCCTTTGAGGCTTTCCTCTCCCATTTCAGTTGAATTTACTTCTTCCGTCAATTGTTACTATTTCTTTCCTTTTTTCCCCCCAAATCCTTCCTTAAAACCTCCCCTTTTGATTTTTAAATATCCCTTTCTGTCAGTCGTATTTGGTAGTGAGTCAAGAATCAAGCTTCTGTAGCACTACATTTTATTTTTATTTTTTATTATTATTATTTTAAAATATTATTTATTTATTTATTTGTCAGAGAGAGAGAGAGAGCGAGCGAGCACATGCAGACAGAGTGGCAGGAAGAGACAGAGAGAGAAGCAGGCTCCCTGCTGAGCAAGGAGCCCGATGTGGGACTCGATCCCAGGACGCTGGGATCATGACCTGAGCTGAAGGCAGCCGCTTAACCAACTGAGCCACCCAGGCGTCCCACTACATTTTATTTTTAAAGGCGTAGGTTCCCTCCTCTAGCGTTTTGTCCATATTAAAAATAAGGCGGCCGTTTGCTGCCTAACTGCGCTCCCATTCGAGTCATGGCCACCAGAGATAAAAGTTACTTCGAACGGGACTGTGGCGCATGTATGCTTATAGGCACACCTTGGGTTGGGTTCTAGAACGCCACCGTAAAGCAAATGTCATTAATAAAGTGAGCCAAGTGAGCATCTTGGTCTCTCAGTGTGCATAAAAGTTACATTTACACCACACTGTAGTCTCTTAAGTGTGCAGTAGTGTGATGTCTAAAAAACAGTGTATATACATTGATTATAAGATACTTTATTGCTAAAAAGTGCTAGCCATTATCTGAGCCTTCGGTGAGCTGTGATCACGGGTCACAGATCACGGTAACAAATACAACAATGAAAGAGTTGGAAATACTGCGAGAATTACTGCAATGTGACAGAGGCAAGAAGTGAGCAGACATCGTTGGAAAACAGGTGCCAACAGACTCATTCTGTGCAGGGCTGCCACAAACCTTCTATTTGTAAAAAACATGGTATTTGCAGGTATTTGCAAAGTGCAGTAAAAGGAGGTAGACCTGTATTCTGACGGCGTCTTTATTTCTAGCGTTTTCCCCAGGAATGGTGGTTGCTGCCTGATTGGCTCTTGGAGCCCTTTCGTTTTTGTCTGGACTCCTCCGAGCCCAGTGGGCCTTCAGGGGACCAGCTGGTGACCCGTAAGGGCTTCTTCCCAGTGCTGGGACCAGTCTGGCCACGTCTTAGGTGCACATTCCTGAGTTCAGAG
Organism: Mustela nigripes; assembly: GCF_022355385.1. NCBI lineage: Eukaryota > Metazoa > Chordata > Mammalia > Carnivora > Mustelidae > Mustela > Mustela nigripes. The sequence goes on along the minus strand of NC_081575.1, from coordinate 117,700,543 downwards.
TCCTGCTAGGTGAAATGGGGGTGATGATAATGGACTCAACTCTTAAAATTGTGCTGATTAAAGGAGGTTCTGCCTGCGTGGCCGGAGGGCCGGGTGGGTTGGCCCCGGCCCTGGTGGGTGTGGCCGCACACTTTCAGTTGTGTCTGCCAGACGTGCGAGGAGGTAGGCGGTAGCCCTCGAGGTAGCCCTAGACCGGCTTCACTCACCTCGAGGCGTGTCAGCGAGCACCGCCTTTCCAAGCACTGCCGAAGGCTCAGAAGGGAAGGACACTTGCCGCACACACAGAACTGGAAGAAAAATTTCATAACGTGGCACATGCCATGCTACCCCCATGAGGTGTGGTGCACTCTCCTCTTTTCTCCTTAAACTACAACACTGATCGGGACCCACTCCGTGGATTTCTGCACTCACGATAGCGTGAGGGCCCGATGCAGAGTAATGTGGCCAATGCATGCAGCACACTGGAAATGATTAGTTTAGAGACCGTGTCAGCACATGTCCCACTGTTCGGAGGACGCACTGGGACACTGGTGAGCCATAACTTAGAATCTGTGGATCCGGATCGCCAGATGTTAGTTCTGACAACCTAAGGTGAGGTGACAGTGAAGTGTTTCCGCATGTTTCATAGACTCGGACTCTTGAAATTGTTTCTTCCCACTGTAAGTGACCAACTTAGGAGGAATCTCAATGCATGTGTGTACACTTGTTTTTTTTTTTTTTTAAGTTTTTTTTTTATTTGACAGAGAGAGTACAAGCACAAGGGAATGGCAGGGAGGGGGAGAAACAGGCTCCCCACTGAGCAGGGAGCCCGAGGCGGGGCTTGCTCCCAGGACCCTGGGACCATCACCTGAGACAAAGGCAGTCGCCTAACCAAATGAGCCACCCAGGCGCCCGTGCGTGGATAGATTTTTAACATACTTATAGTGAGGTGTAACTTACATCCATCCCTCAGACTTCCCTATTTCAATGTTGTGCGATGCATTTTAGTAAATGTTTACAGCTGTGTGAGCATCACTGTGTGTTGGTTCAAATATTGCCATCTCCCATTGTTCCCACCCCCAGCCCGTGCCCCTTTCCTATCTAGTCCCTCAGAGTCACAGATCTGCTTTCTCTCTGTGCGTGGATTTTGGAATGCCAGCTTTTCTGGTTCCTCCTTGGAAAAGACAGATTCCAGAACCCAGACTCCGGGAAGTCGTCATCTGTCCGCCCTCCCCACCGAGTGAGACCTGCCGGGGTTGGGGTTTTCCCCGAGGACCAGCCGCCTGGTCTGGAGCCCAGGGAGGGGGGGCCAGCTCGGGTCCGTCTGCAGCAGTTGGGCACCAAAGGCTGGACTGTGCGGGCACAGGGTGGGTGCGTGGACTTTCAAGGCAGCCGGGGAATCTCGGAGGACCCAGAGGTGACTTTCGGTCCCCTTGTGAGGGCCCCTCAGTATGCACCGGCCCCCCTCAGTTAGCACCAGGGGTCCGGGATGCCATTTCTAACTCGACAAGCCCGCGTTTCCTACTGCACTAATAAACAGATCCCGAGCACCTGTTATCCCGTCCCCAAGAGGAAGAGAGGCATCCGCCACACGGCAGCCCACTCCCTGGGACCCAGTCTCTCAGGCCTGAGCGCTGTGCGCCTGCCTTGAGCTGGTTCTGCCGAGACAGAGACATCTAACAATGACTCTAGAGCTACAATAAACGTACACGCGGTGGCAGACTCCATTCACCATTGATCAGGTCAAGTCCATGACTCCCCCCATGTGCGTGTTGGTGGGGCACTTAGGGGACACTCCCTGGAGCTCTGTGGGGGCGGGTGAGAAAGGGAGGAGACACCGTACCTGTCCGGAAGGAACAGACACCCACCCGGGGGAGATGCGACCTGACGTGAACAAGTAATGGCGTTCGGCTCGTAGTTTTAACAGGTGTCCCAGAGGGAGAGAGAGAGGGCTGCGGCTGGCCCCAGAAAGGGCAGCTTGCTTCCTGCTGGGCTGGGCTGGGTCAGGAGGCATCTGGGGCAGCGCTGGGAGAGAGCTGGACTTGAACAGGAGGGGATGGGAGGGAAGCACGGCGAAGGGAAAGCACATTCCAAGGTGGGGAAGAGCAGCTCCTGCGGGTTCTGAGAGTGCCGGCGGACAGCGAGGGGCCGGGGGAAAGCAAAGAGTTCCCCGCATGAGGTTTTGCAGCCTTAGAAACCTCAGCAGTCTTTCCACACCCCACTAGGGGCTTGTGGAAGATGGCCTTTCAGGCGTGATATTTCTTAAGGACTCTCGGTCTCAGCAGGTGGGTCTTGCCGTGATCTTTCATAGAATCAGACGGTCACAGAGCGAGGTGAGACCCTGGAGCTGTGCCGACCAGCCCCGTGGACACAGCCACGTGGGAGATGGCGCACGTCCGTCGTCTCCAGCCTGGGATGAGATGCGCTGTGAGTGTAAAGCATAGACATTGTAGGAAACAATGTGAAGTACCTGCTTACGATCTTTCTAATCACATCATACGAAGTCGCTGTTACAGGTTAGATCCCATGTCAAGGTAATGGCCCCGCCCCAGAAGTCTGTAAAGCTCCCTGGGAGCCGGGTAGGTCAGAAAATTTGAAGGGAAGTCGTTTCAATTTCTTGAGGATGGATTTGGAACTAGAATGGAAACAAATGGTACCCCCTCTGAAGAACATACTAAAAACAAGCCCGGACTGGGAATACTGAGTTGAGCTTGCTCTAGGAACCTGGAGCAGATAGTGCAAGTGCCGTGGGGCCATCCTGCTCCCCCTCGCATGAGGAGAATGCGTGAAGATTCAGTGGTGAGCCTTCTCTCCACCTTCACCCTCTGCTGCCCACCGCCCCTTTCCTGCCCCTCGCTGTGGTTCCTGGCAGAGCCCAGCCCCCTGCGCCTGGCCGGGAAGGAGGGCACCATCTTGGAGGCCCTGGATCCCTATCAGCTGTTCTCCCCGGCGGTGGGTTGTGGCCGGCCAGATCATGGCCTCCCAAGACGTCCACGTCCTCATCCCTTGAAACCGCGACTGTGTTATCCGACGTGGCGAAGAGAGACTTCGCAGGCGTGACCAGGTTCGGGACCTTGCAGTGGGGAGATTATCCCAGCTATCTGGGGGGGCCCAGTGTCATCACGAGGGTCTCTGGAAGTGGGAGAGGGAAAACTGGAGAGGTGGCATCCTGAGAAAGACTCGACCAGCCGTGGCCGACTTCGGAGATGGAGGCAGCTGGAGAAGCCAAGAGAACACATTTCCTCCCTAGGGCCTCCAGGGGGGAGGCCACCTCCTGACGCTTTGGTTTTAGGTCTGTGAAACCAAGCTGCACCGGTGAGCTCCACGCCTGGAAGATAATACACGTGTGTTGTTTAAAGCCACCAAGTTTGTTGTGACTTGTTACAGCTGCAAAAGGAAACAGATACAGTCTGAAGCAGGTCTGCTGGAGAACCGAGAGGGAGGTGGGAAGGGGAGTGGCCGGAGCCGGTCTCTGCGCTCCGACTGGAGAGGCCACGCGTGGCTAGCACCACCCTGGCAGGTGTGTTGGCTCATCCTCATTTTGCAGATTGGAAAATGGAGGCCCAGAGAGAAACAGAAGGACTCATCCAGGGTTTCACGGCAATAAATGGCTCTCTTGGCGTTGGCACTGACTGAGATGGTCCATGGCCACTTTCTAAAGAGCCCTGCAGGATGCGACGGGCAAATGGGCTCCGAAAGAAGCCAGCCTTGGTGCCACGCATCGTCTCTCACTTCTCGCGGACCGACTCTGGTAAGACTGGCCCGCAGACCGTGTTCATTTCCTCAGCCAAGGCCAAGGAGAGCCGTTCGTTAAGGGGAGACTCTGCATTGGGAATCTCTGTGAGGGGGGCTTGAGGGCACCTCTCCTGGCTGGGGTTGCTCAGGTCAGGGGATGGTGAGGGGACTGGCGAGAGCTGGCACTGTGAGAGCATACTTTGAAGCATGGGGACAGTGGGTACCCCGCTTCTCAGTTCATCACTGACCATGTTTCCCCGGCTCCCCTGCATTCGGAGAATGCTATTAAACTTACCCCGTACTCCCTACCAGTGTGTTCCTCGAAAGTAAAGCACGCTTGTGCCGTATGGATTTACTCTGAGCGCTCAAGCAAGTGCACTGAAGATATCCCCAGAGAGTAGTGAGAAAGGCCATCTCTTACTTCACTGTGTGCAGGAGGGTAACTCACTTTGGAAGTTGATGTTAAGTGCTTCCTGTGAGCTCATACTCATCCTTCACAATGAAGAGCAGAAAATCGGAACATACCTCAAGAGCTGACCCGAGGTCCTTGGTAGATGAATTATGATTTACTGCAAATGATGGAAGATGCCAGCGGGACGGAAAGTGGTGCCGACAGGAGGCGAAGGGCATGGGGAAATATGCAAATAAAACAAAATCACTGTATGAAATTGTATGTAGTATGATATCAGCTGTGGAAAAATGAGCTGTAGGACAAAGGAGAGAAAAACAAAAACATGAATCCAGGGCTCTGGGTTTTAGGTGATTGTATTCCTGTTCCCTACACTTGACTGTGGAGGTTCCACATTGACTTGGAGATACGAAGAAAGGCTTCGTATTCTTCAGACTTGCAAATGTACTTTGTGGACCCTTTCGAGGAAGATAATTGTAAATACAGATTATGAGCTTTATAATAAACAGAGATGTTCCTTTCATCATAGTTCTAAAAATTGGGATATGATTCACATGTAGCACTGGACTCAACAGTTCAAGCATACAGTTCATTCGTTTTCTGCACATTCCCATTGGCCAGGCATCACCACTGTCTCGTGTCAGAACATTTCTGTCCCTCCCAGCAGAAGCCCGGTGTCTATTAGGACTCGCTCCCCTCCCCTCTCCCCCAGGCCCTGGCAACCACCGGTCTACTTTCTGTCTCCGTGGCTTTGCCTGTTCTGGACATTTCTTAGAGATGGAGCCGTGCAACACATGGCCTTCTGTGTCTGTTTTTTTTCGCCTGACACGGTGACTTCAAGGCCCGCTGGTGTTGGAGCCTGTGTTGGTACTCCGTTCTTTTGTAATGGTTGTGTAATATGCCATTGTGTGGGTAGACTGTATTTTACTGATCCACTTGTCAGTTGATGGCCTTTGGTTGTTTCCACCTTTTGGCTGTCGTGAGGAGTGCCAGTACGGACATTCATCTGTGTGGACATAATGTTTTTCATTTCTCTTGGGTATGTACCTAGTTGTAGAATTACTGGGTCATATGGAAACTCAGTGTTTAACTGTTCTTTTTTTTTTTTTCCTTAAGATTTTATTTATTTGAGAGAGAGAGAGAGAGAGCGACAGAGAGAAACCATGAGCTGGAGGCAGAGGGAGAGAGAGTCAGACTTCCTGCTGAGCAGAGAGCCCCATGCGGGGCTCGATCCCAGGACCCAGGGATCATGACCTGAGCCGAAGGCAGACGCTTAACCGACTGAACCACTGAGGCACCCCAGTGTTTAACTGTTTTGAGAAATTGCTGCACTGATTTTCCAAAGCAGTGCTTTTGAATGTTTTTATTAGCAGAGATTGGGAAGTAATGTAGGTGTGTCAACAATAGGAGAGCGCTTAGCTGAATTTTATCAATCCCCTTAGCAAGCTGTTGGTAAAAACGCAAGCTCTTATTCTGAGATCACCTCCTAGGGCTCAAAGGCAGTTGAGACAGGGTAATTGTTCTCAAGGAGCTTAGCCTATTTAACTGTTCCAGGTGATCTTTACAGAGAATTTATGAGGGAGGCAGAATATTTAGGCCATAGTGTTAGGCCATCTCCGGGAATTTTGGAGGAGACTCAAGGTATGAATTAATCAGTATCCGTGTTACATCGTTAAGTGGAAAAGACAGGATAGAACATTGTATATACTGTGTGATCATGATTATGTCGGAAAAAAAAAGAACACAGAAAAAAGATGGAGGAGAATGCATCAAAATAGGAATGATGGTTGTATTTGAGTAGTGGTTTGAATGGACATTTTTCTCCTAGGTAGGTGTAGTTCCTAAACCCTCTGTAATGGAAACAGAAATGCCTGAGTTGCATGTGAGCGTGAGAAGAAGTTAGTTGGAAAAAATCCAACGTCAGATTTCTGGAGAGAGGTGCCTGGGTAGTTCAGTTGGTGAAGCCTCTGCCTTCGGCTCAGGTCACCGTCCCAGGGTCCTGGGATCGAGTCCCGCCTCAGGCTCCTTGCTTGGCGGGGAGCCTGCTTCTCTCTCTGCCCCTCACACTGCGCGTGCTCTCTCTCTCGCTCGCTCTCTCTCAAATAAATAAAATCTTAAAAAAAAAAAAAAATTTCTGAAGAGATGAGGACTCAGGAACTTGGGCCGGCATACCTATGAGTGGGGACAGAACCCCGGGCTTGCCTTGGGGAGGACTTGGAACAGCAGCCCTGGGCTTTGCGCCGCATGGCCCTCAGTGCTGTGCCACATGCTCTTGAGGAAGAGTCCTTGGTCACCATGTCTCCCCCCAGCTGGAGGGATGGCCACTAGCAGCACAAGGGGATCGTCCAGGAGGAAGCCCAGCACCGTGCTGAGGGTCCTGGTTGTCTCTGGCCGTGGCTGGGATCTTGTCCAGGCGGCTTTCCGGCCGCAGCCTAACGTGCAGGAATCCTGCTTTTTAGCCAGCAACAGCCAGAAAGCCCTTGTTGCTGAAAAACTAATACCCAAAGAACTCCACTGTTCCAGACTCCTTGCCCTTCTCATCATGAAAAGGGCACCAAGAGTTGTCTAGCTCTCGTCACCGTAGCTGTGTGGTCAGATACCTTCGAAATCGGAACAGCTCATTTGAAGTGATTTACTTGTCACTGAAGCAATTGTTACCCACCAACACCTTTCTTGGGAGAAAAACATCATTTTGATATTGGTACAGCTGCAGATGTTCGTGGTGGCCTGAGCTGAAGTCTTTGTCCCGTAAACATGTTGGAATGATAATTAGGACAATGAATGTAGACATTCTCAATGCTGTGATTGAAAGTCATGCCAAAATGTGTGTCTGCGCAATGAGGTTGCAGCTCTCTGGAATCTGATGGACGAATCGGACGGGCAGTGTGGATGTTTCTTCTAACGTTCTCAAGAAGGATGAAGAAGCCTTCTCTGTATTTCACTGCCTCCTAACAGAGGACAGCCTGGGCTGTCAGCACAAATGTCCACTACAGTATCTGGAAGATTCGGAAGGGACGTGAGAGCTTAGGATTTTATTGGTTACCTGTTGTTGCACCATGAAGTACTGACATCTGGTGCCTTCAGATGACAGGGGGCACATGATTTCTGTCGTGCAGGAATTGAGTAGTTTATCTGGGTGGCCTTGCTTGGGCCTCGTGAGGCGGCTTGGTCAAGATGCCGCCTGGGGCGGCTGCCTTCATCTGAAGGCTTGACTGGGGCTGGTGGGTCCGTTCTCGAGGTGGTTTACTCATGGGGCTGGCAGCTCGGTGCTGGCTGTTGGCACGAGGCCTCCGTTCTTCTCCACTGGGGTCTCTTCCTGGGGCTGCTTGTGTGAGCTCCCAACACGACTACTGCTTTCCCCCAGAGCCGGCGATCTGAGAGAACGTGGTGGAAGCAGTGTCTTCTATGACTCCCACCTCGGAGGCCACGCACTGTCCTTTCCACAGTATCTGGGGCATCACAGGCTCAACCCTATTCAGCGGGGAGGGGAGCACACAAGGCTGTGAGGAACAGGAGGCAGGAAGCGCCGGGGGCCCTCTTCGGAGCCGGCCGCCATGGGGTCCTGCCGCAGGTGTGCGTGTTTCACCGTGTGATGGGTGAAGCCGGGGAGTGGGTGCTTGTGCTTCTCCTCTCTGGCCTCTGGCCCCTTTGCTGCGTTCGGCCTGCCCAAGCAATCCCTATATTTGCCTCCTGTTTACCACTTCTGTCCTTTGGGAGCTGGAACACTTACTTCATCGTTGAGCATGTTGAGACGACTGTCAGGTGAGTAGATGGGCTCAAAGTGTGCGGCGCTGGGGCTCGATGAGCCCAATAGCAAGGACTTGGTAACTTCTCTGTGGGCATAGAGACCCTGCTTCTGGTGTGAGCTGGACCGTGACAGCCGTGCCCTCTCATCGGATGGCTTTGTAGTACAGATTCCTGGGTAACCGTGCAGACTCTGTGCTCTGTCTGGAGAGAGTAGAATCTGAGACATACAGCTTCTGTATCGAGCCCAAATAAAATTCACCAAGGGGTGCCTGGGTGGCTCAGGGGGTTAAAGCCTCTGCCTTCAGCTCAGGTCATGATCTCAGGGTCCTGGGATCGAGCCCCACATCAGGCTCTCTGCTCAGGGGG
>NC_081575.1:117644999-117692207 GCF_022355385.1 Mustela nigripes | reverse complement strand
ATCTCTGTCTGTCAAATAAATAAATAAAATCTTTTAAAAAAATTAAAATTAAATTCACTGAGACAGTAGACGTGTCCTTTTGTTCATTTTTGGAACGCCAAGTATGGAAGTGTTATTAGAATTACCTGCATTGTTTATTGGATCAAAAATTGAAAATAGGAGCTCAAAATCATTTTGTAACAGTTCTGAATTACGAAGTGAATTGGGCTCAGTAGGGCAGGAAGGTCAGGTTTCCCAACTCTGCTGATGAGATGAGGTCATAGATGTGAACATGCTTAAAATGTTCTTTTCTTTTCTCTAAGCTTATTATTTTTTTTCCTTGAAGCTTCTATGTGACTCTAGAATGGCAGAATCTGTGTGACTCTAAATAGCAGAGATGTGCTCAGGACTCCGTTTATCTTAAAATAGCACTGTTCTTGTTGTGGTTCGGTCCCCTTCGGGACTGGACTCACGCACAAGACCCTGCTGTTACCTGCTTGACTTGGACTGTGCTGCCCTTGCGCCCTTCACAGCCCGAGGAGGACTCCTGCCACGGACGGTGGGGTTGCCGATGGGGTGGGCGGCGGGCCGTGTGCTCATCGTGTGAGGTCGTGCAGTTCGGAGTGCATTGTATTTGGTGGGCTGTCGGCAGCAGATTTCACCTTCGGCATTTTCCTGTTTTGGTATTGACTCTAATGTCTTATAACTATTTGTAAAATGAAGACAAGTTATAATCTCTGCCATTCTGATGGTGTTTACTGGCTTCTAAATGCTCCTGGGAGGGACAGAGGCTGGTTGTCCAACCAGTTTGGGGAAATAACATGTTCCGCGTTCATACTGGTCTTGTGAGGTTTGGCTGTGGTTGTGGTATCTCGCTTTCCTGGGGCCGGGGACTTGAACAGAAGATGGGGAGGACTGAGTTAGTGAAATTTAGGTTGTCAGATTCCCGTGCATACCGGTCAGTGTGCATTTATAGAGACAGCCGAGGAGAGAGCTGCCCAGACTCAGACAATTATAGGGCGTGGCCTATTTTATACAACAGCTGTCTTGTCAATCAATGTGATGGTGGGACGTGGGGGAGGGAGAGGTGCTCCCTAAAGACACCCATCTGGAAACCCTTTATCTGTGTCAAGCTGAGGTTTCCTTAGTCACGTATGCTTCAAAGGGAGAGGTCTGTAGACAATGCGCTTTTGTTGTTTTTCTCCAGAAAACAAAAAGGACCCTTTGCAATCTCAGACTCTTACAGTCTAAGGACCAATTGGTACCTCCTTGTCTGGGGGCTGGGTGCGCTGGGCTTTTTGTCTTTGGTCAGTGGTTAATATTTAGCTCCTTAACTGATGACCTCTGGTAGATGAAACTCACCAGTGTTTTCGATAGATTCACGCTGTCCTGCCTGCAAACAGACCCGGGGGCAGGGGCCGGGGGGTGATGCGGGGTGGGGACATGTGTCAGGGAATGGGAACAAACCACGGCTGTTCTGTTGTGGAGGGTTCTAACACCGTCACCCCATTAAACGTACTGCTTGGAAGAAGATGCTCCTTTTACCTGTTTTGTAACTGTCCATATCTATTTTCGCTGCTATTTAAAGTTGCACTTTGAGATAGGAATGCTTTTAACTGCAAGTGTACTGATATTGTTGCTGAGTATTATTCAGACAAAGCCAGTGAATTAATTTCCCAACTAAGTAGTTGGAGCAGAAGCAGTCACTTAGATGAGATAATATCTAATTTCGCATTAAGACCTAATTCTAGAGTCGATTCCGCAAACTTAATGAAATTGACCTTTCACATTGGCTCTCATGATTTTATTTTGCAGGATAACAAAGCCATTGACCTTTGCCGATTGTGTTGGGGATGAACTTCCTTTAGGATGGGAGACGGTATACGATAAACAAATTGGAATTTATTACATGGACCACATAAATAGTAAGTAGACTCCCACATTTGAGTTATATGTGAATGAGTTTTCATGTTGATCTCAAAGATGCTAAGAACTCTCTTTGTAGGGCTAAGACAGTCGTTACTATCCACCGCAGCACTAAGCTGGATTTTACTAACGTAACCTGAGGTTGTCCTTTGTGGGGTTCTTCAAAAACTGAAGCCGTTGTGGGACACCTTACCTGTGTGTTGCCCAGGACTGGACGGAATATGTTTAGTGGAGGGTTTTAATGCCTAGTAAAAGGAATACGTTTCCCAGGCAGTCTAGAAATAGAAATATCTTTCATAATGAGAAGGTTATTTATTGCAAAGCAGAGCTTACGAGTTCCTGGAACAATAAATGCCCCAGTGATTGCCTTAACTTCATTTTGTCTTACACATTCGGCTTCAACCTTAACATACCAGCCCTTTTCGATCTTTGTGAAGGGAGAAAGCCGGGTAGACCGCAGCTAAAATAATACAGTGGGTCCTGAGCACGCCGGCTTTCTTGGAAGAATTGGGTAGAGCTGTGGCTCTCGACCAGGGCTGATTTTGCTTCCCAGGACCACTTGGCAACGTCTGGAGGCATTTTCTGTTGTCACGTCCGGGAGAGGAGCTGGTGGCATCTCGTGGGCAGGGCCTCGGCCTGCTGCCGAACTTTGTGTGCAGCTCGAGACAGCCCGCCACAGAAGACGAGCTGCCGCCCGAATGGCCGAATGGCCGTGGGGCCGACCTTGGCACCCTGGTTCACGGGCTCCGTTCTGCTCTCTGCCCCTCCCTCTTGGCTTGCCGCCCCGTCATCAGCCTTCCTGGTCCCACTGGGGGCTCCCTTCCCTCTCAGATTCCCACTTTTGCACTCACTCCCATTTTCATGCCAGTTATGCCCAGTGTTTCTGTCGTTTTCATTTTTCACTCCCGGCGACATGAAGCGTGGCTTCCCCTCCGCGCGCTTTCCGTCCCTCAGTGTATGCAGTGCAGGGGAGGCTGGGGGTCCCGAGGCCGCACAGTGCCCGCCATGTGAGTGATCTGAAGTTCTTTCCTCACGCCAGTCCCACGGGCCCTCCCGTCCCCTCAGTGCAGGCGACCCAGGTTGGTGTCTTTGGGGCCGATTCCTGCATTGGCACTTCCTAGCCAGCCCCCCGAGTCGGCGCTCAGAAACCCGAATGGCAAGACTTCTGTTCTCCGTCCGGGGCAGTGGGATTTCTGACACCGGCGGTCAGCCTTGCACTTGATGGCGGCCCTGACCCGAAGACTGGGCAGTGGGGCTCATCGGCCTTCCCAGGCAGTTGTCTCAGGGGCAGGAGGGCTTCTGGATAAATCCTCCAGCCACTGGGCAGAGCGCGGCGCTCAGTGAGGCTCCCGCCGAGGCCACCCTCCCTAGTCCACCCTCCCTAGTCCAGCTGACCGCATGCCTCACGACTGAGTGTGTTCGAGGCATCCTGCTGTCCGGGCCTCCCTTCCCGGCTGCCGGTGGGCAGCCCCCGCGGGGGACGGCTGCTGCCCTGCGGGCCTGGGCACATGTGTGCCGGGGCTTCACCCCTAGGCTTCGGCCTCTCCGAGACCGGGTGGTGATACTGAATGGCAGAGGCATCTGCCTTACACAGCCTTTCTGGAAACTCTGCCTGCCACTGAAGCCGTGGACTGTTCCGGCTTTTAAAACCAAGACTCGTCCCTCTGCACCCGCCACTTTGCAGTGGGCGTTCCTTGCTCACCTGTTTGCTGTAACAGGGAATGTTCCAGAGCGCCTCTCTGTGCTGGCCACTCTTTGGGCTCTGGGGACCCAGGGAAGTGAGACCCAGCGTCTACCCTCAAGGAGTTCACATAATACTCTAGACGTGGCCATGAACCCAAAAACTGAGTAATCACCAAGGACTTTGTTCCAGCCACTGAGTATAAGCGGGATGACTCAGCACTGCGGGTGATAAAGACATCCGAGAACGCAACTCCCTCTCTCTCTCTTTTTTTGGGGGGGACAAGAAAGGTTATTGCTGTAATAAAATGTATGTGGGGGCCAAACACTGCATTCCAGAAAACTTGCTCCCGAGAACCCAAGCCTTCATAGCACAGCTTGAAAACTCTCTGAAGGCCTGACCCTGAGGAGTCAGACGTTAGATTAGAACTGTGCAGGTCGACCAGAGGGACCCTGGGTCGACTGCCTTCGAGGCCCCCAAGAGACTCCAGTGTGTTGACCAGCGTGTAGGCCACGTCCGCGGGCCACGGCGGGCCTCAGGGCTGTGTACATGGCAGTGGCTCTGGTGGCCACAGCCGTGACTCTGCCCCGCCCCGGCCCACGGAGTTTGAACTGGGGCTAGCTCAGAACCCTGACTGTTGTTATATTTGGTTTCTTATTTCCTGGTGAGACCTTGGAGGCCTGGAGGGGCTTTCCAGTGCCGACCTGGGGTGGCAGTGTGAAGGGGGTAGGGGATGTCGGCGGAAGGCGGTTCAAAGGGAGGACATCCTTGAAACATCCTAGCAAGCACTCGTGTGTGTGTGTGTGTGTGTGTGTGTGTGTGTGTCTATAGTAAAGAAAACATGACATTCCTTTCTCAACCACTTTGAGGTGAAATCTATAGAACGTAAAATTAAGCCTTTTGAATTGTGGAGTTTGGTGACATTTGGTGTGTTCTGTGTTGTATGCCCACTACCTATGTCTGGTTCCAGAACACGTCATTGCCCCGAAGTCAAACCTGGCACCCATGAGCGGTCACTCCCCACTCCCCTCCAGCCTCCCAGCCCCTGGCTGCCGTGAAATCTCCTTTCCGTCTCTCTGGATTTGCTTCTTCTGGACATTTCGTAGGGACGGAGTCATACAGTATGTGGCCTTCGGTGTCCGACTTCTTTCACTGTGCGATGCGTGTGAGGCTCTTCGTGTTGTAGCATGAAGCGGGACTTATTCCCCGTGACGGCGGAATGCCCCGCCATCGTCTGGGCAGACCACGCTTTCCTGATCCGCCCACCAGCTGCTGGAGTCAGGCTCGTTTCTGCCTTTGGCTGTTGTTAGAGGGCTGGTCCCACGCACGGAATAAAATGTGCGAGCGCGCGTGCGTGTGAAGACCTAGCCAGCTTTAGGAACTGGGTTGTGAGTGAGGTAGCATCCCATCTAGCAAACAAAGGAGAGCTCCTGGGTACATTTTAAAAGAATTATGTTTCTTTCTTTCTCTCTTTCCAAATTTTATTTAAATTCTAGTAAGTTAACATAGAGTGTGTTGCACATTTATTTACAGTTTGGGCTGGGGGAATCGTGCCGGCATGTCTCTGAGCTCTCCCTAATTTCGTCTGGGCTGCGGGCGCCCGCATCTATTTACCAGCACGTCATCGTTACGGCGGCCGCCGTGGCCCGGGCTCTCGAAGCTTGGAGCGGGCACGCGGCTTCGCCGTTTTCACTTCCTGGAGGCAGCACTTGTGTTGAAATCTCCCCCAGGAGCTCTGTCGCGGTCAGGAGGGGAGCCTTCTCCCGAGTCTGGCTGTCTGGCCCGTTTGCTCAGTCTGCCGCCTCAGGGTCAGGACCAGCTTTCGGGCACGTGGTCCCCTGCCTGTGGAGCAGACTGCCCCGTCCGTTCCGCGATCAGTGAGCTTGCGGCCAACAGTTACCGATGGCTTCTGGCTCTCCGGCGACTGAACGGTCCCGAGACTGGAACGCTGACTGAGGCCGTGTGCCTGTCTTTGAGGCGCTTGGGAGTATAGTGGCGGGAGGCAGAAACACGGGAGCAGTTACGTGCCCGGCGGGGAGCACTGTAGCCCTCCCCATCGCATAGAGGTATACCTGCTTGTGGGGGCCGAGGGGGCTTCAAAAAGGAGGTGCTCTCACGGAGGGACTTGGAAGACAGTAGGGCTTCCCGGGGGGCAGAGGAGGACAGAAGCAGCAGCACTTTGGAAAAACTTGTCCTGGGGAAGTGACAGAAAGGACTTAAGCTGGTGAGCTAGTTCCAGCACTCCTACGTCACGTGGAGGTTGTTGCTTTAAAAGACACTCGTGGGCTAAGGAATTGCGAGCAGAGTCACGAGGGCGAACTTGGTGAGCGCACTGAGCGTGGCCTTTGGTGGGATGCGGCGGCGGGAAGCCCGTGTGGTTCTGGAGAGGGGTCCTGCGGGTCTGAGTGAACTTAGGGGAGCGGGAGTGAAGGGTATGTCGCCAGCCATTATTATATATAGGGGCAGAAATCACCCGTTCTTGATGACCCATACGGAATGTTCTGGGTGAGGGAGAAGAGCAGGCGTTCTCTGAGGATGAGTCCCAGGTGGGCTGAGCGGGTACATGCAGATGCTGCTGCTCGCTTCGAGAAGGGAGGCGGAAGGAGAAGCACGTGATGGCGCCGCCGCCGCTGTGCTTCCAGTTTTGGTGGAGAGGGACACTGTGCGAGAATGAGTTCCACTATGGATGAACGACTCAGAATCGCTCTGGGTCCGTCCAGGTGGCGCCGCATCTAGGGGGCAGTGGGGACGAAAACTGGAGCCCAGGAGAGAGCCTGGGGCCGGAGGGAGGCATGAGCCTCCCTTGCAGAGTGAGGAAGCCGGAGGGGGGCAGGGGCAGGGGCAGGTGCCACAGGTGGGCTGCAGGCCCGGTGCCGAGGCAAGGAGCGCAGCCTGGGTCAGGGGGTGCGGCCCGAGCCACAGAAGTCGGCGAGAAGGTTGGAAATAGCCACCAGTTTGACCGAGACCAGCTCATTTGGTTTCGTGTCCACCCGTGTGCACGCGCGGTGTGAGAGGTTGTGTGGCGGCGTCTTGGGCCCCGCTGCAGCCAGCGTCTGCACGGCCGTCGGGGCTCCTGCTCCTCTCGCCGCGCCCGTGTGGACGGAAGGCGTTCGTCCCGCGCTCCAGGAGGCTTCGTGGCGCAGATGCTCCCGCGGCGCGCGTCCTGGCGATGAACGACGTCCGCGTCTTCTCATCGCGGGGCTGCGTGACCGTGGCCAGCGGGAGGGTTTTACTCGGAAGCCGCTCACGCACGCCCTTTCCGTTGCAGAGCTCACGCAGATCGAGGACCCCCGCGAACAGTGGCGGCGTGAGCAGGAACGGATGCTGAAGGAGTACTTGATCGTGGCCCAGGAGGCGCTCAATGCCAAGAAGGAGATCTACCAGATTAAGCAGCAGCGGTTCGAGCTGGCGCAGGAGGAGTACCAGCAGCTGCACAGGCTGTGCGAGGACGACAGCCGCTCCCACGCCAGCTGTGAGTCCACGCCTCCCGGGGCGCCCCCGCGTGACGCTGGAAGCCCCCCCTGCCCCAGCCCCCTCTAGGTCACCCGCAGACACCGAGCTTGACTCGGGCGAGGCCGACTCCCGGGGTGTCTAAGCACGTGCTCTTAGGGAGGGAGCCCTCTCAGTTTTAGAGGCTGCCGCGTGCGGACCTCTAAAGCAGCAGCGGGTGCTCCGGTGTTGGAGGAACCCGCTCCCCTCTCAGAAACCTAAGCGTTTTGTTACGGATGCAGCCAGTCACCGCTGGAGCCTGTCCCCTCCCCACAGAGTTGTCACACTGAACCGCCCACCAGGGTTCACAGGGCCGTGACTGTTGGGGGTGCCACTGAACCTGGCAAGAACGCATGGGGGTGCTACCGCTAGGTCTGTGTTACAACGGCCTAGGTCCACTTGAGACACGGACAGACTTACCTGGGACATGACTGCCACTGTGCCAGGTATTTGGCTCTGGTGACACAGCCTTGAGCATTAAAGACACGGTCAGAGCTTTACTCTGTGTTGCAAGTCAGAATGGAGTTAAGGCCGAGGGGCTAGAGGTCTTTCTTTTTGCACCTGCTGTTGAAGGCGAATATGCCTTTCAAGCTGTGGGGAGGAGAGGGGTGTGTGTCCCCAGTAACAGGAACAGAAGAGCGTTCTGCTGTCAGTGTGCCCTGACAGAAGGTCAGGACTTGGGTATAATGGTATGTTGTTTCCAGGTCGTCTTACCTCTTGTTCTTCAAATATAGGTAACTGCTAGATTTTTGTGGTTTTTGGTTTAAGTATCCATCAGAATGCAGTGGTCAGCTCAGTGCTAATTTTTAGAGTCTGGTTTTTTATCTCTAGTTTCTTTTCTTACACTGTCTTTCTCTGATTCTTGTATCAGGCCTCACAGAATGAATTGGGAAGTGTTGCCTCCTCCTCTCTTTTCAGAAAGAGTTTGTGTGGGATTGGTATTTGCTAGAACTTGATAGAATTCACCAAAAAAGCCATCTGGACCTTGAGTTCCTTGTGGGAATGTTTGTAACTATAAATTCAATATCTTTAATAGATACAGGGCTATTCAGATATTCTGTTTCTTGAATCAATTTTGGTATTTGTGTGTTTCAAAGAATTTGTCTATTTCATCTAATCCAAAAGTCTGTAAACTTTTTTTTTTAAAGCAAGTCTTAGAAAGTAAATACTTTAGGCTTTGTGGGCCATATGGTCTCAGTGGCAACTACTCAACCTGTCTTCATAGTGCAAAAGCAGCGAGAGACAATACATAAACCGATATGTGTGGCTTGCTCTGATCAAAGTGTAAACACAGGTAACAAGCCCGATTTGGCCTGCAGGGAATTTGCAGACTGCTGATCTAAGTTGTCAAGTTTATAAAGTTGTTTGTAGAATTTCCTTACCCATTCTTTTAGTATCTAGACACTCTGAGGTGGTGTCCTGTCTTTCATTCTAAATGAATACTAAATACTAAAAATTTGTTTGTTTGTTTTCTGAATCAGTGTAGCTAAACTTTTATTGATTGTATTTATCTTTACAATAAACTGGCTTTGGTTTTTTTTTTTTTTTCTTTTCCCATTTCTTGTCTGTTTCTATTTTATTGATTTCTCTTCTTTATTATTTTCTTCCTGCTTCTTAGTTTGGCTTTACTCTGTTCTTCCTTTTCTAGCTTCATAAAGTAGAAGCTTAGATCATTGATTTTAGTTCCTCACATAACCTCTGAAGGTAGGACTTCTTCGTTAAGTGCAGCTTTAACTACCTGCCACAAATGTTGGTATTTTTTCAGTCAATTCAAAATGGTTTCCCATGTCCTTTGTAGTTTTTCTTTTGAGCCATGGGTTCTTTAAAAGTAAGTTGTTGGGACTTTTTAAAGATGTCATGTTGATTTCTAATTGAATTCTGCTGTAGTCAGAAACTACACATTGTAAGATTTCAGTCTTTGGGAATCTACGATTTAGCGCTCAGCATTTGGTCTCTCTCAGGGGCCTTATGGGATTAGAAGCCCATGGACTTGGTACCTCGAGGTCACACCTAGCTGTGGTGGTGACTTATAACTTTCTGAGAGCATATGGTTAGGGATTTGGAGCCTTTTAGAAAGTGCCTTGATAGAAGCTGGCTTGAACCATAGGAATTTATTTTTGTAGCTTCAGGAGGACTGCATACTGGCGGTCTCATGTGAGTTTGCCTACTAGAATGTCTCTTCCCAGTATCCTTGAGGGACCTTATCTGTCTCCTGGTTGGGTTTGGTTAGGTCTCCAAAGGCTCTTCCATTGGTTTTTCTAAGAGTGGAATGGGAGAAAGACATAGCAGAACAATTTGGCAGGAAGTTTCTTGCCAGTGAACATGGCTCTAGTGTTGACTTGAGAGTCTGACACGCTCATCAGAATCCCGACCAGCCAAGAGGTCTCTGTACATGTAGTCTCTGCATCCACTTGTCTGAGTGGCCTCGGGGGCCAGACTGGGCCTGCCTGTTTTCACGAAGGGTGGGAGACGCAGGTAGATTTTGCTGGGGCCTATTGGCTCATCTGGGAAAAGACTCTGAATGGAATCTAGGACTCACTCTGAGTGCTTTACCAAAAGGTTGCTGCTGTCTGTCCCTGGGGTTCCGACGAAGCTTTCAGCTTGCCATTTAACCTGAACTACCCATTACGATGAGGAAAGCTCTGTTAGATGACTCAGAGGAGTTCTTTCTGGCCGCACGGGTCTCCCTCAGCCCAGAGTGCTGTCAGGGCTAGTCGTCTAAAGCAGGGAGGCGCCTTCGTGCTCTGGGACTGGGAACAGAATAACCCTTGGACGCAGTTCGCATTACTTCCTTCATCGGCAATGACTTGAAGCAAAAAGAGCCAGGATTCAGTGGGCTAGTGTTATTATCTCTGCATTGTTGGGATTGCAACGTTCTGAGGTACATGAGGCCGTCTGTCTTTGCTGTACATGTGAGAAACGGTATCGGGAAGGCTAAGTTACTTCTTCAAAGTCACATACCCAGTAAATGGTAGAACTTGGCTTCGAACCGAGGCCTGTTTGTATGTGTGGCCTTCGATGCCTTGTACTGTGTCCTAGACATGGGAGAGGCAGCACCTAAGAGCTAATCGTGTTTTCGAAACATGTTGCCTTCCTGTTGTTTGAGTAATCCGGAAATAAAGACCTATTATAAACGGACAAGTCACCTGGCAGTTTTGAACTTTTAGGGGCAAGTGGAAGGCAGAGCACAATCTACTTCTGAGCACCTGCTGTTGGTATATACTAAATGTCGGGGACATGATTTATCCCTAACGGCTGATTGTAGGGAAAAAGAAGACCGTGATGGTGAACAGAGGAATGAACTAAAACAGCCATTTTTAGGGGTGCCTGGGTGGCTCAGTGGGTTAAGCTTCTGCCTTCGGCTTAGGTCATGATCTCGGGGGCCTGGGATTGAGCCCCACATTGGCTCTCTGCTTGGTGCGGAGCCTGCTTCCCCCGCTCTCTCTGCCTGCCTCCCTGTCTACTTGTGATCTCTCTCTCTGTCAAATAAAGAAAGAATTAAAAAAAAAAAATAAAACAGCCATTTTTGATACTGAGCAGAAGGGCGAGGCTGGGAGGAAGGGATGTGCATTTCTCCCACACCCGGCACAGATTTTCCCCGGAGTTATGGAAATCACCAGAATAAACCTCCATTCACTGGGGAGAAAAGATTTTGTGTCAATATTGGGCCATCTGGTATCTAAGAATATCCACGCCTTGACCTTTTTAAATTTTATTTTATTTCATTTTTTTTGGTCCCTGAGCAAAGCAGATTCAGATGCTGGCTGGATTTGAGCATACATGTCCCCACGAGACCAAGAACCCTCTATTCTGCTGTGTTTCTGGCGGCTGCTTGGTACCCAGACCAGTTTTCTGCTCTGTGGAGCACGGGCATAGAGCTTCTCGGGAGCGGATGCACTCTGACGCGCACCCACTACTTCCCTGCAGCCCGCTTTGTGGTGTTCTCGCACTTTCTTCACGTGTTATCTTGTGTTGTGTTGCTGGCAAAGTAGGTTTATTAAAGCTGTTGTAGTGAAGGAATTTATTGCAGCTTTCAGGAGCACTACAAAAACGGAAAACTGAAGTACTTCCTGACAGTTGGAGACCTTTGTGTTTCTTGACCTGGGTGGTCACATTTGTATTGGCTTTGCATTAAGTCCTTTTCTTTACGCTTTTCTTGATGGGTGTTATTCCCCCACCCCAAAGGAGAAAGAAAAATGAGGGGGGGCTGCATTAACTTGTTAACATTGGCTCATATCTCGAGGTGGAAAGAGGGAGGTCTTTTTCTTTCTTTAAATTTATTTTAAAATGTGTCTCCCAGTTCTATGTGTTTCTTTCATATGGTGAGCTGATTCCTCATCTAGAAAAAGATACCCCGCTTTCTGCATTGTTACGCGGTCTTCTCTTTGCCTTTTCCACTGAATACCTTTGTTGTGTCCGAAGCTTTCATTCTGGAGCTAATCGTTCAGTTTTCCTGAGAACCTTTAGCTTCTGGATGCATTCGGATGAAGCCTGTGACCATTTGCAGGGTCAATTATAGTCTAATCCACAGGTCAGCAAATGTTGTATGGCCTCTGGGCTGACTCTTGTCCACTCTGGCTGTTTATAAATAAAGCATTATTGGAACACAGCCACATGCCCTCAGTTACCTATTGTCTATAGTAGCTACGGCAGCAGAGTTGAGAACGAGGCAGAGACTGTATATGGCCCACGTTGCCATAAGTGTTTACTGTTTGGCCCTTTGCAGAGAAAGTTTCCCAACACCAGGTCTACACCAGTAGCTCTGAACTCCGGCTACAGGGTATAATCGCCTGAGGGGCTTTTTAAAACTGCTGCCTAGGGCGCACTCCCAGAGATTTTGATCTGCTTGGCTTTGGGTGGGGCCAGGCATTTTTTGGTAGAACTTCCCAGGTGATTCCCAGCATTGGGAATCCAGTAGTCTGGATTGATTTGTGATGGTCTCTTCCAGCAGCAGGCGCCTGACTTTGATACCCTGGCTCTTAGGAACTACCAGAAGTCTGCACCAGAAGTCTGTCTCTTCGGATAGTTCGGAGAGTTGGCCTAACGTCCCGTGAGAAAGTGCTGACCCTCCCTGAATTCCTCGGTTGGGTGGTGGTGAAGCTGGACCTTATCAGTTCTCAGTTTGGCCGGCATTCTTTCTGAGGCTTTACGCCCATCCCACAAAGACTGTCTTGCCCGGGTTATCCCCACAGAGGGTTTCTCCCCTTCTGTCTAGGTTAGGGTCATGGCCACAGTCCATCCATTCAGCCCTTTGTTTTCCTTCCTGCAAGCATGTTGGAGCCGGCAGGAGGAGAATGGATCACGCAGCATTTTTCACAGGTGTTAGTTGGCAAGACACAGTCTCGAAGGTGCTTGTGGAGCATACGTGTCTGTTGAGAAGTAACCCCCTAGCCTGCCCCAGAGAACATTTCCGAGAGAATTCTTGGTTTGAATTTGGTGGCATCTTGTGTTACTTCTGCGGGGACCTCTGAGTGGGCCTGTTTAATTTTTTTCTTCCATTGCTTATGGCACCCTTAAAAACCAATGTCATGCCCTCTGTGGGCCTGGGTTGTGGACATGCGTGCCTTTGTTGCTGCTCTGGTAATTAGTACCTGTCAGCACGGGAGCTGTCGGGGCTTGCCAGCCTTTCTGCAGCCGTGCTCTTGGCTTCTTTGAGCCCTCCCTGCAGAGCTGACCCCTGGAGGCGCACACCCGGTCCTAAGGCGCAGAGTGCCCTGAGCACATCTTTGGGGAAGGACTGCTGCTCTTCTAAAGCATGTCGTCCCCCTTGGGTGACCTCAGGTTCTCACAGCACAGAGGAGGCCGGTGTGGAACAGAGCAACAGGGAGGCAGAGACAGACACACGAGCGTACATGTTTTCCCTTTTCAATGCCCTATAAAATCCAAATCCAAAATCAGTACTGGGGTCTGCAGCATCTCGAGTGCTAAGGACACAGGTGACATTCACCTGTTGGACAGTCGGCCCTGGGGAGCCGGAAGTCTGTGCCTTCGCCCGATGGGGAAGCGAATCTGATTAAAGAACCTTGGGCAGCTGGCCCGCAGGAGCCCAGGCTTCAGACGGAAGTCCCTTTTTGACTGATGTAGAGCGAGTCACTACAAGCTTAGGCTTTGTCAAGTGGGGAAGTGTAATCATCATTTCTCAGAAGATTTTTTTTTAAAAGATTTATTTATTTGGGACGCCCAGGTGGCTCAGTTAGCTAAGCCTCTGCCTTCAATTCAGGTCATGATCCCGGGGTCCTGGGATCGAATCCCACATCAGGCTCCCTGCTCAGCAGGGATCCTGCTTCTCCATTGCTCTATGAGGCCATGGCTTTCCGGGCTCCCTCTCCAGGGCTGGGTACACGCTGAGTGTCCGGGGGAGAGGTGCGTACCCGACAAGCTCAGGGTCCCGTTAGCTCGGCAGGGTAACTGGGGGCCAGTTGCTGTATTTGTCCCGCTCAGTGCTGGTGTTTCAGGTGTCCGCTTATTTTCCCTGTGGAATCGCAGAGGAAATTCGTGGCAACGATTTCAGACCGTGGTCACTGCTGTTTAACTTTGCAGTTAACACCGCAGGGCTTGGGTGACGGGGCTCCTCTCTGCCCCAAGTGGAACAATCCCAGGTGATCGCTGTGGGCACCGTCTTCCTCAAAGGCAGGCTGACACACAGGGAGGTGAGGAGCCTGCGAGCCCGGCCCTCATTGGCTTCTTATCCGGGGCCAAGTGACAGTCCCTTCGGCTCTGGTTTGGGAAGCCTTTAAGTCCCAGGAGTTTGATGTAGAGATGTTACAGAAATGATTTCTAAATCTTCTGGGCTTTGTCTAAGGTGTGGCTTTCAGTGCTGCTCTTCCGTGAGGCCGAAGAGGAAACTGTAGGCCTGGAGATAGATACTCATTGTCTAAGAAGGAAATCTGTTTTAGAAGTATCTCACTCTGTGTCTTCAAGAGATTATGATTCTAAATCTAAGAACATTTGAGATAAAGTTGGCAATTGCTTGGTTCTTCCAGATGCTTATTTCTAGTAGATTCTGGTGGTTTGAAATTCTGACTGATAGGGACTTGAATAGCAAATGTCTTCGAGAGCTGGTTTTAAAGAGGTGTCCAAACCGCTCAGATGAACGTCGGACTTGCTGTGTCAGCTGCCTGATGACTTGAGCCATCCTCTCTGTGACAAAGTCAGAAAATGGATTTGAGCTAGTCTCCGGCCATTGGCACCCTAGTTATCCCAATGACAGTCACCCTCCAGTCCCCGGATCACAGGAGTCTGGGAAAGAGGCTGGGCTGCAGCTGGGCCTTCTGAGCAGGTGACATGACCGCCAGGGCCCCGGAGGCAGGTCACACCAGGGTGGGGTAGCCACAGAGGAGGACAGGGGAGCGCCCCAGCGGTGAGGGCCAGGCTGGACCACGTGGTTGCTGTGCACAAGCTCGTGGCTTCTGGAGCCTAAGAGAAAGGAGACGGAAGCAGCGAGAAAAAGCAGTGTGGGGAGGTGAATGGGGGCACTAGCCACAAGACGCAGCCACTCACCGCCTGAGCAGCTGGCGCACCGGCACGGGCTCCCCGCTGACCGCGCCACCGGCAGTTGGTCCGCTGTGCCCGGCGCACAGCTCGGCAGCCCTCCGGCTCGCATTCACCCCCACGTGCGGACCCTGCACACTCACGATACCGCAAGCCTTGCCAGGAGTTTGGACCCCGGAATGGATTCGTACCGCATGTACTATTTTCAGAGTGAGAGCAGTTTTCCAGCCCACAACCCCCACCCCACCCCCGCCTGCCGAGTGTCTCTGTGGTTTTTGATCCTAGTAATTTTGCAGTCGAAGTGAACACAGAGTTTTGTTTTACCGACAGCCATGGATTTTTCTCATGTGGAATCACGAAGGAAGGCCTCATGCAGAAATCCAACATCGAGATTTGAGGATGTGAAATATTAATTCCTTAGGAGCCGGTGCTGACTTGTAAACTGATTATTGACAAGAGATTTAGAATTGAGTATTGACTCACAAGTTCCTGTCTATGTGTATTGCCTTATGTTAAAGGATCCATTATAAAATAAAATATTTTCCTTCTGTTTAGCCTTCTCTGGATATTCAGCCAATACAAAGTACGACCCATACCAAATTAAAGCAGAAATAGCAAGTCGTCGGGATAGGGTGAGTAGAATGAGCGCTTTCGTAACTAGAAGCCCCATTCGTGTTTCTGTGTAATGTTACTTATCGTGGCTCATTTAATGCCGGTCAGTGTGACTACCACTCAAATTTTGGTTTGAAGATTTTCACTTACATGGATTATTATTACATTTGGTTTTACTCTTCACGTTTTTCTAAGAGGACGGGCAAAGTTTCTTTTTGAAACAGCAGCGCATCTAACAAAAAGTCGCCTGTATCCCTCTGTGTTTTTCATAGAGCTAGACTCCTCCTGCCCAATTTGTTACGATTTGGTGACATTAAGCCCTAATCTCAAAGGACTGCTTCCCTTTATTAGTGGGATGCCAGCCTTGACCGTCGGCAGCTGGTTGCTGTATTCCTAGGGAGAGCCTTCCTGTAGTGCTGTTTGACCAGAAGGTTCTGATGGCCCTTGCGAGTGACACTGGAGTTCGTTATGTGCTGCCCCGTTTCATCCCTTCAGCCCTGTCTTGGGTGTGAGGGAAAGGGGACCGTTGTGTCGCAGTTGCAGCAGCGAAGCGTGGCAGACACCTTGGAAACGAGGCCTCCTCTTCTGGTGTCTCGTTCCCGAAACCAGAATGTCTCAGCGCAGTGGCTCTCAAAGCCTCGCGCACCTGAGAAACACACGTGGGGTGTCGGTGAAACGTGGGAGCTGCCAGGCCCAGCGCCTGAGTCTTGACACGGGCCTGCAGTGGGTGCTGGAAGCTGCCGACGGTGGCGCTCAGGGGACTGACTTTCCCTAGCGGGACAGCATGCTTTTAGCGACAGCGCTGCAGGGCGGGATCTAAGCAGTAAGCAGAGGGAAGGTGAAAAAAGCGTGACGTAGTTTACTGTTGGTGACGGGTAATCAGTGCCTTGAAAAAGAGAGCGGTGGCGGGTTCCGCAGAGGCAGGACCCTGTCGGGGATCCGGGAGGTTCACATCTCCGCGGGACACTTCTTCCAGGATGGCCACTGGGTGTAAGCCCGGGAGAGAAATCCGTGGACGGGGGAGGCGACCCGGTGGGTTGTCAGCTAATCGGGAACGTAGGTGACAGTGCGGACAACTGCCGGCGTCATTTTCACCACAGCTTTTCTTTGAGAAAAAAAATGTCATTTGTCTTCAGCTTTCCAGACTGAAACGCGAGCTGACGCAGATGAAGCAGGAGCTGCAGTCCAAGGAGAAGGGGGTGGAGACCCTGCGAGAGTGAGTTGCCCTGATTGCGGGAGGGGCGCCCTTCCTGGCGCTTCCTCCTGTGCTCCCCTGGGCGCCGCCTGCCCTGGCCCTCCAGCCGGGCCCGCGTTCCCTTTTATGCTTTTCTTTATGCTCCTTTATTTTCCAATCCTGAAGCCTCAGAGTCCTTTTTTTCCTCAAGGGTACTCGGTTCTTTTAAGTGGAGAAACGTGGGAAACAAGACCTTTATTTTCTATTTATGCACGTTCTCTGTAGCTGCGCTGTCCAAGGCATGCAAGGCTGTTTAGATTTGAATTCCACTCTTGTTCGTTTTAGTCTCAAAGTTTTTTATTCTACAATTCCAATATCAATTCATTAGAATGAAATACAATGAAATATTCAGAACCATGTCACATAGCCGCATTGGAAGTGCTCAGCTGTCACTTGGCGGCTGGTGTAGATTTTCTCTGCCTCGGCGTGATGGACATTTTGGACCCGGTGACTCTTCGTGCATCATAGGGTGTTTAGCTCTGACCCCCTGGATGCCAGTAGTACCCTCTCTCCCGGTTGTGACCGCCAAGACTACCTCTAGATGTTGACGCTGTCACATGTTTCCTGGAGGGCACATGAGCCCCTGGTTGAGAACCACTGGGCTGGAGGCCACTGGCTTGAAAAGCACAGATAATCGAACATTCCCACTGTCCCAGAACATCCTGTTGCACAATCTGGTCTGTAGGTCTTCCTCCTGTCAGCATCTTTACAGTTAGAACTTTATCCCCACTAAGAGTTTGGGGTTGAATTTCTTTTTGGGGGAGCTATGTTAAGTCAGCAAATTCAGTGAACAAAAGTGATTTTATAAATGGTGCTACTGTTCTTTCGATAGAATTGATTTTCTTGAGAAAGGGTGGCGTATGCCTTTCGGTCAGCCGAGAGTCCATTCTGTCTTGATTCCGAGCCCGGCTTCACTTGCCGAACTTGAGCATGACCTTCACGAAACCTTCTGTGCCTACTTTTCTCATCAGTCAGTGGGGGTGGTTTTCGCTCAGGCTGCTCTGACAAAATACCGGAGACTGGGGGCTTAACCAGCAAACATTGACTTCTCACAGTTCTGGAGGCAGGAAGTCCAAAATCAAGGCATTGGCAAGTGGAATCCGGCGAGGGCCTGCTTGCTGCCTTCTTGCCCTGTCTTTATGTGCTGCTGCTGGTGGTGGTGAGCTCTGGCCTCCGGGGTCTCTTCTTTTAAAGACACTCAATCTGTCATGGGAGACCCCACTCTTCATGACCTCCTCTGTTACGGCCCCCCCCCCGAGGGCCTCCTCCATATACCATCACAGTGGGAGTTAGGGCTCACCTTGTGAACTGTGGAGGGCCAGGCACATTGGGTCTGGAGCAGCGGACATTGGGCCGAATTGTCCAGAGGGCAGCCCCAGGCCGAGCCTTCAGCAAGTGGCAGGGGTCCGTGCTGCTGCCTTCTCAGGAAGCGTGGGCCTCATGCCGCTCTCTCGAATCCTGTGTGCGGAGGCAACGACAGGGTGCCGCACCTGACGGAAGGATTGCTCTTTATAGGGGAGGGACACGAGAATGTCAGTGTTTGACAAGTGTAATTATCTCAGCCTCATATAAAGGCTGATTACCGGGCGTGTCAAACCCTGTTGTTTAATACTAGGTTGAGATTCGCTTTCTTAATCATCCAGGATTGTTTTGGTTGATGATTTGTTTGCCCAGTTTTATTTCTGGGCTTATTTATCAAGGACTTACTATAGGCACCAAAGGAGTCACAGTAGAAAGGGGAGCTGGCTCCTGCCTGAGGGGACTTGGACTTGGCTCTCTCTGGCTCTGAGACCCAACCGTGCCTTCTGCAGGTCATGGCACATGGCGGACTTCAGTAGTCCTGTCCACAGACTTAGTGTGACCTGGACCCTGTCAACCCTGCTGTCAACTTTCTGTTTCTCTGCGGTTCCCCGGCGGCGTGTGCGCATGTGTGCGAGTGCCCATGCGCTCTCCTGTGATTCAGTCCGCCGTGGGGGTTCCTTTTGTTAGTCCTGGTCAGTATAGCTTTTGAGAAAAGTTTTGCTTGGGCAGAGCCGTCTTCTTTCTAGTATCGGCTCCTGGTTTTGTGGCCCATCTTGGCCCTCTGCTGCGGTGCCTCCCAGCGCGCCGATACGGGTCCTGTAACTACCCCGGCCTCCAGATGCTAAGATGTGTGTGAGGCGGCATCTGGATGTGCTGTGGCCACACTTGCCCGTGTCACTTCTGCTCACGGGCCAGGTATGATGTAGGCAGAAGCAAATCGTTAAATTTGGGAGGCCTTCTCAGGTTTCTAGGGCTGTCTGCTTGAACTGGAGATTGACTTCCTCCTCCCCTTTGGCCACACAGTGGCTCTCTCTCATTACCGGGGAGGAGGGCGGACGCTCGGCAGGGTCTTCGGATGACACGGCGCAACCGAACGTGAGCCTCGTGCCGGCTGCACATTGCAGTTACGACCCTTGTCCCTTGTAGAAGCTCTGGGGAAGGTGATGGAGGTTCGGCGTGCTTCGGAAACACTCTGAAGCCACACAGGACCCCCAAGCCCCGGCCCGGTGCCTCTCCCTGCCGGCTCTGGCTTTGGTAGCAAGATTGAAGGCCCCAGGGCCCGTCCCCTTGGCCTCTGCCACCCTGGCTGTGGCCATTCCCTTCTGTGAACACAGAGGTTCCGACACCCCGGCAACTGAAGGCTGATCGCTAGAAAAGCAAAGGTGCTGGGGCTTGGGGCGTTGGGGGGAGCGAAGAAACCCCTTCTCTTGGCACCTCTAGGAAGTCAGTTCATTGCTTGTAGTGGATCTAATTTCAAGAAGGGGAAGAGGCAGCCTCGGGTTGTCCAGATTTATGGGATGGGAGGCAGCCAGTGCAGGGACAGCTGTGACCGGAGACCTGTGGGGGTAAATGGGTCCCTGCCCAGGGACCCATCCTTCCTCCCTGCCAGAGCCTGTGGGGATGCCCGCCCCTCTCTAGGGGAGGCTGAGGAGGGGCATAGGAGAAGGTTCTGGACCCAGCCTTGGTCCTGGGTGACTCACTGCAGCTTTCCAGCTAGAGCCACCTCGAGAGGCTGTTTAATTGTACATGCTCACTCCGTCTTCCCAGGAAGAGACAAAGCATGGGCACGCATGCCATGCTTCAAAATCTTTGCAAGTGAAAAATAATCTCGTAGCCTTCCCCTGAATTATACAGGCTATGTGGGAGACGGAAACAGCCTTATTATTTTTCTGGTGTTGAAGACTGGCTGTTAGGCTTCCATCGAATCTTGCAGGTTGGCGTTATTATTGAGGAATTTTGAAAACCTTCTGTGAGCATGGATGATGTGATTACCTTTCCCCTACTGTGAAATCCTAACTCTAAGCAGATAATACACGAGCCGTGGCATGGAGAAGGGCTTCTTGGATGTTGTTACCAGCATTGATTTAAGGCAGAGACCCTAGGTTTTCCTCCAGAAAATTTTCTGCTGTTCTTGCTTCCCAGAATATCCAGGATATTCTTTTCCAGAGCTCCTCGCCAGGAGTTTAGCCGCTTATAACATTTTAAACTCTTACTTGTTTATCTTGGTGAGCTTTCCTGGCTAGCAAGGAAATCCATCATTACGCTTGGGTCCAAGTGAAGTAAAAAGAACCTTTTGTATTTTTTTTTTTTTTTAGGTCTATGTGTGTTGTTAATTTTTGTAAATGGGAGCTGGCCATGGACACAGTCTCTGGGTTAGTGGTAGAATAGGGACGTGTGTGTGTATGTGTGTGTGTGTGTGTGTGTGTGTGTGTGTAACGTATATAAACTTCCACTGATGGAAAATGTCAAGTACACACAAAAGTAGAAAGAACAGTAGCGTGGAGCCCTCCTGTACCCTTCTCCACGCCTCACCACCGAGCCACATGGGGGCCGGTCCTGTTTGGTCTGTCAGCCGGCCACGTCCCCCAAACCCTTACTGCCCTATCGAGGCAAATCCCAGAATCATATTGAATCCACAAATAGCTCTTCTAAAGTTAGGGATCCCTTGTGAAAACATAACTATAATGCCTGTACCCCACTTAATAGTCATCTCTTAACATTATCCCTTCTCCAGCAAGTTTCCCCATTTCTCCGGCGAGTTTGGGTCCAGCTTCGGACGAGGCCCAGGCCCGCACAATATGCTTGGTTGGTGTGTCTCTGAATCTCTAGTCCCCTATCCCTTTTTTTTTTGTCTTCCCCTTTCTGACAACTTATTTGTTGAAGAAACCAGCTTGCTTGTCCTGTAGAATTTCCCGGACTCTGGATTTCGCTGCTTTCACGTGTGTCCCCCGCCGCCCTCCCACCCCCAGCTCACACAGGTGAGTGTGGTTAGCTCGAGAGGCCTGATCTGATTTGAGTTCAAGTCCTTTTTCTCTTCTTTTTTTGGGGAAGGGGCAAAGTCTGTTTCGTAGCTGATGGTAGCGTTACTTCTGTCAGGAGCCGCAGACTCTCCAGTGACATGGGGAGTGTCCACGGCTTCCGGTGCGGTCAGCCACATCCGTCCGTTCCTAGTGTTTCCCATCAGCTCCACACCTGATGCTGGGCACGTGCACATACGAAAGCGCTCAGGATACGTTCCCACAGCGGGGTTTGTAGGGTCAGAGGGCAAATGCATGGGTCATACTGAGGAGATGTTGCCAAATCCCCCTGTTGTCTTCTTACCTCTAACCGACGAGTTTCTGTTCCCACGGCTGTGCCAGCAGAATGTGTTGTCAGTGCTTCTGTACTGCTGCCAGTCTCACAGGCGAGAGATAGGATCTCAGTGTAGTTGTAATTTGCATTTCTCTTGAGGCCTTTTATAAACATCTTCGGAGGAGTAGGAGCAGCATTTATGAGTATGAAAGTCTTTTGAAAATCGAGATTTTTGCAGTGAAAATGCTGTTGGGCTCCAGTGCCCTCAAGTTTGTGAAGGTTGTTTAGAAAAATGATCCTCCTGTAACTCGTTAACCACATCCAGGGCCAAGGGCGGGGGACTCAGGAGCAGAACGTGCACGGTTTCCCTAATGGGTGACGGACGAGAATGTGCTGAGTGTGCCAGTAGGTGTGGGAGATTTCCCTCTTGAGTTATTCTAAGATCTCCTGGAGATAGGGAGTACACCTCGTGTCCGGTTCCGAGTTGTCCTGCGGCCAGAAAGCTCATTTAACATTGCTTCAGCCCGAGTTTCCCGTGCTTACGTGCCGCTGAAGCCTTCCGCCAGGACACCCGTAAGGTCCCTGTGTACCAGCGGGATGGCCCGAGATGCCCTGGGAGGGAGGCACCGTCCTGCCTGCTTCTTAGCATCTGTTTGTTGTTCATGGCATGCTGGTGCCCCTCCTGGCTCCCATTCCCTTCTTGTCTCTTCTGCCGTGGTCACCAGTGCAGCTCACCATTCTCATGCGCAAGTCATGGGGACTCTGGGTATCTCCCATGCTTGTGGCTCCTGGGCTTTCTCTCTTGCTTAGACTACGGTCCCCAGTACAAAATGAGTTGAACCCCATCCTGACCTCATTCCCCCACCCCCGGTGTCACCCCCCCACCCCCCGCTCACCTGTGTCTACCCCTGGCCACCCTGTGACTCTCCCCACTGGAACTTTTAACTCCCTGTGCCTGGGACACCCTTTTCCCACATTCCACACACCTGTTCCCTCCCTGCTGTCGTTTTCTGCTCATATGGTGTCTCACCGAGATCCTCGCTTAAATAATGGCCCGAAAAAGGACTTCTTTCCATCACACTCTGTCCTGGAAACTGGATTCCTTTTCCTCAAAACACCAATCACCGCCTGCCCTAGTGAGTTACTTTTTGTGGTCTGTCTTCTTGACGGGCACACCACACGAGAAGGACTTTGCATTGTGCCCAGCGCGGTCCTGGGGACGCAGGTGGGTTGCAGGCAGAGGGCAGGGCTGAGGGGCGCGCACGGACGCTGCCCCAGTTGCTGGGCCGAGGGGCCGGGGTCGCGGCTCCTGGCTGCCGGGAGCCGTTGTGCGGTCCGTGTCCCTGCCGGACACTGGCTGCCCCGTACCACAGGCGGGGGGGTGGTGTCCTCTGTAAGGCGGCCCCGTCGTCGTCTTCTGAACTGCCCTCTGGTACTCCTCTTCTGCAGCTTGCGCTCCGCTGTGGTGTAGGAATCCTAGTCCCTGTTGCTGCTGTGCAGATCCTAGAAAGGGGTGTTGGCTAGATGTTCCGATATCCAGTGTCCGCACGGCGCTTTCCTCGCCACGAGGCCAGAGCCTCTGTGCTTCGAGCTCGCCGCTGCCCGCGGCCCCTCTTCCCCGGCCGCCGGTGCGAGGAAGCGGCACCCGTGTGTCTCCTCCGGCAAGAGCGGCCTCCCTCTCCCCAGCAATTCGATCTGGGGCTTAGCGATTTCTGTGCCAGGGGGTTTCGTGCTTTCAGGAGACAGTGGGGCTGCTAACTGTTGGGACAGGCTCGGACCCACGGTATCCCAGGCCCCGGGCCCGCCGGGTGCAGCTGGGCCGTGACCCCCCGCGCTGCGCCGCTGACTCTGGGGCCTGGGGCGGTGGGGGCAGGAGGGGCATGAGCACTGTTCTGGCTGTGGGTCTGCTGCCCCACGCACGACCTGCTGCTGGCAGAAGCTGCTGGAAGCTGCCTGAGGAGCATTCAGGGCCGCCTGCCAGAGCTGGTGGGGTAAAAGATAGAGTCGGAACCAAACTTCGCATTCTTTTGGGTTGTCGTGTGTGGTGTTAGTGCGGGCTAGCTTTAGACGCTTGCTGTGGGCTTATGGAGCCGTTTGGTTTGGGGGCCTTCAGGGTTTGACGTGGTGTGAGTTGGGAGGCCTTGACTTTGAGTGTCTTGCGAACCCGGTGAGGAAGAAGTGAGTGCCAGTGTGAGGGGCCTGGCTGTGTCCCTGACTGGCTCTGTGACCTCGAGCCAGTCCTGGAGGACTGCTTTGCTTTGAAAAGCAAAGTGCCTTAGTCCCCGCGGGCTCCTCTAACCAAACACTACAGACTGGGTGGCTTCTAAACAACAGAAATTTATTTCTCGAAGTCCTGGAGGCTGAAAGTCCAAGATCCAGGTGCCTGCGTGGCCGGGTTCTGTGTCTGCGGACAGCCAGCTTCCCAGTTCCCGAATAGCTGTCTTCTCGCTGTGCCGTCACGTGACGGGAGGGGCAGGGACCTCTGAGGGGTCTGTCTTATCACAGCACTGATCCCTTTCATGGGGGGCTTCTCCCTCATGACCTGAGTACCTCCCGGAGGCCTCAGCACCGAGCACATCCACACGGGGAGTTAGGGTCCCAGCGCGTAGCCGGGGGCCGGGGGAGCTCAAGCGTCCTGGTCGTAGCGCACTGTAGAATAACCTACATTTTTATTGTACTGCCTTTTGTTCAGCGGTTATCGCTTTTCTGTCATTTGATTTCAGATGTACAAGCACTCACTTGGGCTCTTAGTTAAAATTAAAAAAAAAGAAAAGACTGTTCTTTTGGCAGTGACAGATGTTACTGTTTTCTTTATGAAATGGAATATATTGGTATTTTAGAAAATACCAGATCCCTGACAACATCCTCTGAATTTGATCAAAGCTCTAGAGGGAATTCTCTCTCTCTCTCTCTTTTTTTCTTTCTCTAGAGGAAATTTGAGCAAAGGGAGAACGTTCTCAAAGAAATGAATCTTGCAGATATAAAGGAAGAGGCTTCCTACCCTTTGCAGTTTTTATTAGGTGAAGATTTATCACAGTTGAAAATTGAAGTGGTGTGAATTCTGGGAAACATTGCTTGTCCGCGTAAAAGCATGCGGGCCCGACCTTGGCCGCTGTGAGCAGGTGCGCGCCTGCAGCGTCTAGGGCCATCTCTGCACTTGGCTGCCCAGTGCTGACTTGAGAACTGGGGGATGGGGGTTTGAACCCGGGCAGCTCTGCCAGATCTTAGCTTCTCATCCTGGGCCACTTAGTTCAACGCTCTGAGGCTCAGGTTCTTCATTATAAAATCTGAGAAGGTCCTGCTTATCCCATAAAGCCGGTGAGGGGGTTCCAGGAGGCGACAGATGCAAAGCACACAGCCAGACCCCAACACCCAGTAGGTGCTTCACACATCGAACTATTATAATGTACTCTTTATACAAATAATTATGTAATATCAAATAGTATATGCTATATCAAATGTTTACGTAAGGTTATGTTTAGTACATAATAATCTTTTTGTAGGAGTATATTCTCATATAACGTAATAGTAATATGCAATATTATTAACGTAATATGTAATGTATACATATATAATGTAACAATAATATATAACTTTTAAACAGCAGTATTCTGTCTGAAATACCAGGACTTCAAGATCATGTTTCCTGGTAGCTTTCATACTTTGTAAACAGGGGCATCTTCTCCCCTTTCCTTTCCCGCAAACGACACCTTCTGTGCATCTCAGACGTCCCCTGTCCGAGACAGAGCAAACAGAAGGTGCTTGCCCTAGCAGGGGTAAGGCTCTCTAGGGGTCCCCAAGCCGAGGCCGAGGCTCTCCCTTTAGCTGCTCCCGACACCAGGGTGCCCTCAGAACAGAGTGGAAACAGCTGTTCTCGGCCAATCTGCTTTCTCTTCGAGGTCTCAGAGCCACTTGGGTAGAGCTCAGAGTGCAGGTCCGTGGCCTTGAAGTTGAACTGTCATCCTCCGAGGTGCTCTGCGGTGTCTGCTGGGCAGATGAACGACGGGTCTGCTGATCCCCCCTCCCTGAGGGGATTTGGGGCCCAATCGTAGAAGCTGGTGGCTCGACAGGCTGCTGCCTCAGTCCCTGGGGTTGCTGGTGGCCACACTTAGGCTTTATTGCTGCCAAAAGCCAGAAGGAAGCCACGACACCGAGGTGGGACGCTGCAGCTGACACGTGTAGCGGCTCGAGCCACAGCCTCAGCACCACCTGTGTGTGTCTGCCCTTTTCTGGTTGTTTGATTAGCCTCGATTTTCAAGCAGTTGAAAATGTTTTGCTCTGTGTAGTGGAGTTCCTCTTCTCTGCGCGGGGGGCAGTGTCAGATGATGATCTGTTGGCTGTGATCTTTGCTCTAGAGGAGCAATAGACCTGTTAGCAGAGGGGCTGGTCCTTGACCGTTAGAGAGGAATCCGCTTTCTCTGTCCCTGGGATTTTTGTCTAAGAGTGATGTAAATCGTTTTCTACTGACTTTATCAGCCTTTGTGGGTTGTCGGTTGTGACATTAAATGAGACGTATTGGAAAGCCTTTTATCAGAAGATGAATACAGGGAGGCATTATTACATAAACGAGTCTGAATTTTCTCTGCAAGAAAAATTGGGCCACTTCTTTGGCTGCTGGGCTATGAGCTAGATGACCTTCAATGTCTGCCTTCTGTTAGATACTCTCGGTTCTCTGTGAAACAGCCAAAAGGGGAAAACATGTGGCCCGGCCATGTTGGGACGTAGGGGTGTCAGGGTGGCTTGTGTGGGGACCCATGAGGCACCTGCATCCAAGCCACGGAAGAGGACTTTGGACCAGTTTTCATAAATACATCATCTGTAGCCGATGCAGGCCCAGCAATGCTCTAGAGCCCTGGGGTCTGACTCCAGAGGGAGGGCACGGGTTCTTGCCGGTTTCATTTGTCCTCGTATTCCACGGGGGCTGATGGCTCAGATCAGCTTGGGGTTTTGAGTACCGGAGCTGGTGAGTTTTTGACTTTGTGTCCCGTGAGTACGCAGCTTTGGCGTTGTCCTGACAGGCAGAATAGTCCTCGTGGACATTACATGTACGGTGCCCGGGTAGGCCTTCTCTTGACATTTTCTCCGTAAACGGGAAGAACCTTAAATGGAGGTGTGAAGGGTTGAAGTGACTTACTTGCCCAGGACCCCGCTCTAACGCTGGAGTCTCGCTGGTACTCAGCAGCCTGCCAGGATGCTTCCGTGAGTGGAGAATCGGGGAGTGCGGTCAGGCCATTGTCAAGGACCCAGATTCCCCGGTCACGTGGGGGAAACAGTTTCGTGTAAGGACCTGTGGAATAGGGATCTGGAATCTGAAAGGCCTGCTCACGGCTTTGCAGAGGAGGAGCTCATGCCGCTTGTGGACCAAAGTATTCCAGCCTCCCGAGCCCTGAGGGCCTCCAAGGCTCAAGATTTGGTGGGGAAGGTGAGACAGAGGGCGCGCTGTAGGAGGCTGCCGGCTCCGTGAGGGCCCGAGCCAAGCCTCGGCTTGGTCAGCAACCACTTCCACCACCCAGACCCGGCCTCGTGTGCGCGGGGGCAGATGGGTCGGAAGGAGAGAGGGACGGAGGGCGGGAGGAGGTTGGAGTGGATGGAAGGAAGCGTGACCGGGTGTGGGATGGAAGGAAAGAATTGGAGAGGTGAGTAGGAGGGGGCGAGAGAGAGAGAGAGCAACTGGAACCAGAATGAGGTAGAAGAAAGGTAGAGGAGACAGGGAGTTCGCAGTTTTATATGTGGGCCTCATATTGCATCGTTCACAACTTTTCTTCTGTCCCTTATGTGCTTGCGCGCAGATGTCCTTCGTATGTTTGTTTAATAGACATTTTTGACCACTAACCCAGGTGCTGGGACTAAACAAATAAGACACGATCCTCCGCTCAGAGAGGAGTTTAAAATCCCAGGAAATTACTCAAGCCACTGTTGGTTGCGTAATCATTAGTAGAGGTCGTGAGAACCGGACCGGCAAGGCCTCACCTGTGCTGGCTGTTCTGGAGCAAAGAAAAGTCGTCCGCAGGTCGAGCCTCATCTCTGTGTATTACCACAAGCAAGGAAGGGTTCCTGGGATCTTTAATTTTCTCTGCCAAACCAGTGTGTTTAACTTGTGTCCCATCTTTCTAAAAAGCTTCTGAGTTTT
Source organism: Mustela nigripes (assembly GCF_022355385.1). Classification (NCBI taxonomy): domain Eukaryota; kingdom Metazoa; phylum Chordata; class Mammalia; order Carnivora; family Mustelidae; genus Mustela; species Mustela nigripes. The sequence continues at coordinate 117,665,072 of NC_081575.1, read as the reverse complement.
TCACTGTTGTTCAGCCTATCGCTGGACTCTCGCACAGAATAACTCTTGCGTTTTCGTTTTAAACCAGGATTGATCGGAAGATGTCAAGCACTCACACCAGCTACAAACCGGATGAGGCGCAGGCGATAATGACTGAGCTCCGGACCATCAAGAAAGCCATCTGCACCGGCGAGAAGGAGAGGCGGGACCTGATGCAGGTAGGGGCTGGCCCTCTGTGCACCCTGTGTCCATCCGTCTGCCTGCCTGCGTGTCCATCTGTCTATTCGGTAACATGTTAGGAAACTCTAGGTTTGTGATATATATTGTGTATTTGTCATGTATACAATTCATATATACTTTAAAACGTACGTACATCTCATACATGTATGTATGTTCTTTATGTGTGTGTATGTTTCTGCATACTGTGTATTAAAATATTTAGAAGTATGGGTGTTGGTTTCCTAGGGCTGCCATGACACCGTGCCACAGACTGGGAGAGAGCACCTGAAAGGCATTCTCTCAGAGTCTGGAGGCCAGAGGTTCATGGTCAAGGTGCCGGCATGGCCACGCTCTCTCTGAAGGCTCTAGGGGAGACCCTTCCTCGCCTTTTCCAGCTTTGGGAGCTGCTGGCGATCTTTGCCGTTCTTTGGCTCATCGATGCCCTGCTCTGATCTCTGCTTTCATCGTCCCATGGTGTTTGCCCTGTGTCTCTGTGTCTACATGCTTCTCTTCTTATAAGGATGCCAACCACAGGATTCAAACCCACTCTGATTCAGTATGACCTCACCTTAACTTGATTCCATCTGCAAGGACTCTCTTTCCAAATAAGCTCACTCTCACGGGCTCTTAGCACTTGGATGTATCATTGCGGAAGACACAGTTGAAGCCATAACGATGGGCAACACAGATTGTTCAATAATCAAAATAATTTAAAAAGTCTGATGAGAAATTGGCTGCCACCTCATTCACTCATCCCCAGTAACTACTTCTGTTAGCTTCTTAGGTGGCCTGCCAGCATTTTTACAGACACGGGAGAGCATGAGCACATGTTCCACTGTCCCCACAGGAAGGTGGGGCTTCCTCACGTGACCCTAATGCCCTGTCCCCTTTTCCGCACGTGTCCGCATGAGCTTCTGCCTTCCTCTATGTAGTATTCCAGCTCATGGGCAGATTTTAGTTATGTGACTGGGATCGTTGGAGCTTTCTACTGCTTTATTTTTTGGTCCCTTGGACTTCTGGGGATTTGGGTATTTTTAGAAAAAGCTTGATTTTTTGCATGTGGAGGTGCACTGGTGTTTTGACTTGGTCCTGGGGTGCACTCCGGTGCTTCTGTTATGGCTTTCATTTTTTGCTCAACGCCCCGAGTGCCTGGTAGGCGCGTGTCTGGATTCTGCCGAAGGACATGTGAAGCAGAGCTCGGACTTGTGGCCCAAAGGAGACAGGTGCGCACATAACTGCCTTGCACGGCAGTGCTTCCGAAGTCAAGGTCAGGAGACTTGTGGAGTGTCCCCACAGTGGTTGTTCAACTGCCCATTACTGGGCACTACACCAGGCCTGCTGGATTAAGGCTCTGGAGGTACGACCCACCAGTTGGTATTTTCAGGTGCCCTCCCAGGTCACGAGAGGTAAATGGTCAACGGTTCAATTTTCTCTAGGCGCTGGTGGCAGGAAGAGCTCCTGCCACTGACTGCAGCCTCTGAGGGCAGCGTTGGACAAGGTGCGGTGTGGTCGTCCCCCATTTAATCTAAGCCCAAACTCCGGGGCTGAACCAGGTGGTAATCCACCGTGGGGGCTTGGAGGACTTGCCCCAGGAGGTTGAACTAACTTTTCTGCCTTGGCCTTTCCAAGTGTGCTGAGCTGGGGCAAGCCACCCACTTGTCTCGAGTGGCTCCCCACCGGGGACACTTATAGAATTTCCATAAGAAGCTCCAGACCCCAGCGTCCTCTTTGAGAAGCTCCTGGGAGAGGCCTGGGCAACATCTTCTCTAGGAAAATCCAAGAAGTTGTTCTGTCTTTTATGACCTTAACAGTACTGGCCCATTTCAGCATGCCTCCATCTGGATCCAGAGCCAGCTATGCATGTCATGCTGCACCTGTGCGTTCTGGTGTCTATGGAAACGTCTGCTGGAGAGAGATATATTCCAGAGTCTTCTAGAAAATTGTAGAAAATTGTAGTTCTTTTTTACTTCTACCCAAAGGAGTTACGTACACAAGGAGATACAGTTACTCTAGTTTCTGGTACACTAACATCCATATGCGAGGACTCTTGACCATGTAGAATTACGACTGAAAAATCAGGCTCTAAAAATACATAAACCTCACCTGGGAGTGGTTTTCCTTTTGTGTGGTGTATTGAAATCTCAAGGCGGCATTCATCTCTGTCAGACTCATTTATCGATGCAACATTTTGGATGGCAGTGCTCCGCCCATTTTATTGAGGTACAGTTGACAGATAAAGTTTTAGAAATTTAAGGCGTTCCACCTGATGACTTGCTATACACATAGAAGGTGGAATGATGACCACGATGAGGTTCGTTAACACACCCATCGCCTCACATCGGTTAGGGTTAGAAAGTTTCTATCACACACAAAGAACTCAAGTAACTCGTTTCCTTCTGTTGCAGAGTCTGGCCAAGCTGACCGATGGCTTCAGGAATAGCTTTTCTCTCAGCGACCCTCCGCAAGACTTCCCTCACAATCCAGGTGTGCCCGGCGATTCCTTACCTCAGCAGTTCTGCGATGCTGGGTCTCAGACTGACATCATTGGAGAGGTACGCCAAGAACGGAGCCACGAGCCGAGGGTGCCAGGACAGAAAAGAGCTGGTTTTGTGCTGCCATCACTCATTTGTTTGATTTTGCCACTTTCTCTTCAGAAATGTTTTCCCTTTTGTGCCATTACATTTGAAGGAAAAATCCAGCTGTAAAGACTCCATGACCTGGAAGGCAATTGAATTGCTTGTTACCTCTGACCTTGTGATTTGGGTTCTTTAAAACAGCAGACTCCTGAGAATTGAGTTTAGATGTGTGTGTGTGTGTGTGTGTGTGTGTGTGTGTGTGTTAAGATTTTTTTATTCAGAGAGAGGAGGAGTGTGGGGGTGGGGGGCGCAGAGGGAAATGGAAAAACTTAAGCAGACTCCACGCTGAGTGGATCATGACCTGAGCCAAAGGCAGTCGCCCAGCCAGCTGAGCCACCCCAGGCGCCCCTCCACGTCCTTTCGTTAGATGAGGGGATAGAGGTGCCAAGTTCCCAGAGGTCATGTGGCCAGGGAGAGGCAGGTCTTCCTGGGTTTGAATTGACATCTCTGAGGCCTAAACACCTGTGCTTTCTTCTGCATCACACACTTGTAAAAAAGTGTATTGAAAGGCTGAACTGGATTGGTTGGCTATTGCTGCATAACCAATTACTCCAGAACCTAGCATCTTAAAGATTTTGTTTACCTATTTGACAGAGAGAGATCACAAGCAGGCAGAGAGAAAGAGAGGGAAGCAGGCTCCCTGCTGAGCAGAGAGCCTGATGCGGGACTTGATCCCAGAACCCTGAGATCATGGCCTGAGCCAAAGGCGTGGCCCAACCCCTGAGCCACCCAGGGACTCCAGAACCTAACGCCTTTATTATTTCAGACTTACACCATAGCTCAGGAGTCTGGGCAGGGTCCTCTGCCTCAGGGGCTCTCCCAAAACTGCCAGTGAGGAGTCACCCGGGGCTGGGGTCTCATCTGAGGCCTCAACTGGGGAAGGGGCCACTCTGAAGCTCACATGACTGTTGGCAGGATTCACTTCCTCATAGGTTGCTGGACGGAGGGCTCTGCTTCTTTACCGTACAGACCTCTCCGGCACAGTAGCTCGCTTCATCAAAGTGTGCAAACTGAGAGTCTGTTGGCAAGATGGAAGTTACTATCTTTTATAATGGAATCACAGAAATGGCTTCCCGTTATCTTCCCATCATGTGTTGTATTCTACTGGTTACAGTCAAGGGCATTCTCAAGGGGATTTCACATGGGGTGAGTCCCAAGAGGCAGAGACCATTGGGGACAATCTTAGACACCTGCGCAACTAACTTCGTTCTCACTTCCGTGCTATATGACTATACTGGAACCTGTTGAATCCATTGGGCCGTAGGTTTCTCCTTTTTTGACCAAGATGTCCATTTTGTTCTCAAAGAAGAGTGCAAACACAGACCTTAGAGATCTATAGACAGCATTGAGAAGAGTGGTTTTTTTTTTTTTTTTTTAAAGATTTTGTTTATTTATTTGAGAGAGGGAGAGAGAGTGAGAGCATGAGAGGGGAGAAGGTCAGAGGGAGAAGCTCTGCAGAGCGAGGAGCCCAATGTGGGACTTGATCCCGGGACTCCAGGATCATGACCTGAGCTGAAGGCAGTGGCTTAACCGAGCCATCCAGGTACCTGAGAAGAGGTTCTAAGAAACGACATTTCTTGGTCTTGATGAGCTCAGGGTGATGAGGTGACAAGTAGCCATTTCCAGTGTAGACAGTTTCTGGAGCTGTGATGTTATAGCCTAAAGATATTTATGTTAAGGAAACCGTGGAGAAGGGCTTTGGACAAGGCTGTTAAAATGTGCACGATGGTGACCCATCTCACTGGAGAGCACTTGCTCCACCCCTCATTCAAAGCAATAAAGATGTAGAGAAATTCCTATTGACTTATATCAAAATTGGTATCAATAAATTTAGCACTAGTCGTTCAAATAGAATATTTTCAAATGTTTGTTGACATGAGGTTACTTAAAAAAAAAAAAAAAAAAAAGACTTAGTGGCTATAACATGTGGTCTAGGTAAGGTCAGATCTACAGAGATAATTGATTAATGAACTAGTGTTATATGTTTCCAGGAATGAAGGGAGAGGTAACTGAGGTGAACTATAGTTACCTCCCATACAGGTCTTTTTGGTTTTGTTTTAGGAATTGTTTAGTTCAGCATAATTGGTATGAAAATATATAAGCACAGCTAGTGATCACGTCAGAGTGCTACGTTTCAGTTCCAGCTCCTGGGGTGATGGGCCCCATCAGACTCTTCCACATGCTGCTTTCCTTCCTTTTGACCTTCAGTTCTATAACATGCTACGTAACATTCCGAGGAGGCCGGTAGCCCATGTCTCATCCAGCTAGTCCGCCTTCTTCAGATCTCGCGACTTCGCACAACATTCTTCTGCATTCATTGAAGAACAAGAGAACGTACTGTACAAAATGGGATGAATATTTTTGTCTTTGTGTCAACTTCTACTGACTAATTCCCCATTTTTTTAAAACTTAATTTGTTGTTGTTGTTAAGAATTACACAATAGATGAATACATTTCCACTGTTAAAAAAAAATCTACCAGTGTTGGGGGAGCAAAGTCTTCCCAGGTCCACTCGCAGCTTCTGCCAGCCAGGGTGGTGGGCGAGCCCTGTTGGGTGTGTTTCCTTCCAGACCCTTGAGAAATGGAAATGCAAAGACAAATGAAAATATTCTCCACTGTCGCTGAAAGTTTAAATGAATTCTCTGTTTTGAAAATGTGTCTTTAATATGTCTCTTCCCCCTTTTTTTCCTTCTGTTCCGGAAAGTTTGTCTTTGATGATAAAACAAGACTTGTGGATCGTGTCAGGCTTAATTGGCAGTATGAGGAGGCCAGAAAGAGGTAAGAAGCTCCTTTCTCAAACCTCACCTTCTGCCTCCTTCCTTTCTCCCCTGGAAAGAGGTTTTGTGGGGCGCCTGGGTGGCTCAGTGGGTTAAGCCGCTGCCTTCGGCTCAGGTCATGATCTCAGGGTCCTGGGATCGAGTCCCGCATCGGGCTCTCTGCTCAGCAGGGAGCCTGCTTCCCTCTCTCTCTCTGCCTGCCTCTCCATCTACTTGTGATTTCTCTCTGTCAAATAAATAAATAAAATCTTTAAAAAAAAAAAAAAAAAAGAGGTTTTGTGGAGCTCCAGGCTGGACTGTCCACTTTTTATCAGAAAGCAGTGTCTGCTAGAATGCAAAATCCACGATCTTCCTTTATGGGTAAGGCTCTTAATGCCCATGACAAAATTTCATGTGCATTTAAGATGCGTAATTCTCACTATTGTGGACGGTTCTGAAGCCATGACTGAAAAAAGACGGAGACTTCTCAGCTTCCGTCTCCACCCCCCGCCCGCCCTGCCTCCCGCCCAGCCACCGTCCCTCAGAACTGCTTCAACAGAATTGCCTTATCTTTTATATATGTCGTTTCTAACTGCAGAGGTTAATGGAAACAGTCACATATCTTGGTTTAAAAGACAGTTTAATAAGGACCAGGTCAGCAGGTGCTCGCGGTTCCTCGGCCGCGGGACTCGGGTGGAGAGCATCGCAGCCTTTTCTGTTGACTTTCGCTGTAAATCATCCGCCTTTGGAGAATGGAGACTTGAGCCTGTCTGTACATGTTCAGAATTTGTCTTCTGTCCCCCTCTCCCAGCCCTAAGCATCGGACAAGGGCAGAATGGATGCAGCGCGGAGCGCTCACGGGCAGGCTGGGTTTGTGGCACATCCTGTTCCTCCCCGCCTCCGCAGGACCCTGGTTCCCCTATTCTGACCCTGCCCTAGCTTTCGGGTCCCCTTGCTAGAAACCCTCTCTCTCTTTTGTGTCTTCTGGAAAGAGCCTTAAAACCAAATTATTTCCACATATGTGCTTCAGGAAGCTATGAAGCATGTCTTTTCAAAAAAAAGTCTTTTAGTCACATGTGAACTATTTTCTGAGAGGCTGGGGGAGAAGGAGCGCAGTGCCAGGTGGGGTCAGGGGGTCCTTTCTGGAAATGAGATAGTTGGGTCGGCTGCAGATCCTGTATCGTTCATGATGTCTGGAAATCCACTTTGTTGCCTTTTTAGAAAATGTAAAAATAGCAACAAAAGCGGATCAGATGACTCCGTGCTGGAGGGCCGGCGTGAGCGGACACGGGCTTTCTCATTGCTCGGAGCTCGAAGCCCCGCTTCTTCCTGGCTTCTCACCTCGTATCTGGGCTGGGCCTTCCGTTTCCACACGGACCACTGCCAAGTGCAATCAGCCGTGCCGCTTATCACTGTGGTCATGTTCTCCATGTGCCCCGCGTGCCTTCTCCTGAGCTCGAGGCTGTCTGTCGGGCCGTGGTCTGCTTGGAATACGCCTCTGCTCATTCTTGCATGTTTCTGCTGGGCCGCACAGTGTGGGTGCTGGAATTTGCTGTGTCGTATTAAAATGCAGAAAATAGTTGGTTGCTATGCTTTGCGACATAATTGTTACGTGTTTTGCTGCGACATTTACTAAACATAGCAAGTGATTTCTTTGTTTTCTAGAGGTACTACGGGTACACAGTGAGTAACCTTTTAAATGCTGAGACAGCGCTATTTCAGGATGCCCAGGACCTTGTTAGGAATTGCACGCAGCTGCGGGGGTGGAGGGGGCAAGACCCAGGTGGCCCAGAAATGCCGTTCTGGGCTCCATTGGCCACATTTAAATATCAGGTACCCACGTGGAGATGTCCTGGATTGGCTTGCACAAGCACGACGTTTCTTTTTCCCATTAGCACAGTGGTTCCCACCGGGCAGAGCGGAGGAGAGGGGACTCTGGCTGCATCCTGAGGCAGGTTTGGTTGTTACAGCTCTGGGGGACCTGCTCGGCCGCTGCTTGGCATATTACGGCGCACTGGCTGGCCCCACACAGAGAACGAACCCCCGTATGTCACCAGTGCCGAGGCCGAGAACCCCTGCTCTGGCTGGAGGACTGTGGTGCCTCAGCGGGGCCATCCCCACAGGATTTCCTGCTGGCCTCCATGTATGGGTGACCCCACTAGCTTCATCCGCACCCCCCAGCAGTGGGCAGAGGAGCTGCTGGGAGAATGGGAGATTGTACTCCTGTCTGTGCCGTATCTAACCTTGTTCTGGACATTTCAGAAAAGACAGTGTGCTTTATGCGATGCGATGACGGATGGTCTTCAGCCTGTTCGGGAGATAAACTCCTCCCCAACTAACAAGAACATGTCGGTCTATCAGTGGCTCTGCCTGCGGGTGACGACCTCTCGCTACCCCACCCCAGGACCTGCTGGGGCTGTGCGTGCGCGTGTGTGCGCACTTTTGTTTTCCTCTTCGTCTTTATTATAAAAATAGTACATGAGTACATTGTTTTTGTCGCAGGCGCGCACAGCGGAGACCACCCACTTCCCCTTCTCTGATGCCGCTTCCTACCCTTCGTGGTTTGGTGTGACACCTTCCAGGCTTTGACCTAAACATTTGAATAAAGGAAGCCCATGTAGTTAAACGGAGGATGTGATGGGCATCTGGCTTAGAGTGCACAGCCCTCCCTCCGTGCACAGGCATCTTAGACGGGGTGTAGTTCCTCCCTTTCACAAACAGCGCACATCTCTTCACAGGCCCCAGCCTCGCAGAAATGACTGTTTCCTCGGACTGATACTTAGTGATGAAATGTACAGATCTTAACGCGCATATGTTGAAAGGTTTCGGAGGGGCGCCTGGGCAGCTAAGTTGGTCAAGCGTCTGACTCTTGATCTCAGCTCAGGTCTTTATCTCAGGGTCCTGAGTTCGAGCCCCACGTGAAGCCTATTTTTTAAAAAAAAGAAAGTTTTGATAGATAACCCCACATTGCCTTCCAGAATGACTTAGCCACGCTGCACTGCCACCAACGCCAATTAAACATCTTTATTCTTTGTCAGTTTTACTAGAGTAACAGGCAGAGACCTTCTCTCAGTTGTCATGTGCTTCTCCCTTGTGTGAGTGGTGCATTTCCTCGTGCTGGTCAACATAATTTTGTGTGATTTTTGATTCTTTTAATTGCTGGGTCTGAATTCTTTTTTCTAGACAAGTGATCCTTTCAAAACATGTTAGATGCTGTCATTCCCCTGTTCCACATGGCTCTCGAGCCTTGAAGGAGGCTGCTTTTGCTCCCCAGGGAACAGTTTCGGTCCTCAGGACTAGCGACAGGGCACTGCCGGCAGCCAGTGGGTGGAGCCCAGGAGGCTGCTGACCAGCCCACAATGCACAGGGTGGCCTCACAGCAAAGACTTCAGCCCCCCGGGGTGTCAGTAGTGCTTCAGCTGAGAAACCTTACTCTTGGCCTTCTGCTTTTACTTCTAAAGCCCTACTGTGAGGAGCCAGTTTTCCACTAACCCCGGGCATTAGCCCGCTCCCTTCCGTGTCCTCCCTTGCCTGGTTGTGGACAGACACACTGGGTCTCCAGCCTACCAGGCACACTCCTGACTTAGTGCCCAGAGTTGGCAGAATCACGGCCCCCTCAAGGTGTTCACGTCCCAGTGCTCAGAACCTGGTGGCTGTGTTGCCTTCCGTGGCAGAAGACACTTTGCAGATGGGATTACGTTAAGGACCTCGAGATCGGTGATAGTTCCGGAGGACCCAAGGGGGCTCAGTGTCGTCACTAGGGCCCTTAGAAGAGGGACAGTCTGGAAGGAGATGTGAGGAGGGAAGCAGAGAGCAGAGAGGCATGGGCCACAAGCCAAGGCCTGGGGGCAGCCCTGAGAAATGCCAGTGCCATGGATTCTTCCCTGGAGCCTCTAGAAGGATCACAGCCCTGCCCACCCATTTTGGCCTTTGGACTTCTGAGCTCTAAGATGATGGTGTGTGCGGTTTGAAGGCACCGGGTCTGTAGGCTTCTGTTACAGCAGCACGAGGACACCCGCACCGTGCTCTGGGCCTTCGCTGTTTCCTCTCCTACGGGTGGAATACTTGGTCTCAAGTCGGTCAGGTGGCTTCTGCTCTCCTCTTGGTCCCCTTGTCGGAGATGCTTCCTTGATTGTCCGGAATGAAGTAGCCTGCCCCATTCCCGCCCCCATCACCCCGATGCTCCCAGAAGATGTGACCACCTAACCCATTCTCTGCGTGAGTGTTTTCTCTTTTATCATCTGTTTTTCCCTCCGAGAGCGTAAACCACACAAGGGCCGGGAGTTTTGTCTGTTTAGGTCATTGCTGTGATTCCAGTAGCTGAACACCACTGAATAGCTATTGGATGAGTAGATAAAGGCCCCGTCCCGACGTACTTGCTATCTGGCCCTTGCTTCCGGCAGCGGGCAGGCGGAAGGCGTCCTGGCAGCCCAGGGCAGCTCCAGGTGGACGGCGCTGCTCTTGGGTCCCTTCCCCAAGGCCCACGTCCTGATGGGAGCCTTGAGGTACTTCTCCTTGAGCTGAGGAGAGAAAAGGCATCAAGACGTGCCTGTCTCTAGGGATCTAACAGGTGGGGAAGGTCTCTCCATTTCAAGAACCGTGCTTGCAGGATCTGTAATCACACCAGGCTCAGCTTACAGCTCTTGGGCCTTCATGGACATTTGAAGAGGCTTGTGATCTTGACTCTTTCTATAATGATTTCTCTTCCTGGGTGTTGGAGGAGATGGCATTGGCACTACACCCTGAAGGATGCTGGGATTCTGGGTGCCTGTGCATTTGGGGAGCAGGGAGCAGGGTGGAAAGTTGTGCGATCGCAAGTCTCCGAGGAGGTGGGGGGGTCAGTCTGTGGCAGCGGGACAGGCTTGTAGTTGCAGAACGAAGGCGAGCGGGGATGGGGACGGAAGAGGCTGCGAGCAGGGAGGCAGGACCACATCATGGCAGACCACTGGTGCCTTGGAAAGGAGTTGAAATTGCTGGGCATTCTAGGACCTTTGAGTCGGGAATGTTCAGTGTGAGCCGTCCCAGTGGGGAGATGTCCAAGAGGGCAGTGGGAGGTACCGTCTGGGAATCTTCGGCATCTAGGTGATACTGATGTCGCAGGGTGGCAGAGCTCACCTTGGGAGAGAGCGTGCACTGGAAAAGGAAGAGAATTCACGGTTGAATCGTAAGAAAGTCCCATAGCTATTGGCCTAGTGAGAGTGAATTTGCCGGAGAGGGGAACAAAAAGTCCTAGAGAGCCTGGCTAGGAGTGAGCAGAAGAGAAGAAGAGGTAAAACCTCAGAAGATACTCCCCTGCGGGGACCCACAGCGATGGAGGAGATGCTGGCAAAGGGCGAAGGACAGACCGACGACCTCCTTCCCAAGCACTGCTCCGAAGTGTCCCTGTTCCACCGCGGTCCACCGTGCACAGGGCAAAGGAGCGCAGTGACGGGTTTTTATCACGCGGATTGGCTTTTTTTTTCCATTTAAAGAACTCTTGTTCTGATCATTTTTTTCCCCTGTTAAAATACCTTCCTCTTACAAAATGATGATGATAGTTGATGTGAGTAGGTTTTTTGCAAAATCTCTACTTGGGAAAATAAAAAGTCAGCTGCCCTTCATCAGCCCCTCCCCCCGTGTGACGTGGATGGCGCTCCCTGGAGCCTAAAGGAGGCGAACAGCCCCAAAGAGAGAGTTCTCAGAGGCCCACTTCGTGGCCGAGGATCACTTAGAAGGTGGATCTGGAGTTTGGATGATGAGTTGCTGTTCTCATTGGACTTGAAGCTGCTTTAAAATGTCTGTGGAGCGTTCTTGTCAGCAGAGCCCCACCCTCTGTCCAGCAAGGCTGTTGATCGCGGTGCCCTCTGTGGGGCACCTGTGGTTCTGCTCCCCTGAGGTGGCTGCAGGGCACCTTTCCAGACCCCGCGGAGTAATTCGATTTTGCCTCTAGTTACTGAAGTGAGTTTTTCTAGATCTGGCTTGATCTGGTGAGCGAGTGAGCGCCTGCCTTGTAACCTACTCGGCTGTTGGTCACACAGTTGCCCGCTGCACCTGGGAAGGCGCTCTGCTGGCCACACCTTGGAGCCGTGGTCAGGACAGCCTCACGTCCCCACCCCTCTGTAGACATGTGACATTAGGGAGGTTCATTCCTCCACGAGAAGTTCAGCTTGCCTACCCTCCGCAGAACCTCCTGGGCTTTACCACTTCTAAGCTGGGAGTGTGTGGGGGGGTGTGTATTTCAGAGATGTCTCCCTTGCATGTCTAGATTTGAGATGGTTTTTCAGAGTCGTGAAATTGTCAACATGCAGTGTTCTGGACAACGAGAAGTATCAGGATGTATTCAGATCTAAAGGAAGTTTGTGGAAGTGGGACTCATAATTCCAAGTGGTGGTGATTCCTAGAGAATTCCCTCGACCAAACTGCCACTCTCGTGATGACTGGTTTTGTGTTTTCAGCCCCGGCTCATGTGAAATGTACCAAACAAGTGCTTCTTTGTTTCCCTTCGGGAAGTCACTTTGGATTCTCAAGGCAGACCTTATGATTAGAATATTTTCACATTATTGGTTAAAAATTTTAGAATTTTTCTTTTCTTTTTTTTTTTTTTAAAGATTTTATTTATCTGAGAGAGAGTGAGAAAGAAAGCATGAGAGCAGAATGAGGAGCTGGTGGAGAAGCAGGCTCCCTGTTGAGCAGGGAGCCTGATGCGGGGCTCGATCCCAGGACCCCAGGATCTCTTGACCTAAGCCGAAGGCAGACACTTCATCAACTGAGCCACCTGGGCACCCCAAAATTTTTTAGAATTTTTCAAAGCCAGTTTGGAAGAGCAAGGCTTGAACCAATCCCGGTGACACAGATAGTTCCTTATTTTTAACCTAAGAGCACTTGTTCCAGAACTGTGCACAAACTGTAGCTGTTTCCATAGCAACACTCACAGTCCAGCTAGGAACAAAACATATGGCCCATCCAGTTTCTCTGTGTCTTAGCATGTGTTGCCAGGATGGGTCCTGCTGTTCCTCCGCTGTCCGGAATCAGTGTCCTGTTAGGGTTCCAGTCGGCTCGACATTTAACTCAGTCAGTAATTTTATCACCCACCTGACCTCAATCTTAGCTGAGGATTTCTTAAACTTCTGCTGTTCACTTACATGGATATTTACAAAAAGAAAACTAAAGAGAGAAAGCACAAGCAGTATCAAATCTGTAGCTGTGATTGAAATCTGAAGGCACATGTCTCGAGGCTGACACCGTGTCCCAGAATGTGGCCGTGCCGTCCTGCCATGTCTCATAGCCATCAGATGGGACCGTGGCTTGCCTGGAGTTCTGTCTCCCTTCCAGAAAGCAGCCATATTTTAGGAACACGCAAAATTATATGGTAGACTGCAGACTTTAGGTATAAATTTAAATAATTAAGGATTATTTTAGATATATAAAATATATCTCAAAACTGTGTTATATTAGAAGTGCATTTTTTACAGTAAAAATGCAAATCACATTTAGGATTTCCGTGTGAATTGTGAGGGTCTCAGTAGTTTCTGCAGCATCAATGCAGGTTTCCATTCATGGTTGAATGGTGCCTGGGTTGTAGCAGGAAACCTGTTCAGGGAAACACAGTGAGGGAGAATGATTCCTCTTTTACTTCTGCCTGCATCAAAGCTGCTCGGGGGATCGAATTTGGAGATCACATAATAAATATGAAACCTGAATGCTTGATTTAAGGATGTGCTTTTGCTTCTTCTCTGTCATGAGCACACGGACATACATTTTAAAGCTTTTAAAGGCATTTGCAAGAGGTTATGTATCTTCTGCTAATCCTGATGCACGAAGTGTCGTCCTTACGGATGGCTTGTTTCCAGGCCAGCAGCAGAGTAGACGAGGCACACGGCGTCACAGGCAAAGCCGGCTTGCCTGTCCCATGGTGAATGCACGAGAAGTCACTGAAGGAATCCTTCTAGAGCTTTTGGCTTCCAGTGCAGACAGACAGGACGTATGTGCCTCACCCCCGAATGTCTGCATCTGGAGTGTGGCTGTACGGAAGGAAATGGCACTTGGCAATATCTCTCTGTGTTCTTCTAGAGTCACAGCTCTGGGACGACCATGCACTCATTTGCATCCTTGTGAGATTTAATTATGTGAACAAGCACTCCTCTTCAGCATAGAAACGCTTACCCCATGATCAGCACAGCCCGAACAGCTTTTCCGGGTGGGCCACACGAAGTCAGTTTTGTCCTAATCTTGTCTGTTCTGCCAAGGTGGTCCCTTGCCGTGTGTCTGTGCGTACTTGTCCCGTAAGCCGTGCACTGTCACGGTACACTGGGTGTCACTTGGGCCACTGTGCTATTTGTCTTGTCCTTCGGTGGACAGACCTTTTGAAGTTGGCCCTTCGCCTCTCTTCCCACCTATAATTCTTCTCTTCCTGCATTCTGTTTTTCTGGTAGCGGATATGACTTGAAATTTGCCTGGGAAGAGGAGGATTATCTAGGGCTGCATCTCCTGCCCCCCCTCGGCAGCTTGAATGCTTGTAGAACGGCAGCTGACCAGCACCGGGCCGGCTCACGTGAAATCTTGATCACCTCCCGTGTACACCTCAGAAAACTCACAGGGAGTGCTTTTAAAAACGTGGGCGCCTGTAGCATGTGAATGAGAATTAGTATATGTTACAGAATAATACCACCAATGTCAGCCGGGTTCAGAGAGGCTTTCCTGCGGCTTGTTCGGATAAATGACATGAAAAATTATGAGGACACAATGGATTTGCTCAGTGTTGTTCTTCTCTTTCACATTCATTCCTTACTCTTGACTTGTCTTGATCTCCAGTAGAACGTTCCAGAAATTTCATTGGGTATAATGTCTGATTTGGCACCAACTTATTTATGGGCCGACTCGGAGTATGTTTTCGTTGGGCTTCAGTTATATGACCACCATAAATTTTCATTACACTAATTAGACATAGATGGATGTTCCAGCCTGCTTGGATCCCCAGTCCCGGTGAGCCGCCTCTGCCAGCAGTATTTTTCAGTGACATGATCTGGCATCATTTTCCAACACATTTTCAGGAAATTAGTTTTAAGTTGGAAAAGAACTTGCCTAATAAAGCTACTGACGTTCAACTGTTTTCGTTACCTTCTTGGGGAATTGGACTTGAGTAAATGTGCACATTTAAACTATAACTTGTATTTTTTTTTTAAAGATTTTATTTCTTTGAGTCAGAGAGAGAGAGAGTGTGCAGAAGCAGGGAGGAGAGGCAAGAGGCAGAGGGAGAAGCAGGCTCCCCTCGGAACAGGGAGTCTCACGCGGGACTCGATCCCACAACCCCAAGATTGTGACCTGAGCCAAAGGCAGACGCTTAACTGACTAAGCCACCAGGCTCCCCTACTCTTATTTTTTTATTTTAATTTTTTTACCATTGGTGTCCTCGATGGGTTTGGTACTTGAAGAAGGTGTCTTACCCAGCGCTCCAGCCAGGCTGCCCAGTCCCCATGCTCCTGTCTAGCTCGAGAGGAGCCTGAGCTGCTGCGGGGCTGGCCCCCAGGCTCCAACACGTGGGCCAGCACCCGCTGATTGCTGGTATCTGCAGGGAGCACAGCACTGAGAAGGATTCTGAGGTCCGGACCTAGTGGGCAGGATGCCAGCTTCGATGAGTTTGTGTGTCTGGCGCAGGGGACACGGTGGTGGCAGGAGTGCTCCCGCCATTCCTGTCGTAGTGAGGATCGTCAGCCGGGAGCCTAACGCAGGCCCCTAAGAGCTCTACGGTCAGTTAGCACCCAGCAGGCCAGGCCGGGCTGCCTGAAAGCAGAGGGTTTTCAAACCGAAGTGAGGGTCAGAAGTACCTGGTACTTGTTAAAGCCCAGGTTGCCCATCCCCATCCCCAGAGTGTTGCGTTCAACAGCCCTCGAGCGGTACCCCACGTTTCCATTTGTAGCAGAGGTCCTGGTAACGCAGAGGCTGCCTGCCGGTCAGGGATCGCACTTTGAGAATCACTGTCTTAGAGGCTACAGGGCCATGCACCCCTGCTGCTTCCCTGTCTTCACAGCTCTCTGTGGCCCGAAAGGAGTCCCTGGGTTTTGTTTTGGGGGCACATACGCCAGCATCTGCCCTCCATAGCGCCGGGCTCAGGGGGAGTCTGGCGTCCCTCGTTTCTGTCTGAAAACAGATAGCCCTCCTAGGCAGCCCCACTTCAACTTGAAGGGCTGAAACCATTCTCCTCCACCCGTGAAAGGCTGCTCTGAAAATATAAGCCACATCCATCTCATTTAATCTGCATTTGGCAACAACTCAGGACACAAAGCCACGCTGCCTGTGTGCCAAGCAAACAGACAGAAGGTAGCGTGGGTCACCGGGCACTCCGGGGTTTCTGTTCCAGAGCCCTGTGCTGGGGGCACTGCTCTCCCGTCCAGGTGCTGTTGCCAGTTAGGCCCGGCAGAGCAGGCAGGAAGCCAGAAGCATCCCTCGGGGATCCAGCACTGTGTTTAGCTCCTGATGATGGCAGGTGGGGAGAGAGGAGCTGCTTCCGTCCTGCTCTGCGTCAGTGCGGTGGAGGAAAGCACGGATTGGAACAGCACGGGGGCTGGGGTGTGGAGGAGCCGAACTTCCCGTCCGTCCTTTGAGGCAGGCCTGCCATGCTTACTGCCATCCCTAGTCTCCTAGACCGGGGCAGGCGATGCAGAGGGTCTACACGTTCCTTTTATCATCCATCGTTTCCAGATGCTTTCTTTTTGTCATTTAGGGTTCACTCGGTGCAGTAATTTCCGTACTTAGCACAGGGAGTTTCCAGAATCCGTGCGATGGTGTGGAGAACGTGTGGTGCTATGTTGGCCTCATGAATCTTTCTGGGCCCGTCTCTTGCAGAGTCTCGACGATCCAGCAGCAGCTGGCCCAGCTTGAGAACGAGTCGTGGCCTGGCCTGGCGGAGGCCGACAGGGACCGGTTGCAGCTCATCAAGGAGAAGGAAGCCCTGCTCCAGGAGCTGCAGCTCATCGTCCAGCAGAGGAGGCCGGCGGAAGACGTGGCGCGGCTGGAGGCGGAGAGGAGGCGCCTGGAGGAGGAGATCCAGCGCGCCCGGGCCACGTCCGTGCAGGGCGCCACGGAAAGGTGGGCGGCCTTGCGCGGTTTCGGGAGCAAGCGGGACTCAGCACCCGGGCAAGGTCCAACCAGAAATGCGAACTCGGAGAACTAGCCCGTGACCCTCGATTGGTCCTGGTCGTTAAGGCGCAGGGCATCGACTGCCTGGTGTGTTTCCTGGCGGAGCAGGTGGAAGGTGGGCGCTGGAGGGAACGCGCGCCCTCCCTGCTGCGGGGGGTGCCAGCTCTGCCCGGGCGCCCGCGGTTCCCGTTCCCTGTTCGGAAGCAGGAGGGCTTGCAGCGAGGGGAGCTGGGAGCCCCTTGCTTAGCGCCCCCCCTTCCAGCATCGGGGTGCATTCCCCTTGTCTGCGGGACGGCCGGCAGCAGGCTGGGAGGCAGGCTGTGGGCTCCGGAGAGGGAGCCCCGTTGCTGGCCCGGCCGGCGTGGCGGCGAGCCACCCCTTCGCCTCGTCTGCCACTTGGGTCTCCCCCGGGAGCTGCCAGCGGCCTGGTGCCTGCCCGCTCCCAGAGGCGTCTGTCCGCGGACCGTCTCGGGCTGTCTGCGGGCGTCGGAGGGGTGAGGCCGGCCGGCAGCCCGAGTCCTCATTGCCCGGCCTTTTGGCGTGTGCCGGGCCACTGCCTTCCATTTGCCGCGCGCGGTCCGGGGCCGTGTCGGAGGCCGGTTCTGTTCTGTGTTTCGCAGCTGTCAGGAGGGTATCTGCGGGGACCCACTGAGCTTTGGAGAGCACCCCCGGGCAATCACCCATGTGACCGTGTACTAGACCTTCACATGCGGTGTGTCAGGAGGGCTGTATGCTGTGTACATATGAGCCCTCACAGGTAGCGTGTCCCAGCTGAATCACTGCGTGCGGACCGACGCCCTCAGGGCTGTCATCTAATCACACAAGAGTTTACCCAACCGAGGTACGTGTTGGGGTTATCGATGCTTGGATAGTCATCATTAATGTCTGTGTGGTGACATTAGTGGCTGATGTCATTGCTGGCGGGAAGTGGTGGCCATGGGAGAGCCTGGCTCAAAGGAATTACAGGAGTGAGTTTTAGTTTGCTTGAGGCGATTGCATGCCCTGTCACTTCACTCAGAATAAACGCGGAGTTGATTTTGACCCTGGAAAGGGACCATGAACTGAAGTTTCCGCCTGTGCGCCTGCGCTTCCACTCTCCCCTGGGTACTCTGTGGTGTGTGTGTGGGTAGGCGGGCCTGGGAGTTCGTTGGCTGGTTGTCTCTGAAGGAGGGTGGACTCTGTCCGGCGAATGCCCCCTGCTGCTCAAGACCCCACATGCATGCACCCTTGACTGTTTTTGCCCTCGCCACGTGGAAATCCCAGCACACATGAGTGCCGGGGTCCCAGGGTACAAATCCACAGAACCCCATGGAGCTGGTGGGACTCTCGGTGCCCGGGTTCAGGGACTGGGTTGGCCAAGCTCATCCAGCTGATGGAGTCTCTTCCGGGACCAGGCCAGGCGCTGAGTGCTGGGATGCAGAGCCCTCACCACTGGAACCGAGTTGGCCCACGTGTGTCTCCTGAATCTGCCGCTGAGTGGCCTTGGGCCGGGAGGGGTGTCCCCTGCTGCTGACAGGTACTTCCACGGCGGCCATTTCTGCCAGTGGTCACTGTCTGCGACCCACGCTGTGCAGCGAGGTGGGGTTGGGGGGGGCTAAGTGCCCCCCCCCCCCGGGGGCTCCTGCTGCCGAGACCTTCTGGGCCAGGTGGAGGCAGGCCTGTTTCTCTGTGCGCCTCCCTTCATTGGATGCATGCTTGAATTGGGAGTAAGGACCCGGAGGAGGGAGGCTTTCCCCGGAACAGGCTGAGGGCTGTTAGACCCAATGTGGAGACGGAGCGAAGTGGCTGAGGTCGGCGTCTTCCGGCTGAGGTGGGCTAGTGAGTATCACTGGGGATTGGGACGGTGTCAAGCCTTTTCCCCATCAAAGGACAGACCTGTTTTAAGGGTGCCTGCTTGGTCACATGTTAAATGCCGTGGTTTGATTTATAAACAAGGACTATTTTGTTCTGAGGCAAACACATTCATTCATTCATTCAGCGTTGAGTGCCTGGATGTGTCGGGTTCCATTCAAGGCGGTGGACTGAGTGCAGTGGACAGAGTTCATTTCAAAAACCCTAAAGTTAAAGATAGTGGAAAGAAGAGAAAAAATGCCCTCCAACCCTGTTTCAGTTGCTGTTTTGTTTTATTTGTGTCTGATCTTAATTCTATGGATTTTAGAATCACATGTGTTTTTGCCCAGAGGGGGGCTTAAGCAAGGGACTCTGATTCGTTGGCAGGAATTCCAGCGGATTACTGCGTGCTGTGCATGTGAGGCCGTCTTCTAGTCTAATCCAGGCTCTCGTCCTTTCTGTCTGTTAGTGCACCTGCCCAACCCCCCATCCGTTCACCCACCCACCCATCTCTGGAGCTTCTGCGGTGTATCAGGCACTGTTCAGGGTGCTGGGGGGACAGCGTCAAGCAAGACACAAGCAGTCTCTGTTATCGTGGTGTTCGTGACCTGCAAGTGTATTCTAGAATGGAGTCATTCAGACCTAAATCATTTCGGAGAATTTACAGTTGAATTTCTTGTTGGGAAAGTAAACTCACCCTCTTTGAAATCCACCAGTGGACTGTTTTCTTACCTACAGGATTCTGCTTCAGGAAAAAAGAAATTGTCTCCTTATGCAGCTGGAAGAAGCTACCCGCTTGACATCCTATCTCCAGTCCCAGTTAAAAAGGTTGGTAACTTTATTTATTTTTATTTTTTTCAGCGGGTTGCGGGGGTGCAGAGGGAGAGAGAGCATCTCAAGCAGGCTCCACGAGATTGTGGCCTGAGCTGAAATCAGGAGTTAGAGGCTTAACTGACTGAGCCACCCAGGTGCCCCTAAAAAGGCAGATAACTTTATTTTATCTTATTTTTAAAAAAATTTTTTAAGACTTTGAGAGAGGTAGAGAGAGAGCACAAGTAGGCAGAGTAGCAGGCAGAGGGAAAGGGAGAAGCAGGCTCCTCAGCAGGGAGCCCAATGTGAGGCTCGATCCCAGGACCCTGAGATCATGACCTGAGCTAAAGGCAGAGGCTTAATCGACTGAGCCACCCAGGTGCCCCAAAGCAGGTAACTTTAAAAGAGCAAACTATGCCTAATTATCATGTTATGAAGGCATGTCCATGAACTTCATCATTCCCTTGAACGTGTTTTTCCTCCTATCAGAATTTAGAACCAGAAGTGGTTGTAAACACAGAGGCGGGAAGTGGCTACGTTGTATTTTTAAGAGGAGCCGCTGATGCAGGGGGCAGGGAGCGGGAGGAGAACCAAGCTTGGCTGCACAATAGAGGGTCTGAAGTCAAATTGGCCTGGCGATTTTATAATTTACAGCTTCTGAGGTGTATATATCCATCTCCATATGCACATGGATAGTTTCAATTTTTTTTTTTTTTTTTTTTTTTTTT
>NC_081575.1:117636835-117644899 GCF_022355385.1 Mustela nigripes | reverse complement strand
ATATATATATATATATATATTATATATTACAGGCTTTCCATGTCTTATTTTCTCAGTAATTCCCCCTCACACCACCACGAGGTAGGCATGATTATCTTGCAGCCCCCAGTGAGAAAGCAGGGTGGGGGGATCCCGAAAGGGCAAGTCACTTGACCCGGTGGGCTCGGCTGGTCGGCCTTGGGAGCTGGGACCTGAAGCCAGGCATGAGTCTCCGATGTTACCTACCGCTCTCGACTGACAGTCACAAGAAGCAAAGGAAATACTAGTGGAGGTGCCTCACAAATGCTTGTGAGTGGTTAGAGTCACGCTCTGTTCCAGGGCAGGGGACGGGGGAGCAGGATTCTGTTCCCCCTGGAACCGACCAGGTGCTCCACTTCGCAGTGGACCGCGGCGGGGTTCAAGCACGGGTCTCCGGGGCGCTTTTCTAAGAGTGTGGGCATCTCTTGTTGCAGCCTGTCCGCCAGCACCCTGACTGTGTCTTCCGGGAGCAGTCGCGGGTCCCTGGCCTCCAGCCGGGGCTCGCTGGCCTCCAGCCGCGGGTCCTTGAGCTCCGTCAGCTTCACCGACATCTACGGCCTCCCACAGTACGAGAAACCCGACGCCGAGTGTGGCCAGCTTCTGCGCTTCGATCTCATTCCCTTTGACTCCCTGGGACGAGACGCCCCCTTCTTGGACCCCCCGGTGCCCTCGGCCTTCCACAAGCAGAGGCGCTCCCTGGACACGCCGCAGTCCTTGGCCTCCCTGTCCTCCCGCTCCTCCCTGTCCTCTCTGTCCCCCCCGAGCTCGCCCTTGGACACGCCCTTCCTCCCCGCCTCGCGCGACTCGCCCTTGGCCCAACTGGGGGACGGTTTCGAGGTGCCCGGCCTGGGCACCCTCGACAGACTGCGGGCCCAGGCCTCTGCTTTGGGGGATGAAGACTTGCAGGGCACAGCTGCCCTTCAGCCGCACGGCTTCCTCGGGGAAGGGGAAGGACCTCGCGAGCGAGGAGCCCAAGCGACCGTCGCTCCCACGGCTGCCCGTGAGTACTGAGGAGTGCTGCGGGTTTGCTCGTGCTGGGGAAACGGCGGGTTCGGGTTTGGGGACGAAATCGCGTGCAGTTGCGCGGACGTCAGCCGGCTCTTCGATTCCATAGCGAGCTTTGGTTTCAGACGGTTGGTGGGGTCACGCCTGCCGGCTGCATGCTTTCCTCCCGGGGCCCCGGGGTCTGGGGTCTGGAGAGGTCGTGGAGCTGGTCAGGTCGTCTTCCCCAGGAGTTTGGCTTGTCTTCAGAATGCGCTCCATTGTCAAAAAGGATGGTAAGCACCCCCGCCTCCCGCAGTCCGAGGCCGCTCAGGAGGTCCTGGGGCCTCCGTGAGCTCCCCGGGGTTCGTACCCCCCCAGAGAGCAGCCCTGGCCTGGGTCTGCTCGTAGCCCCAGGGGAAAACTCTACTTCCGGTGAACCTGTGACTTCATCTCTTCAGCCTTTGTCCTCCCAGTTTTCAAAGCTGTAATTTATCAAACGTGGGAATGAAAATAATTGGTGTCGTTTCAAAAGACACGCCCGTAAGCATCCGTCATTTCACCCAAGCGATGTCTCTGGTGCCCCTCAGATGGAGCCAGGCCGACCTTGTGCATCCAGTCAGTTACCTCAGCTTGTCCTTGGTGCCCGGGCCTGACCAGTGGTAGCCCCCATAGAAAACGGGTCTGGCGCTCCAGAGAACATTCCAACCGATGGCTTATGCACAGAGCAGGGCCTAGGCTCCGCCCCTCCTCATCTGGACCCCGTGTGCTTTTCTGAGCCAAACTGCAGCAACTTTAACTCCCTTAGAGTTCCGAGAGGACCAAGAGCAAGGTCTCCTTCCTCAGGTTCGTGAACTTTTATATGCACGGCAAGGTTTTACACCTTCCATTTAGGCAGACACAAGATATTTGTGTAGCTTAGTGGGTCTCAACCAGGGGAGTATTTGAACCCTGGAAGGTACTGGTCAGTGGCTGGAGACAGGTTTGTGTTGTCACAAGTGAAGGCTGTGCGAGGGGGCACTGCTGGCATCTAGTGGGTGGAGGCCAGGGGTGCGGCTCCCCATTGTCCAGTGCCCGGCACGGCCCCCGTCACAAGGAGCCGTCTGGCCAAGAGGTCGGTAATGCTGAGGCCAAGAGGCCTGGTCTGGCCGTGTACCGCTGAGCGGTCCTGCAGCAGGGGGCAGAGACGACACGTGAGGACAAAGCCAGGGCGGTATGGTGGTAACAGCTTCAGACACACAGCTTCGAGGCCCAGACTCTGTTGCCTGGCCTGCTGGCCGGCTAGCTGCATGACCTTGATTGATTGAGTGCATGCGCGGACTCGGCTGAGGCTTGGCTTCCCTGCCCACGAACAAGGCGGTCTTCACTCACCACCGTTGTGTTTGCCTGAGTTTTACATATGTAAGCACGCTGGTTACTGTGGCTCTAATCAAATGATAGGCTCTGTTAGCACCTGCCTGCTGGACCAGGGATGTGTGAGCTGGGGAGGCCGCCCTGTGGCTTTGCGGCACCTGTGACTTTGCTGTCTCCTCTGTGTTTACAAGCATGCCTTTCGCATCCCCAGGCGTATGGTTTCTGGCATTCATTCACGTGTGCAGGTGCCCTTCGTCCCTTTGTTCTTTATAATCACAGGTTCAGCGTTCCATGTTTACTCCTTTAATTCAAAAAAGAAAACACAAAATCGGGACCAAATGGCACATCTGTTGTTGCTTAAGCTGATTGCCCTCAGTGCCTTGCCTCCCTGCCAGCCTGGCTTTAAAGGTTGAGGCACGAGTATCAGTCTTGTTAGGCAGAAAGTCCCAAGGCCCAGGGGCCCTTTTGGGCCAGGGGAAAGACAGGGTGAGAGGGGAGAAGAGCTGATTGAGTTTCCGATCCTGATTATTTTTTTCTTCCCACTCTGGCTAATGTTGTGTAATTCAGTCCCTAGACTGGGAGGTATTTGGTTATGCTGTGTTTGGGTACTGCGACCTTGTGGTCAGTTCTTGTATAACAGTGTCCCTTGACTTGGGTCTTTATAGATTTGAAATCCTTAACTCTGTGAATGCATTGGTCCTAGTGGGTGCCCCCTGCGAAGGCTGGGTTGGGGAACCAGCTCCAGGCGTGGACACTGGGTGACTTCTGGCCTCTCTTGATGTTTGTGGGAACACTTGAGCCTAGAGTCATCGTAGCTTCGTAAAGATGGCAGGGATCTTGGTCCTGCTTGTTACTCTGCCTGCGTTTATGACGCCCGCGTTTATGACATAGTTCCCCCCGACTTTCTAGTTTCCTTAGGAACAGGACAGCCTAAGTTTGACCTCCGGCACGTTTAGCTGTTCGAAAGATAAAATTGTGGTATGTGGAAATTCAGAATTGCCCAAACCTATAAAGCAACCTCTAGGAGTCACTTCTTCCATTGTGTGTTTTAAATCAAGCTGAGGAGGCAGAAGGTGGGCAAGGGGAGTGGGGGAATAGACTCTAATCTTCAACGTTTTTAATATTTTTACTACACTTTTGTCTTTCTGGGATTTCAAAAGCCAACTGTGTCGGCACACCCGGCTGACTCAGTCCATGGAGCCTGTGACTCTTGATCTCAGGGTTGTGAGTTCAAGCCCCACGCTGGGTGTAGAGATTACTTAAAATCTTTTAAAAAGCCAAATGTATCGTGACTTTTGAAGTCTTTTCCTGTTTTCTTTTCCCATTAGTATTTGCTAATCTAAATCTGGGAAACCTTGATTTTATTCATCCGCTGATTGACTTTTTAATGATACTCATACTCTGTTTAAAACTGTTGGCTTAAATTCTGCAGTTTTTTCACGTTGTGCTTTTTTCTTTATCTCCTTTCTCATGCGGCTCAACAGAAACGTTCACTGTAAGTGACCTTGGAATCCCTCA
The DNA here is from genome assembly GCF_022355385.1 of Mustela nigripes. NCBI lineage: Eukaryota > Metazoa > Chordata > Mammalia > Carnivora > Mustelidae > Mustela > Mustela nigripes. The sequence goes on along the minus strand of NC_081575.1, from coordinate 117,641,029 downwards.
CCTTGTTGGTCAGGCAGTGGGCACATCTTTGTGCGATGAATCTGTGTAGTTAGCGTGGGAGGGGTGTGGCCAGGAGGGGCATACCGCATAGCTATGCCTTAAAGAAGCTTGCTAGTTACCGTTATCATTATTATTAATATTATTATTATTATTTCACTGTTAATATTTATCATGGCTACTAAAGTTGCATAAGAACTTATCTAAAAGCTTGAAGTACATATTCCTGTGTATTTTTCCCACATACCAGTGGCTGTCATTATTTTACTAATAGGCCACCTGGCAGCTTTGCCCACAATGTGACTTTCATTGTATTTGCTTTTCATCAAGCAGTGCTGATGTCCTTAGGTCTCAGTGTCTGTCTGTCTGTCTTTAATGGTAGAAAGGTCGGTGATGTTCACAAGGAATGCCGGGAGGGCCGTCGGTTCCTTCCTTCCCTGGCCTTGCGCCCCGCGCCCCGTCGCGCCGTCTGGAGGCCCCGGAGCAGGTGGCCGCGGGTGTAGCGTGGGAGCTGCTATGCGCTTTTTCTCAGCCCCGGCCACGGCTGATCTACTTCCTTCCGACACCTGCTGCCAGTTGCCAGTCGCTCTGTGAATGCGGTGACTAAGCCCGGGATCACTGAGGACTCATTCCTTCGTTTCCTTTCTCTCCTCCGAGACTGGCGCTGCAGTGAGAGAGAAGCGGTGTGAGCGCTGCACTGGCGGCTTCGCCGGAAGGGCCCGGGCTCCTCGCTCGCGGGCCGGCCTGGAAGGAGCGCGAGGCTGTGCCCGGGAAGCCGAGCGCAGTGCCGGGGCGCGGGGCGCGGGGCGCGGGGTGCAGGCAGGGAGCGGCGCAACAAAGGGCTTCCGTCCGGATTCCGAGCTGAGGCCTTCGGCGCCTCCCGAGGGGCAGGAGTGACGAGAAGAGCTGGGCCCCGAGAGTCCGCGCCTCCGGCCGCCGCGGCACGGAGCCGGCTTCGGTCCCGGGCCGGAGAGGCGCCCGGAGCTGCCCGGGCCCGGCACTGCAGACCGCCGGAAGGACAGCCTTCGTCTGCGGCCGAGAGCTGCGGCCCGAGCCGGCCCGTCCGTCTGGGCGCTGTCTAGCGTGTTTGGCCTGGCTCGGTGTGCGAATGACGATTTGGGTGGAAAGCGAGCTGGTGCTCAGTGGCCTGGACACTTCCCTCAACGTAGGGCTGCGCAGGTGCCTAGATTGTCGTGTTCAGAGCTGAGATGGCCGAAGGGAAGCACAGAGAGGACGGGGGGGGGGGGGGGACCCGCGCTGCTAACAGGAGGCATCGCGATGTCAGAGGAAGGCCCCGTTCGGGGCTCCGTGTTCACTTCCCGTCTCCTCACCAAGTCTGCCCCCCTGGAAGGCGCTGACACGCCCGTGTGCACGTTCACACCTGGCACAGGAGGGTGGCGGCCCGGCTTTCACTGGCTTTGTGAAAAGGAACTTGTGAGGGAAGGAGCAAAGACAGGGCATGAAGTGCTAAAAGGAAGAATGTGGATGGTTGCTTTCGGCTCTTGATTAAGAGAGAGACAAGGCAAAAATAAGCCGCCTAGTACCAGTAGCTTGCTAACCCCAGGAAAGCAATTTTAGAAAGAAGCAGGTCTGGCCCCTGGGCGGCCGGGAGGACGTGGCCATCAGAGGAGCTGTTTCCAGAGGCTGAGTCTGGGGCCGGCCGTGTCCTCTGACCTGAAAGTCACCACATCTTGTTAGGGTTTATTTGGATAATTTAAAAAAATTTTTTCTGGTTGTGAAATACAGAGTATATGTTTATTGTATAAAATATGGGAAATACCAAGCATCGTAAAGAAGGAAATGAAAATCACCCCGTCCCCCGTTCACATGTATTTAAGGAAGAGGTGCTGTCCGCATTTGGGGTAACCTTTCTTTCCTGGTCTTTCAGGGATGATGGTCTTTCTCAAAGTGTGATACGAAGGGGCATCTTCTTCTGTTCTGTGTGCTCATTAAGGAGGTGAAGAGAGATTTGTGACTGTTTTAAAGAGATTTTAGGAGAGCCTGGGTGATTCAGTTGGTTAAGCATCTGCCTTCGGCTCAGGTCGTAACCCTGGGGTCCTGGGATCAAGCCCCGTGTGGAGCTCACTGCTCAGCGGGGAGCCTGCTTCCTCCTCTCCCTGTCCCTGACGCTCCCCCTGCTAGTGCTCTCTCTCTGTCCAATAAATAAATAAAATCTTAAAAAAAAAAAAAACAAACAAAAAAAGTAAAGAGCTTTTAAAGAAGTAGCCAAAAGTTTATTTTTTCAGTTTTTCAATATTAAAAAAAAATTTGAGTGCAGCGAATTTAAACATATGCATGTCTGTTTGATGATGTCTGTGTATAGAATGGCGTGTCTTTGGAACACTCCGTAAGTCTGTATGTGCCCTAACATAGGGTGCTCATTTCTTGGCATCACGGTCCCTGGCCCCCCGGTGCTGTCACCTCTGACCCCAGGTGTGTCTTTTGTTTATAGCAGTGACTCTGCGAGAAGACAGTGCCAGGAGGCTGGAGAGGAGAGCGCGCCGAGTGTCCGCATGCCTGTCGGATTATTCGCTGGCGAGCGATAGCGGGGTATTTGAGCCTCTGAACAAAAGGTGAGAAGCTGATCTCCTTCCTCAGCAGACTTGCCACAGTGTTACTGTCAGGCACAAGACGTGTGCCTACGGGGACTTGTGCAGTGTCGCCAACGTGTGTCTCCAAGGCTAGCATCTCCTCCGGGCTTCTCTCCACTTTGGAAGTTGGGCCTTAGTAGCCCACCGAGAAAAGTCCTCCGGCTTCTGCGTGGCGGCTGGAGGATGGCCCTCCTTCCGTGGCCCGAGCATGACTTCCTCCTGTCTGGCCCTGGTCAGCTGGAGGCCCAAGCCCCTGCTAGCTGGAAAAGGAGAGCCAGTGGACAAGAGAGACCTGACCTTCTAGAAAGGGCCTTCGTTAGAAATGAATGTTCTCCCTCCTTCCCTCTTTCCTAAGCTAGAGGAATCCCTTCGTAACGACAGAACACCTCTTGGGATTCTGGGCTGTGTTTTGATTTGACACGTTTGACACCGTTGTTTCCTTCCCGGTGTCTGTCACACATTTTACTTGTCACAGATGGCGTAAGAGTTAGTTCGGAAGTTTGCCCCGAGTAGTTTGCTCAAAGACAACAGCACTTTGTAGGCAGGTCCCCACAGAGGTATGTCGTGGGCCTGCTGTGTCCTTTCAGTCACAGTCAGAGGTCATTTAAGTCACAGTGTAAGAAAGCCCCTGGCGGTAAGAAGCGCCCGGAGCACCAGAGAGCTTCTGGCGAGCCCGCGGTCACCTGCGCCCTGGGCGGTAATGCCGGGGACCCTCTGCTTTGTTCAGGAGTGAAGATGCTGACGAGTCTGTGCCCGGAGACACCTGTGGGAACGAAGGGCCCCAGATCCACGTGGGATTCTTGTGAGTACGGGACACTCCTCCCCTGTCACTCCTGGAACTGATCTGTAGACCGGCGCCCACCCGGTGACCCACACTTCCAGGCCGGGAGGGATGTGGGGACCCCCGCCGTCTGGGCGCTGCTCCTGGCCTGGCCCCGCCTGGCCCACTTCAGTGGCTCCCGGGAGGGGACAGAGGTGGCGGGAAGGAGGGCCGGGCCAGAGCAGCTCCATGGTCGTCCTCCAGTACTGAGCGTTGTGGCAGGGAGCTGTCCCCTCACGGGCCAGGACGCCCAGGGAGGTGGCCGCAGCAGCACGGGCCCCCGGAAGGTCTCCACCCCGGGGGCTGGGGGTGCCAGCTCGAGCTGCTCTTTACTTCCCAGGCTCGACAGCGCCAACGAGTGTCTTCTTGTGAACGTGCTCCAGCTGAAGAACGTGGTGGGGCTGGTCCTGAAGGAGGACAGCAAGATGTAAGCCAGCTTGGCGACAGCGCTTCTCCCCGGGGTCTGGGGACCAGGGACCACCCCGCCAGCAGTGGTGGCCCCTGTCGGGGGCCAGTAAAATGCCAGGCAGCGTCTGCCCGGGAAGGCTCAGTGGCATTCAGAAGAGTGGGTGAGGTGACGCGGCGGCGCCCCAGGCTGTGGTCGTGCAGAGCAAACGGAGAGGCTTTGGGCAGGAGCCGGGGCCCTTGTCGGAGCGAAGGACAAGGGAGAACGCAGGGTTGTGCCAGGCGGGTGCCGCCACTGGCAGCCCCGTGGCTCGGACTGGCTGCGCGGCCACCCGGTGGCCGAGCGCAGCGCTCACAGTTTCCTTGAGCCCAAGGGTGCAG
>NC_081575.1:117607428-117636735 GCF_022355385.1 Mustela nigripes | reverse complement strand
AGGCCTCGGGAGCAGCCCGGTTGTCAGTGGCCGCGGGCTCACCCTGGGGTTTTGCCCACCGTCATGCTGTACTTTGCAGCTGGTGTTTGCGCTTCTCGTTTGTTCCGTGCTGGGGGTGGACAGGGCGGGAAGCCCGGGCTGGTGTGAGCGGTCTTGGAGGCCAGGCACGCGGAGCTTGAAGAGGGAGCCAGGAGGCCGGGAGAGATCAGTGCAGGTGGCTTCCCAAAAAGCCGGTGAAAGCAGGACCTCTGTTTGACTCCTTCCAAAGTCGTAGCTCCTGACTTGTAAGCCTTTTTCTTCGAGAGCGTTTCTCCCCCTGGTCTCAGGGGGCACGTCAGTCCTTGGACTTACTCTTAGTTGAGAAAGGACCTTTTCCAAAAGACTTAAAAATTCTGCCCTTGGGCATCCGAACAGGGGAATGCGTATACACATACATGAAGTTTGTGCACTGTATCACACAGACCTGTCCGGAAGTGTCACGTCTCTGTTTTTTTCTTCCTTCTCTCTGGTTCCAGACACATCCGAGTCTATCTGCCGCCGATCGACTCTGGCACCCCGAACACTTACTGCTCTAAGGCTCTGGAATTCCAGGCCCCCCTGGTATTTAATGAAATTTTCAGAATCCCTGTGCATTCAAGCATGTTGACGTTGAAGTCACTGCAGCTGTACGTGTGTGCGGTGACTCCGCAGCTGCCGGAGGAGCTGCTGGTGCGTCCTTCCCTCCCTCCGCCGCCCCTCCCCTGCCTCTCTTTGTGTCCCGACAGTCTTCGTCTCTCTCCCGCCCCTTCTCGTCTTGTCTTTCTGCCTTTCTTTTTGGTCTTTCGATCTTTCCTGTTGCTCCATCTTTTGTCCTTTCTTTGGTTTGTCTTCTTTGTCTGTCTGTCCACCCTTCTCTCTCCTTTGTCTCTGTCTCTGCCTCCCTCCATTCCTTCCCGGCTCCCTCCTACCCCCCTTCCTTTTTCCGGTGGTGGGCTGCTTAGAAATTGCCCTGTGAAGTGATCTCTGCAGCTGGGAGTACAGAAAGGGATTTGTCTTGCCAAGTATGCTTTAAATATAGTAACTTTAAATATATTATCTCAACTAACCCTTGCAAGACTTCTAGAAGACCCCCATTTTCAGTTGAGGGAACTAAGTAGGGTTGAAAAATTGGGCAAATAAAAAATAGAGGATGGTCGGTTAAACATGAATTTCAAATAAGCTGTGGATTCTTTATTAAGTATGTCCCATGCAGTATTTGGGACATACTTACACTGTACAGAAATCCATTGTTTATTCGAAATTCACATTTACAGGCTGCTCTAGGTTTTACCTGGTCCTCCTTGAACTAGGAGTACGAGCAGCTTGTGTTCAGTACCCCAACCACGCCCTGTATGGGGGCGTGATCCATCGTTTCTTTGTGAGGTTGGAATTTCTCCCCTTGGTCTCACCCCTCGGCAGTAGAATTAGATGGTGGAGTTCAGCCAGCCCTCTCTTGTTTCCGAAATCTCCGAGTGATTCCGCAGCTCATCAGTGGGTGGACCCTGAGCCTGACCTCCCCTCCCCCAGGTTGTCCACTCTCGGCCCCCATCCCCCTCCCGGCACCTCCCCACGGGGCTGAAGCAGTGGCCCGGGAGCCTCCCTCAAGGATACCCTCTGTTACCACTTTCATTTCACTGCAGTCCTTTGGAGAGCAATGACACATTCTGTGTTTCCGGTTACAAGGTTACAATCGAAGGGCAACCCTGATGTTTTATGAGATTCCCCTTGGTTGTTAAGGTGAAATCATTCTGCTTTTTTTTTTAAACACCCTTGCAGGGCATTGCTCAGATCAACCTGGCCGACTACGACGGGTCCAGCGAAATGCAGCTGCGCTGGTACGCGGTGCAGGTGTTCAGCAGCTGCGGGCCACCCAGGGCAAGGGAGAGCGAGCGGCTGGGGGCTGCTGCTGGGGACCCGGCACAAGCTGCCACTGCCGGGAAGACGGTACGTGTGCCCTGTCGTGCTGCGGGCACCCACTGTCACAGGGGCTTTGTCTCTCACGAGCCTCTCTGCGCGCTTAGCATGGAAGCGCAGCAGTGCCCAAGAGACAGGTTCAAGGGAAGGCACAGGAATGGGAGGTTTCGGTGTGTATGGCCGTTCACGGCCGTGGCTTTAATGTAGACGAGCTAGTGATGGGGGGGTGACGCGTTGGTGGTTTTAAAACTTGAGCCCTCAGAGCTGCACGAGGTGGCCCGGCCCTGTCCCGCTGGCACGGTGGGCACCCCTTACCCCTGGAGAGTCGCGGAGGGTGGCCAGCCCGGGCTCAGGCGCTGACCTTGTACCCCCTGCAGGATGCGGTGACGGCGCTGCTGGCCAGAACCACAGCCCAGCTGCAGGCCGTGGAGCGCGAGCTGGCCGAGGAGCGGGTGAAGCTGGAGTGCGCGGAGGACGAGATCCTCGAGCTGGGGCGGAAGGAGGAGCTGGCCGAGGCCGTGTCCGAGAGGTACCGGAGGCGGCCCATTGGCCAAGCCTTGACTCGGCGGCGGCCGCTGTGCAGTGGGGGCGCCACACAGTAGATGGGCCACAGTAGATGGGCCAGTGCCGCGAGGGAATGGACTTCTGTCCGATCCCTTCTGGAAGCACCTTGGTACTGCTTTACTTCCACATTTTCCACGAAGAGCGTCCCATTTCCAAAGCTTCCTGCTGCTTCTGAAGGGCTTTGCCTGAATTTACTGCAGGGAGGGAAGTGCACGGCCGAGGGCTAGAGTGTGGTACTCAGCGGCTGGCTGGATGCCGGGCGGGGGTGGGGGAGGCTGGGAGCGGGGGCTCAGGGTGCTGACCTTGGGTGCTAGAGACGCACAGGCCCTCTTACTGAAAGGCCTCCTCACGTCGTAGCCCCTAGAGAACAGGCCCTTTGACCTGATGAGAAGAGTGCCTGTGTGCGACCACCGACCGCGCGTAGGTCTCGCTGGGTGCGTCTGCGGCAGGGTACCTGGTCCCGTGATGTCCTGTTTCCCCAGTTTTGTAAGAAGTAGTATCTTTTGTTTTTGTGACACGTCCGTCCTGGCGAGAGGTTTTTACCAAATTCAACGGTGGTTACACAGAATGTTTTATGTATGGGATGGGGAGGAAGGGGAAGATCCACAAAATGCAAAACAGGAAATCCTGGAGAGCTGTTACCATCGGTTCCACTCACCCCACACTAGTAAAGTTCACAGGAGAATCCCTGATAAAGGACAGAGGGCAGGGCGGCCGGAGGTAGTTGGGGAAGAAAAGAGGAAGGGGCAGAAGGCCACCTTGACCCACACGCTAGGGGCTTCGGCAACGTCTGTCTGCAGGAGCTGGCAGGCCGACTCGGTGGACAGCGGCTGCAGCAGCTGTGCCCAGACCAGCCCCCCGCACCCGGAGCCCTGCTGCGTGGGCGGCGACCCCCTCCACGGACATGCATTTGCTGGCCAGGCCGACCCTTTCAGCCCCGAGAAACTTCAGCCCCCACCTCTGAAGGTGAGTGGAAAGGCTCAGGGACCTTTTGGGCCCCCCCCCCCGGTGGTCTGCCGCCCAGCCCCAGGCACAGCCCTGGAAGGAGGGCATGTGTGCCCCCCACCCCCACGAAACAGGAGGGGATGGGTGGAGGAGAGGGACCAGATGAAGCTGACCGGCTCCGACCTGAGAGCAGAACGAGCAGAACGCCACGGCTTACCTTCAGTCTCTCCCTGTGACAGTGGCTGTGGGGGCGCTGTGGCTGTTGGATCAGAGGGCTGTAGCCCAGGGGCATTTCTCGGAGAGCCGAGGGAGAGAAGGGAAGGGCCTAAATCTGTAGATGGCTTAAAATGGGCACAGCAGGTACCGCAGAAACGTCCCCGACTCTGAGTTGAAAAGAAAGAACAGCTTCAGCTAGAAAGGGCAGATCGGGGCTCCGTGTCGCCCAGTGGTGACCCGCTCCCGTCTTCAGCGCCCCACACGGCTCAGGGGGTCTCATGTGTCATCGCTTGGGCTCCCGTCTCCTCTCTTTGCTCCCCTTGCGACGTTAGGCACTGTGAAGTGGCCCTTGGCCCGTCGCCCCTTCTGTTCACCCGATCTTAGCTGTGCCCAGGGACATGTTTTCAGTGAGGATGTCTTTCACGTTTGCCGTGACAGATGTCTAAGGAAGCCTGTGAGGTTGGGAGACACTACCTCCGTGCTCTGGGGACAGTTTTCTCCCAACCCTTCAACTCCTCGAACCGTTTCATCATCGTGCCCCCCACTGTTACCCCAAAGCACAAGTCCCAAGAGACATGGTGTCCGCTTCCCAACCGCACACGTGCGGCCGCTCTACACGAGCGGTTCTGTGGCCCGGTCTCCCAGTGGTTGCTGGGGGTCAGCGTTTTAAGACCCTTTAAAGTGCGGGCTCGAACGGGGGAGGAGGCTGTGGGCGGTGAGTTTGGTGTGCGGTCGTCAGCCCCGCCGCCCAGCCCCGATTTTAATTTTGAAATACTTCAAACCTACAAACTGCTTGAGTAATGGAACAAATACGCATACGGCCTTCACCGGAACTCCCTGGCTGTTCGTCCTTGACCGCATGCTCTCTCTGCATGTGCACGTGGGCGGGCGCGGGGCAGTGTAGATGCGGCCATGAAGAAAATGAATGGGAAATCCTGCCCTGGTTGGGGGTGGGTGGCAACGCCATCACTCAGCAGACACAGCCGTGCTTGAGACGAGGGCTGCTGGGGGACGGGATGGTAGGCAAGTGCGGTTTGCGTTTTTAGAAAGATTTCCTATTTTAGAAGGGGTTTACATTTAGAGATAGAGATTTGCGGGGCGCCTGGGTGGCTCAGTCATTAAGTGTCTGCCTTCAGCTCAGGTCATGATCTCAGAGTCCTGAGATTGAGCCCCGCATCGGGCTCTCTGCTTGGTGGTGAGTCTGCTTCTCCCTCTCCCACTCCTCGTTCTGTGTTCCCCCTCTTGCTGTCTCTGTCTCTCTGTAAAAAAAAAAAAAAAAAAAAAAAAAAATATATATATATATATATATATATATATATATATATATACACACACACACACATACAGATTTGCATTTATATTTTATCTATTTATTTTTAAAGAGATTTTATTTATTTATTTGATAGAGATCATAAGCAGGCAGGGAGGTAGGTAGAGGGAGACGGGGAAGAGACTCCTTGCTGAGCAGAGAGCCCGATGCCGGGCTCCATCCCACGACCGTGAGATCATGACCTGAGCCGAAGACAGAGGCTTAACCCACAGAGCCACCTAGGCGCCCCTGCATTTATATTTTAGATCAGGATTGTGAAATGGTGCAGCCTGTATGGATAAAAGTATGGAGGTTCCTCCAAAACTTAGAACTGCCGTATGATCCAGTAATCCTACTTCGGGATATATATCCAAAAAAGTTGACCTCGGGGTCTCCAAGAGATGTTTGCACACCCTTGTTCCTAGAGATAGAAGGAGCCCAGTATCCATCGTCAGATGAATGGATAAGGAAAAGGTGGTCTGTCCAAGCAGTGGAGTATCATACAGTCTTCAAAAAGAAAGAAATCCTCTTGGATTCTACAACACAGGCAGACCTTAAAGACACTGTGCTCAGGGAAATGAGCCAGCCACCGAAGGGAGGACACAGGTTCATGTGGACAGGAAGTACGACGGTGGTCACTAGGGGACAGGAGGATGGGGAGTTGTTTAATGGGGACAGAGGCTGTTTGGGAAAATGAAGAATTTCTAGAGTTCTGTTTCCCAAGCACATGAATATATTTAACACTACTGAACTGTACACTGAAAACCGGTTCAGCTGTATTTTACATGTTTCATACAATAAAAAAGGATGAAAGGTCGTGGAAGCCTCACGGAGAATGCAGTTTTTGAACAGAAGCCTCAAGACAGGAGACCCCAGAGCCTTGTGGGGGGCTGGGAAGAGCACTCGGGTGCAGGGAGCTGCGAGTGCAGGCCCACGAGTGGGGGGCTTCAGGGGGCTGATGACAGGAGAGCAGTGAGACCAGTGTGGGGCAGGGGGGCAGGGCGGTCGTCAGAGCCAAGCACAGAGGGAGGCAAAAGGACCAGATCATGCAGGGCCCACTCCGGACTCTCCCTTTGCTCTGAGATGATCGGGAACGTGATGGGTGGTTCGAAGCACAAGGTTGACATGATCTGACTTAAGGTTTTCTGTGGATTTTTTCTTCTTTCTTTCTTTCTTTTTTTTTCTTTTTAAATTTGAGAGAGTGTGCGTGTGAGGGGGTGGGGAGCAGGTGGGGGCAGAGGGAGAGAGACTCCCAAGCAGACTCCACACTGAGCGCAGAACCCGGCCCAGGGCTGGATCTCATGACCCTGAGACCATGACCTGAGCTGAAATCAAGAGTTGGCTGCTTAACCGACTGAGCCACCCAGGCGCCCCATGATTTTTCTTTTTCTAAAATTGGCATGAAATGTACAGAAGATGAAGGGAACTTATTCACAGTGAACAGTTCAGAGGCATTTAGCATGTTCACAACGTGGGCAGCCACTGCTCTGTCCAGTTCCAAAAGCTTTCCATCATCCCGACGAAAAGCCTCGCACCTGTGAGACTGTCGCTCGCCAGCCCGTCTCCCCCAGCCCCTGGCAACCCCCGGTCTGCTTTCTGCCTAGGAATTTGCCTGCTCTGGGACCTTCCCTCTGTTCCGTGACTGAGTAGTATTTCCTTGATGGGTGTTCGGCTCTTTGGTCATCCGTCCATCCATGCACGGACGCTCGGGCTGTTTTTACCTTTTGGCTACGTGAATAACGCCGCGGTGATTGTTTGCGTGCAAGTGTTCGAACACCTGTGTTCCGCTCTCTCTGTGAACGTCTGGGAGTGGAGCTGCCGCCTCTAACCAGCTTTACCAGGCTCTCCCTCTTTGCTGGGCTGAGTGGAGACTGGAATGGGGAAGGAGTTGTGGAACCAGGGAGACCGGTCAGAAGCTTGGGGTGCCGGTTAGGCACGAGATGATGGTGACCCAAATGGAAGGCTGGTGACAAGTGGTCAAAGCATGCATCTGCACGGGGCACCTGGGGGGCTCAGTCAGTGAAGCGTCTGCCTTCGGCTCAGGCCATGATCCCCGAGTCCCGGGATCGAGTCCCACATCCGGCTCTCTGCTCGGTGGGAAGGCTGCTTCTCCCTCTCCCACTCCCCCTGCTTGTGTTCCCTCTCTCGCTGTCTCTCTCTGTAAAAATAATAAGTAAATATTCTTTAAAAACACAAAACAAATCTCTAAGTGGAGAAGGCCAGGGCCATTCGTGTGAGGCTTAAACAAGTCATGGTAATAACGAACCACTCTCTAGGTCGATAAAGAAACCAACACAGAAGACGTCTTCCCGGACGAAGTGGCGAGTCTCCCGAAGGAGAGGCCCGGCCGCAGGGCCCGAGGGTCGCCTTTCGTTCGGAGTAGCACAATCGTGCGGTCGCAGACCTTCTCCCCTGGAGCGCGAAGCCAGTACGTTTGCAGAGTAAGTTGAAATTCCTTTGCCACTTGTCTGAGACGTTTTCTTTTTTCTTACCCGCTTTCGTGTCTCGTTTTTACTGTTCATCCTGAAAGACCTGTGTGTTCCCCCAAGTGCCGGCGACCAGTGCGGCACACGGGAGCCGTGGGATCCGCGTGGCCGCTCCTTCTCGCCCCTTTCCTGTGCCTGTCGCCCTCTGGATGTCCTCAAGATTCTCACACATTTCTCCCCGGATTTTCATTTCGTGTGTGCACCGTCTCATGGTCGGGAAGCCCGGAGAATCTTTTCCACAGTGGCCTGCGGGGTAACGGGTCGGAACAGGGCGTATCCTGAATTGGGTTGAGGTTGGGAAATCAGGTCACTGAGCGGTCAGGAGTCCTGAAGTGTCGCTCAGCCCGGTCCCAGGGCGGACAGCAGCACTGAAGTCTCAGGACTCGGAGGCCGGGTTCAGAACCCCCAGCACGTAAATTCTCTGCTTGAGGGGACGGCAGGAGACAACGGTGGTTCTCAGCCAAGGCTGTGCCCTGCAGTGAAGTCATGTCGGTGCCATTGAGGGTGGAGGTGGGGCCTCCCAGAATGCTGGTGCCCAGGTCCCACCCCCAGGATTCATGGTGGTTCTTGGTGCGGCTTGGGGAGGACCCCTGGTGCTTTTGATGTTGAGAACTGCACTATGGTCCTTGCAGATAGGACCACATGTTGGAGCTTGGCTGGCAGTGGTGGTGTGACAGTGACAGGACGGATTAGGAAAGAGAAGGGAAGTTGAAGGATAAGTGGTCACGACCCAGTGGCCTGATGGGGCTGTTTGGATCAAGGAGAACTTTGACCCTTCCCACCTCTGAACTGGGGTTGTTGAAGCAAAACACCTTCCCTTGACCGGGACTGCTGGGGAGCCGGCCGCGTCTCAGTCCCGCGAGAGAAACGAGCTCGGGCATGTGTGGGAGATGAGACACCGCGAATGTGGTTCCGGGGTCCCCTCGCCCACACTCAGTTTCCGTAACTTACTAGGACCCACAGAACTGAGCCAAGTGGCTATGTTCACAGTTGTGGTTTATTACGGTGACAGGATCTAGACCAAGGTCAGCAGAGGGAAGAGGCACATCCGGCAGCGCTCAGGGAGACCTGGCGCAAGCTTCTGGGTCTCTTCGAGCGGGATTGTGCGGACGGCTCCGGTCACCCGTCCCTGCTGGGAGAGGCCGCCCGCATGGAGTGTTGCCAGCCGGGTTTTGTGGGAGGGGGTCACAGTGCTGATGGCCTGCATTCCTGACCTTCATCTCCAGCCCCTCCACAGGTCAAGCTGATGGCCTAAGGCCCCCACTATAAATCACATTGTTGGCAGAGACTGGCCTGGCCCGAGGTCCTCAGATAAACAGAGACACTCAGGACATTCCAGGGGGTTATCGGTCACTTCCCAGGAGCTGGGCAAGGACCAGACCCTTCTTGGAGCAAAGTTAATCCTGTACCTTGAGGCATAGTGGGGCGCCCCCCCCCCCCGGGGAGAACAGCAGGGGGCAGGGCCAGGTGGCCCAAGCTGCCCCCGGGCCATTTGCAGGACCTGCCTCGTTTATCCCCGCAGAAGCAAGGTGTCCCGGCGTGGCTGCCCAGGGTCCCACGAGTCAGGCTCAGGCACTCTGGCCCCATCAGGCTGTAGCTCTGTGGAGGCTTGGGCTCAACCAGACACCTGCCAGGAGGCTCTAGACCCAGGGCTGCCTTCGCGCCCCTTCCTCACCGTAGGCTGTTGCCGACCCAGCACAGAGCAGGCCGGGGTCTGCTGTGTGGCGGAGCAGGAGACCTTCCCCAGAGGAGGGTGTCCAGCTCCTGTGCTGGCTTCCATGCCCTGCGTACAAGCATTTGCAGTTGCTGCTTTTAGAGGCTTCGTCGTTTTTCTCTGTTGCTCGCGATCGAGTGAGGGGCACGGACGCTGCCGGGGCACGGCCTTCCCTGGGTCTCTGGGCTTAGCTGGCGTGGGAGAGCAGCCACGGAGCCAGGAGCCGTGGCTGTCACACAGATGCACGCTGACCCCGAAGCAGGAACCCGCCACCGGCTGTCTTGGCTCCCGTGAAGAAGGTGTTATTTCTTGTTCTCTTTAAAAGCAGACCTTTTCTCTTGATGGGCAGAGTGGCTGTTAGTAGTGTTGGCTTGTCTTACTACCAGCAACGGGTCTCTTTTTGGAAAGTCCTTTTTTCCCCAGCTCTTGGCAAAGCCAGGAATAGAGCAAGCTAGAAGGACTGAGAGCAAGTGAGAGGCGCCGAGGCCACTTCTGGCTCGGTGAGGGCTGCAGGGCCCGGAGAGTCCCTGCCGGTGCTGGCGGGGCAGGAGGCTTATTGATGCCACCCCCCTGGAAGCTTCCCACGGTTCGGGTGACATGTCATGTGAGGGACGGTGGGGGGTCGGTTTGCTTACTTGGTTTGTTCAGGTTTGTCTTTGATCTTACTTGGTAATTGAAGTAGATTTCGTCCTCGCTGAGCCCAGAAGGCTGGGTTCAAGTGCCCACCTTATCAGTGCATTCGTGGCCCCCCCCGCCCCCCCGTGAGGCGACGGGGAATCACACAGTTTGGATACACAGAGAGCATGAATAGTGCATTTCTGAGAAAGTGTTTCTAAACATCATTCTTTTTGGCACAGCTTTACCGTAGTGACAGCGACAGTTCAACGCTGCCCCGGAAGTCCCCGTTTGTCCGAAATACCTTGGAAAGACGGACCCTTCGCTATAAGCAGGTACGTGCCATGTAAACCCATATGGAACCTGTCCTTACCCTGGGAGTTGTATTACAGAACTTATATGGTAAGAGTTTACATAACATTAATTTAAAGGGAATATATTTTGTAAAAAGGCATTTATTTTCTTGTTTACCGAGGTATGATTTTCAGGAGCCTATATAATGTCCAAAATGTTACCAATATTTCTTAATTTCCTAGGATAACATCATGATCTTAGATAATTCATGATCTTTACATCTTTAAATATAATAAACTAACAGCCAACCAATCTATATGAAAGACCCTCTTTTCGGGGTGCCTGGGTGGCTCAGTGGGTTAAAGCCTCTGCCTTTGGCTCGGGTCATGATCCCAGGGTCCTGGGATCGAGCCCTGCATCGGGCTTTCTGCTCAGCAGGGAGCCTGCTTTCTCCTCTCTCTCTCTCTGCCTGCTTCTCTGCCTACTTGTGATCTCTTTCTGTCAAATAAATATTAAAAAAAAAAAAAGACCCTCTATTCTTTTCCAACAAGGGGGTACATATAGTTGAGAAATTAGTTTTTCAGCATAGGGCGGCCTTCTCCGTGGGCCTGTCCTATTGTTTCCATTTCCTTTACCCACCGAGTGTTTTCTCCCCAAGGCGTCAGTTTACAGTTTTGTTGCTTTTTGTTTGTAAGCAAGCAGTTCCTTGTCTTTTTTAGGCTAAGATTCTTTCAAAGAAATAATAAATCCAGATTTCCTTGTGGTGCCTATATTTAGAGCAGCTGCCGACTGGGAACGAGAAGAAAAGACAATTCAGCCACAAAAGT
Organism: Mustela nigripes; assembly: GCF_022355385.1. NCBI lineage: Eukaryota > Metazoa > Chordata > Mammalia > Carnivora > Mustelidae > Mustela > Mustela nigripes. The sequence continues at coordinate 117,625,833 of NC_081575.1, read as the reverse complement.
GTTTCTCAGCAGCAGCGCTGTTGACACTTCGGACTGGGTCATGGTTGTGGGGGCTGCCCTGCGCTCCCCACCCCCACTGGTGACAACCAAACTTGTCTCCCGAGGCTGCCCAGTGCCCCCTGGCGGGCCAAGTCACCCCTGCTTGAGAACCGCTGAGCTCTAACTAGGAACTGAGCAGGGCTTTTTTTTTTTTTTTTTTTTTAAAGATTTTATTTATTTGGCAGAGAGAGTAGGCAGAGAGAGAGGAGGAAGCAGTCTCCCTGCTGAGCAGAGAGCCAATGTGGGGCTCGATTCCAGGACCCTGGGATTATGAGCTGAGCCGAAGGCAGAGGCTTCAACGCACTGAGCCACCCAGGCACCCCTGAGCAGGGCTTTTTAAGTAAACTTGGTTTCTTAAGTCAGATCATGAGTTTGCGTTCCAATTCTGTATGTGTGCTGAATAGTGTTACGTGCATGTAAAAAGCCTACAGCTATCCAGCCCACTGAACAGCGCTGGTGTGGGTTAACTGCCTTTCCTGGGGTCGTTTCCCATTGGGTGGGAAGTACTGTTCTCAGCAGCACACACAAAATTCTTCTCTCATCTTAGGACTTTTCTTAAACATGGCAGGTTTGCTTACTTGAGGCTTATATGGGAAGGAAAGTTTTGATAGCTTGCATGTGGGTATGTATAATCTTTTTTTTTTTTTTTTAAAGATTTATTTATTTATTTGACAGAGAGAGATTACAAGTAGGCAGAGAGGCAGGCAGAGAGAGAGAGGAGGAAGCAGGCTCCCTGCTGAGCAGAGAGCCCGATGCGGGACTCGATCCCAGGACCCTGAGATCATGACCTGAGCCGAAGGCAGCGGCTTAACCCACTGAGCCACCCAGGCGCCCCAATGTATAATCTTGTAAACAAAGGCACCCAGATGATTTATGACATGCTTTTCCCCCTTTATACCATGGATCAGTTAAGATTTTCCAGTATATTTTTTTGACTTTTTACAGTGTGGCTGTATTTTCTGCTGGCCTTATAATTTACTTAATCTGTTTCCTCTTGTTACGTATTTAGGTTTTCTCTATCCTAAACTTTAATTGGATCCCTTCTGCGCATTATGAGTTGTGCCTTTCAAATGCAAATCAAAATGAAATTTCAGAACCAAAGAAAATGTACGTTTTGTCGCTTGATGTGTATTGGCAAGTAGAACTTCAGAAAGATTGTACCCATTTTTTTTAAGATTTTATTTATTTATTTGAGAGAGAGACAGTGAGAGAGAGCATGAGAAGGAAGAAGGTCTGAGGGACCTCCATGCCCGTGGAGCTGGGAGCCCGATGTGGGACTTGATCCTGAGACTCCGGGATCATGACCTGAGCCGAAGGCAGCCACTTAACCAACTGAACCACCCAGGCGCCCTGTACCCATTTTTTATTACTTATTTCTTTTTAAAATCATACCCATTTTTAAAATTTATTTTTATTTTTATTTTTATTTATTTATTTGACAGACAGAGATCACAAGTAGGCAGAGAGGCAGGAAGAAGAGAGAGAGGAAGGGAAGCAGACTCCCTGCTGAGCAGAGAGCCCGATCCAGGACCCTGAGATCATGACCTGAGCCAAAGGCAGAGGCTTAACTCACTGAGCCACCCAGGCGCCCCTGAAATCATACCCATTTTTGACCCCACCAGCTCCGTATGAGAGGGTCTCTTTCTTCACACTTGCAAATGCACAGGTCACCATTAAAGCAGACCGTTGGCATCACTAACTTGATACTGCACTAGAGACTTAAATTAATCTCGCCCAAATCTCTGTTTGTCTGACATCGGCTACGACGTCAGGGAGAAACACTGTCCCCACCCATCATGGAAGGACCTTACCACGGGCTGAGGTTGCTGGTTCCGCCGCACCCCCCCCCAGCGCGTGTGCTCACAGCTGTTGTCCCCGCAGCCCTGCAGGTCCTCCCTGGCCGAGCTCATGGCCCGCACCTCCCTGGACCTGGAGCTGGATCTCCAGGCTTCCAGAACGCGCCAGAGGCAGCTGAACGAGGAGATCTGCACCCTGCGGGAACTGAGGCAGCGGTTGGAAGACGCGCAGCTCCGAGGCCAGACCGACCTCCCACACTGGGTGCTGCGGGACGAGCGGTTCCGGAGCCTGCTGAAGGAAGCCGAGAGGCAGGTAAGAGGCCCGGGCCCCGCCTGGCGAGGCCCGCTACGGAGTCCCTCCGGCATCCGGGGCCTGCCTGGTCATGATGATGAAGCGTGCTTTGAACACTCCCAGGGCTCCTCTGAAGGGACTGGGTTTCTCCCTGTGTGGGCCAGGCAGCTGGTGTTCCCTCAGGTGGGGGGGCGCTGCTGGAGGGCAGGATCCCCAGACCCTCCTGCTGGCATCGCCACCCTCTGCTTGGTAGTGGAATGTTCTGGGTCCGTCTGCCAGGCACGACCCCAGGGACCCCGGGAGCGCCTGTGAAGATCCGCTGTTGCTGGGGTGTGTGTGGATGGGGCACCCTTTCTCCCCTCTGGGAGCCCGGAGCCGGGAGTGGCTTTATTCCTTCTTCCTCAAAACTAGAAGTAAAAATATCTCGTTCATCCAATGTTGCCGTTCCAGACAAGACAGACCAAACTTGACTTCCATCAAGAACAGGCAGCTGAGAAGATGCTGAAGAAGGCCTCCAGAGGGGTGTGCCAGCTGCGGGGCCAGAACCACCAGGAGCCCATCCAGGTGCAGACCTTCAGGTAGGGAGGGCCGCGACCCGCCTTCTTGCTTGCTTCTTACTGTCCTGCCATTGTCATTATAAAAAGTAAAGTAAATATTAAAAAATAAAGCCCACAGGCAGTTAAGAATAAAAGCGAAGTCCCCACTGCTATTAGCATTTTGCCTTTTGATCCTTTTGTCTCGATAATAGTTTTGTTCATGCTGCCCACCATCGTCATGGGTTCAAGTGTGCATTTAGCTTTTTTTTTTTCTTAAATAAAAATATCCTGCATTGCCACATAATTTGTCCTCTTTTTTGGCTGTAATGTTTCACCTAAGATGTAATTTGTCTAACTACTCTATTTTCGGGTTTCTTTTTTTTTTTAATTTAATTTATTTATTTAACAGACAGAGATCACAAGTAGGCAGAGAGGCAGGCAGAGAGAGAGGGGGAAGCAGGGTCCCTGCGGAGCAGAGAGCCTGATGCAGGGCTCGATCCCAGGACCCTGGGATCATGATCTGAGCCGAAGGCAGAGGCTTTAACCCACTGAGCCACCCAGGCACCCCATAACTACTTTATTTTGTAACCTTCTTTCCAAATATTTGTTATTGTGAACAGCATAGTGGTTTTACACACATATCATATATTTATATGCACACATATCAGCTTTGCCTTTTTACTTAACTTTAACAGAAGCGTAACAGACATTTAGAAAAGCATGCATTTTGTTTGTATAAAACAATGGTAAGATGTCACAACCCCACGTGGCAAGAATCGAACATTATTCTCCACCACCCCCCTGATTTCCACACCAGAATAACCAATAGTGATTATAAGACAATAATGTCTTAAATTTGAACAATGTATGGTAGTTTTCCCTGTTTTTGTTTCTCGTATGAAGAGAGTTACGGTGACATCTATATTCTTTTGTGTCTTTTGAAAAAATCGAGGCAAAAGTCACATAGCGTACAAGTCAGCATTTTAAAGTGAGCGGCTCCATGCCATTTAGTGCAGTCACAGCGATGCGCACCTGTCCCCTCTGTCCAGTTCCAGAACATTTCCTTCACCCCAGAAGGAAACCCCGTCCCCATGAAGCAGCCCCTCCCCGTCTCCTCCCCCGCCCCACAGCCCCTGACCCCGCAGGCTTTGCCGGTTCTGTATGCTCAGTGTAAGGGGGGTTCCTACTCTGTGTGATCCTTTGTGCTTGGCCGCTCTGACTTGGGATAATGTGAGGCTTCATACCTTGTATTAAAATGTAGAGAATCGGGTGCCTGGGTGGCTCTGTGGGTTAAAGCCTCTGCCTTCAGCCCGGGTCATGATCTCAGGGTCCTGAGATCGAGCCCTGCATCGGGCTTTCCAGTCAGTGGGGAGCCTGCTTCCCCGCCTCTCTCTGCCTGCTGCTCTGCCTACTTGAGATCTCTGCCTGTCAAATAAATAAAACCTTTAAAAATAAAATAAAATAAAATAAAATTTAGAGAATCTGTATAGAGACAGATGTGTTGTGGAACAGAAGTTCAGTTTTCTTGTATGAGTGAGAAAAGCTGTCATCGATCTGAGAGCTTTTGTTGCATTTGCATCCACTCCTAACCTGTAATCCTTTCCAATCCCAGGGAGAAGATAGCATTTTTTACAAGACCAAGGATTAATGTGCCTCCTCTGCCTGCGGACGACGTTTGACATAGTGCTTTGTACACATGAAGTATTTATCCGCCTGTTTTATTTTCATGACGTCCTTAGACTAGCTGAATTTGTCCTTAAAATATTTGTGCAAAGCTATTAATATACACACTTTGTAAAAAAAAACACACACATATATCTATACGTATATATTTTATAATAGTGACGGCAACAGGGCTTGGTTTTTCCTTGTTGTGAAACTGACATCTCTGAAAACAGGTTATTTTGTAAAAGAACAGCTGTCGTGTTAAGAATGTACAGTTTTTACGCTGTTTTATTTGACTTAAAGGCTGGAAGACAGAAACAAAGTGAGTTCAGGCAAATTCACTGTATTGTAATTTATTTATAATACTTTTTTTTCCTTGAAGGAAAATACTGACTTTAAGATGTATTTTAAAGACTAAACTTTTGTGCTTCAGTATTTGTCATGCGGTTACAATGGAGCTTTGGGGCCGGTTCTGTTTCTGCCACCCAAACCGCAAACACTCTGTGCTGAGCGCGTCACTTGTATCCGTTTCCCGCGTGTACCTACCGTGCATCTCGCACGCTCCGCTCTCTGCCTTCACTCACGGTTGCACGCGCTGCGGCCCTGCGGGCGGCCCACGGGCCGTGCGAGCCGAGCTGTCCCCTGTGCAGACGGTGCATCGGCCACCTCTCCTGTCGTCCGCGTGTTTGTGCGCTCGCTGTGAGTCTGGGGCAGACTCCCGGCCCCCGCAGCCCGGCCTCCGGCCTGCCCGTCCAGGGTGGCCGTCTGCACCGCCCGCCCACAGCAGACCGCCGGCAGCCCCCCCCGGGAGCCTGCCCCATCCGATGCTCATGACCGACGAGGCCGCGTGGAGCTCCCGCACTACGGCTCTGTCAGGAAGGGACGCCACGAGAGCTAGGAGCGCGCGTTTTCGCAGAATCCGTGAGTCCGCGGGTGGACAGAGTGCTATGACACAGACGCGACGGCCTTTGAAGGCGCTTGTCTGGGGAAGGCAGCGAGCACATGTGGGGAGCAACGCTTGCCCAGGGAGTCACTTATAGGAGAGTATTTGATTTAAATCAAAATCTGCCCCCCACCCCCCCAATACTGGAGTCTGCCCAGTATTTCTTAAGAAATCTTAGAAAGTAGTTCATGAGCAAAAAAAATTTTTATGTAATAAAAATATACCGATATTCTTCTAAAATGTCAAATGATCTGAATGTTTTGCCGAATGCCTATTTATTATATAAGAACTGTACTCTCCTTCCCGAGGCCTCAGGCACGTAAGCAAGGCGGCGCACACGAACCGCAAAGAAGACAGAGCTCTCGTTCTGCATCTTCCTCCCCATCCCTGGGAAACTCGCCCCTTGACTTGGTCTCTCTCTCTCTCTCCTCGTTAGTCTGTAACTGGCCCCTTGCATAACCTGCCCGCCTCTTTCCATTGCTAAAATGCATCTTGTAGAAGCAGTTCATGGACGTGAGACCTCTGACGGACGGTGCGGCCTGTCACTGGCGCGGGGACTGGAGACGCTGTGCTTTCACAGCACGGCCCTTGCTCCAGGCGCGCTGCGTTTGTTGGCTGATTGCCCCGCGTCCGGAGCCCGCGGCGGGGGAGGGGGACGCGCCGAACCTCAGTCCCTGCCAGACCTGCCACCGCCACCCCCACCCCCCCCCAGCAACCCGCACTGTCAAGCAGGTGACGACAATGACAGGCCTTCCCTGTGCCCCCAGCTCGTGACACTTTGAACTCCAACGAAGAACTGTCCGCCACCAACTTGGGTGTCTTGGGGGCCCTGCTCCCGGGCTGTAGAGGAGTCCCCGGGCTGCGGTGCCTGGCGGCTGTTTCTCAGCACCTGCCGCACGGAGCGCTCCTCGAGGCAGCTTTTCCTCCTGCCCCTGCCAGTAACGGTCACTCCAGAAGGCCCTCAGCGTGGGGGTTTCAGTTAACTTCACTGCCCAGTAGATCTAGGCTTCTGTTTGGGGTGCCCCCCACACACACCCCAGAGTTTAGTTGGGTGGGTGCGTGTGTGCGTGTGCGTCCGTGTGTGTGTGTGTGTGTGTGTGTGTGTGTGTGTTTAAAAAGCGCTTCACCCCCTAGAGTCGAATACAGTCCCTACTCCAGTGTCAGTCCAAGGAGCGCTTGGATTTGCCACCAAACTTCTCCCGCCTCCCGGCCAGGGTCTCCCTCTGCACCTGAATGGGACCAGAGTGAGCGGGAGGGAAAAGCCAGACAGATGGGGGAGGGGGAGGGCAGGGGGCTCCGCGCTGCTCCTGCCGGGCTCTGTGAGCGACAGGCCAGCCGAGCTGGCGGGTGGACAGGAGGCCCCATGATTGGCTTCTCTCTCCTGACCTGGTTTTGCAGCTTCTTTCTAGTGAAGACTGCCCCCCACACTCACACACATCGGGAAAGTGAAGTCCTGTTGTCGGAAGGGCTGTTTCCATCTTCTGCTTGAACTTGCCCATAACCGTGCCTTGGGATAAGAAAGCTGCCGTGTTTGACCAGCACTTCTGGCCCAGAGACAATCCCAAGTCCGCCACCAGGATTCTTTAGAAACGGTGCGACGAGAGGAAGGGAATTTGGTCTTCACGTCCTGCCATCTCTGAATTGTCACTGCTGAAATGACCTGTCCTGGGAATACGTTAGACTCAGTATTCATCTCTGTTTTTGTCACTCTTCCCTCATTGTGTCATTTGTACCGTTTGAAAGTATTCCTTCTATAAAATTAAACTAACCTGCCTTAAGAACAGAATGGAAATGTGTGATTTTTTAAAAGAAAAATGTAATGACATGGGCTTAAATATATAAAAATACACTCATTTTTTCGGGGCTCAGTCAGTTAAGCGTCTGACTCAGATTTAGCTAGGGTCATGGTCTCGGGGCCCTGAGGTCGAGCCCCGTGTCGGGCTCTGTGCTCAGTGTGGAGTCTGCTTGGGATTCTCTCTCTCCCTCTGCCACCCCCCCCCCCTCACTCCAGCCCCAACCCATCCACCCCCCACGCATTCGATTTCTCTCTCTAAATAAATCTTTTTCAGGGCGCCTGGGTGGCTCAGTGGTTAAGCCGCTGCCTTCGGCTCAGGTCATGATCTCAGGGTCCTGGGATCGAGTCCCGCATCGGGCTCTCTGCTCAGCAGGGAGCCTGCTTCCCCCTTTATCTCTCTCTCTCTCTTTTTCTACCTGCCTCTCCATCTGCTTGTGATCTCCCTCTGTCAAATAAATAAATAAAATCTTTAAGAAAAAAAAAAATCTAGTGAAGCAATGCAAAATTTATAGATGCAACACCAGCAGACCAACTCCAAAGCCCACGGATGTATATGTATTGTGACCAAATGGAGTTTTTTTTTTTTTTTTTTTTTTTTTACAAAAGTTCTCTATTAGGAAATCCATTAATACAGTCAATATTTTTAAAGCTCAGGAAAATCATATGATCATTTTAGCAGATGGAGAAAAGGGATTTGAAAAGCACAATACCCATTCATGTTGAAAACACTCAAGAAGGGCGCCTGGGTGGCTCAGTCGGTGAAGCGTCTGCCTTCAGCTCAGGCCATGTTCCCAGGGCCCTGGGATCGAGCCCGACGGTGGCCTCCCTGCTCAGGGTGGAGTCTGCTTCTCCTTTTCCCTCTGGCCCTGCTCTCTTCTTCTCTGTCTCTCTCTGTCTCCCTCTCGAGCACTCTAGCAAATAAATAAAATCTTAAAAAACAACACTCAAGAAAATATTGATTGACAGGTTCGTCCTTAACATCATAAATATGTGTGTGAAACTGACCTCCTGAAGCCAACACTTTATTTATTGGGAAACACTAGCTTTTTCACTGAAGTCTGTAAAAAAGGTATATAGCCTTGTCTGCATAGAACTTACCTTTGTTTTCAGTCTTTATGTGGATAAAGGCAGAAAACAAAATAGGCCAAAACCTCTCAAGAAATGTCTAAAATATAAATGAGTAAAATTGCAAAGCATTCCTGAAAGAACAAATGTAAATATATAATACATTCTCAGATGAGAGGCTTCAACATCATAAAGATGTCAGCTCTCTCTACTTTGTAAATTTAATGCATTCTGGTAACAATGCCATAATTTCCCTCCACTCCTGGGCTAGACAAGTTGAGGATAAAGTCCATTTGGAAGAAAAATAATCAAGAATAGCCGAGAAAATGCTGGAAAAAGGGAAAAGGGTCAGCCCTAATAGATACTAGAGCATATCAAAAACTTCTATGATGAAAGCCACCTTGCACATATTTAGACTCTGCAGAGGTATCATTTCTCATCTCTGGAAGTGGCAAACATTCACAAGGGGACAAGGTTTCGCTGCTGACCTTGCAGTGGAACTGTGCCCACAGCGCTAGTGGGAACACAATATGGCGCAGCCCATGCGAGAGAAATGTGGGCATACCCAGCAAAACCCCATACGCCTTGACCCTCTGACCCAGAGCTCCCACTTCTAGGGATCTAGCCCACAGCAACCCTGGGAAAAACTAGAAAAAAAAAAAAAAATGTCTGCAGAAGGTTTTCATGGCTGAATTATTTTTAATAGCATAAGACCAGAAACACAAAGGGGTATTTGGATAAATTAGGTCAGTGGGAATGGAGAGGCCTATCCCTGCCGCTCTGGGGGGTGTGGGGGTCGGTGGATGGATCTCACATGCGGAATGGATGTGAATTTGGGGGAGCCAGAGGGCAGATGGTAGTGGGTTGAACGGTGACCCTCTGAAAGAGAGGTCCCTCTTTAACTCGTGACCATGATCTTATTTGGAAAAAATGAGTCTTTGCAAAGGTGATTAAAGATAGATCTTTAAGTGCCAAAAGCCAGGTGGAGACGTGCGTTTGGTGTGCTGCTGTTCTTCCGAGGGGGGAGCGAATACACACACATATTAAACCGTACTTGCATGTATTGCAATATGATAGCCACAAGAATGAAAAGATTCCAAGTTACTTTAAAACACCCTGCATTTGGGCCCCTGAGTGGCTCAGTTAGTTGAGCGACTGCCTTCCACTCAGGTCACGATCCTGGAGTCCCAGGATCGGGTCCGAATCAGGATCCCTGCTCAGCGGGGGGTCTGCTTCTCCCTCTGACCATCCCCCTCTCATGCTCGTTCTCATTGTCTCTCTCTCAAATAAATAAAATCTTTTTTTTAAAAAACCCTACACTTGAGTACGTATTCCTAGCGAGACACACCTCAGAAACTAAAAGAACGGAGAGAAAAATGGTGGTCTCCAGTCCTTCGATTATTGGCGCTCACGTTGGTTCTGTTATTCTGGAACTGTGGTGTGTGTGTGTGATATGGGATAAAGCGAATGAGTAATTATAGGACAGTCTGTCATCCCTTTATCCTGGGGGAAGAAAAAAAGTACTATCTATCTAAAAGGCCTAAAAACAATGACAAGGCCAGTAGCAATGAGTACCAACCCTCCTTGGAGAAAGGCCCACTTTCAGGTCAGACTCAAGAACCCAGGAGCCAACCAGAAGAGGTTCCCCGCAGCCAAAGGCGGGAGAATTCAAGCATCGATAAGGACAAGGCCAATGGGTCAAAGCACACCAAACGTATTGTGTTCATAATGATGATAGCAAAAAAATTGTTATTTTTTTCAAAAACCAAAACCAAATTTTTTACCACTGTGCAGTGCTAGGAAAGTAATTCTTTATTTTTTCTTTTTTAAAATATTTTTTTAAAAAAGATTTTATTTATTTATTTGACAGAGAGAGAGAGAGTGCACGCACAAGTAGGGGAGCGGCAGGCACGGGGGAGAAGCGGGCTTCCCGCTGAGCAGGGAGCCTGATATGGGGCTCTATTCCAGGACCCTGAGATCATGACCCGAGCCAAAGGCAGATGCTTAACAACTGAGCCACCCAGGCATCCCTATTATTATTTTTAAAAGTGGTTAGTAAAGGAAAAAATGAAGCATCTCTTTTGCTTTACCCATGGGAACTGTACCACTAGGTAACCAAATGGATGGGTTTCTTTTTATAAAGGTATTTCAAGGTAAGTTTTAAAAAATTAATAGAATTAGAGTATCATCGCTGTGCAACCTTAGTGAGTTAATGGATCTAGCCGTTGCTTACCAACAGTTTCAAGCATTAAAAAAAAAAAAAAGACATTGTAAGCCACCTGGTAGATAAACATATGATTCTCACCGCCTGTTCCCTGCCCCCCTTCCCGCCAAAAGGAGAAGGAAATGGACTGGAACCTGGTCAAGCTTCTGGATTCAACAACAGCTTTTCCACCAGTATTTATTCCTTGACAGTAGAATTAACAGGAACGCGGTAAGCTACACCACAGGGATATAATTAGCAAAACCTAGAACAGGGGAGGCTCCGAGAACATGAAATGTCGTTTCTTCAACAAACTACCCTGCTCTGCTACTGGGGGGAGATAGATTCTGTAGATTAAAGACAGACACAACTACGATGAGCCACCACTTCACACCTACTAGGACAGCCACGATCAAAATGACATAATTGTTGGCCAGGATGTGGAGGAATTAGAGCCCTCGTGCACTGTCACTGGGGACTGGAGAAGGTGAGACGTGAGTGACAGCCTGATCCGACAATTCCACCCTTAGCTTTAGGTCGAAGAGAGATGAAAACACACGTCCACACAAACACTTGAACGTGAATGATGGAGGCAGCATTCTTCCTATTAGCCAAGTAGTGGCAACAGCCCAAATGTCCTTCGACTGACGGAAGGCGGACACAAGATGTACTCTACCCAACACAATGGGATATTCTTCAGCAACGACAAGGAATGAAGTCTTGACACCGGTGACAACATGGACTAATCTGGAAAACCTAATGCTGGGTGAAGGGTGGAGGAAGCCAGACCCAAAAGACTACCTAGAGCGCGATTCCGTTCATCTGTAATATCCAAAACAGACGAATCCGCAGAGCCAGAGAACAGGTTAGAGGTTGCCAAGGAGTTTGGAGGGAGAATTGGGGGTGACTATTAATGGGTCCAGGGGTTCTTTCTGGGGTGATGAGAAAGTTCCACAATTGATTGTAATGACACCTGCATAATTATGAGTAGCCCCAAACTGACAGATTACACACTTTAAACAGGTGAACTATATGGGATGTGAATTCTACCTCAAGAGAACTGTTACCAGATAAACCCCCACAGGCACAAAAAAATCCTAATAAATATGTATTTGGATTCTATTCGGTTAAAAAATGACGTATAAGACATTTGGAAAAGTGAATCCTGCATATTCAATGACGTTAGACATTATTAGATGTTAAAATGTGATAAGGATACCGTGCATGCCTTTCTCTTTAGCGGAACATCCTGAAAATATGTACAGCTCAACTGAGAAGGCGTGCGGGATTTGCTCTGACACACGGCGGGGAGACGAGTAGAGGTGTAGACCAAATAGGCCCCCCCCCCCCCCGCCGTGACCAATCCATGCTGGGGTGGGGGAGGGCTGCGTGTGTGTTCCTTTTCTTATTCTACTTACATACTTTTGCTTTTATGTTGGAAAAAATACTTTCTGAAAAAGATTTATTTATTTATTTATTTTTTGGTTAAAGATTTTATTTATTTATTTGACAGAGAGAAATCACAAGTAGGCAGAGAGGCAGGCAGAGAGAGAGAGAGGAGGAAGCAGGCTCCCTGCTGAGCAGAGAGCCCGATGCGGGACTCGATCCCAGGACCCTGAGATCATGACCTGAGCCCAAGGCAGCGGCTTAACCCACTGAGCCACCCAGGCGCCCCCCTCCTTTTTTTTTTGTAGTGCAGGCTTTGCCAGGTTGAGGGTCAATGTCATCCTTTATAAAGTAAATACGAAAATTCTTCTTTTTCTTGGCTCCAAAAGGGGAGGTTTGGAAGCACTTGGCTGAGGAGGCTTTTGGGTGGGCTCCGGGCTTTTTATCACCGGCGCACTCTTGAAATCACTTACTCTATTTCTTCCGTGGAAATTGAGCTTGTTAGACCTGTCCCTTGAGGTCAATTTCAGTTGAGTTGTATTTTTCTTAAAAATGACCAATTTCACCTGTTTTCCCGTCTGTCAGGAGTGCACAAGAATGTTTGGGAGGGCACTGCCTTCCCTTCCAGATGGTTCTTCCCCCTTGCATTTCCTACTTTCTTTCTTTCTTTTTTTTTTTTTTTTTAAGATTTTATTTATTTATTTGACAGAGAGTGAGATCACAAGTAGGCAGAGAGGCAGGCAGAGAGAGAGAGAGGGAAGCAGGCTCCCCGCAGAGAGCAGAGAGCCCCACTTTATGTATTGGTCTGCTCAGGCTGCCGTAACAAAATGCCATGGACCAAGGGGCTTAAATAACAAAAATCAATTTCCTCACGGTTCTGGAGACTAGAAGGCCAAGATCAAGGTGCCAGCAGGGCTGGGTTCTTCGGAGGCCCGTCTCCTTGGCTTACAGATGGCCGCCCGTCCTCTTTCCGCCTCCTCCCATGGCCACCCCTTGGTGCCCTAAGCCCTGGTATTTCTTCCTCATCTTGTAAGGACACCAGCCATGGGGTTAGGGCTCAACCTAATGAGCTCCTTTAAATGTATGTCACCTCTTTAAAGACCCTATCTCCAAACGCACTCACATTCTAAGACACTAAGGGTGGGCGGCCGCGTACTAGTCTGGGAGAGGACGCAGTTCGGCCCCTAACACTGTGTTTCCCCATCACCTGGGCCTTCTCTCGTTGGAGCGCTGCCTACTGTCGATTGGAAAGGCTCGTTTCATGGCTTTCTCCCCAGAGACCAGAAACTCTGAGCTCAGAGGCACCGGGTCAGTCCAAAGCATGGCTTCCGGGGCGCTGCGCACCCCGGGTGTGTTCGAGCAGAATGAACTGGGTGACTCAGCAAGTCAAGGCTCTATTAGGTACCTATCGCCGCTGTAACAAATGCCCATAAACTTAGTGGCTAAAACAACAGATTTACTCTCGTACATTTCTAGCTGGAAGTCAGAAGTCTAAAGGCTGCGATCCTTCTCGAGGCTCGAGGGGAGAGTCTGTTTCCTTTCTCTCCCAGCGTCTCCGGGTCACTTGTATTCATGGCTCCCGGCCTCTCCCTCCATGGTCAAGGCCTACAGCTCCGTGTCTCTGACTTCGACCCTTCAGGCCTCCCTCTTGGGTTGACCTTGGGCCCCTCCCCGCATCAACTAGGGGCCACCTCCCATCTCAGGAACCTAATCACAGCTGCCAAGTCCCTTGTGCTGCGCGAGGTGACCCATGGAATCAGGGAGTGAACATCTTCGGGAGGATCGGTATTCAACTGACTACAGAAGCGCTTGTCTCTGAAAGCCCTGTTTCTCTGTTCTCAGGTGCATGCCCATGTCAGGCACCGAAATTTCTGCTTTGAAACAAGTGACCAGACACTGTCCTCTCACTTTGGAACAAGATTTGCAGGCCCCGAGTGAAGTCCGACGGCAATTACAGGCTGAATGCCCTGGGTAATAAACGTAAATGGCCTTGTTCAAACAGAATTAGTTTAAAAGAAATGCTTTACAGCACTATCTAATAGAACCATCCGTGATGGTGAAACTGTTCTCTATCTGCGCTAAAATGGTGTAACCATTAGCACTTGTGGCTATTGGGCAGTTGACAAGGGGCTAGCGTGACTGAGGAACTGACTTTGACATTTTGGGGGGAAGGATTTATTTACGTATTTATTTTTAAGATTTTATTGATTTATTTGACAGAGAGAGAGTACCCGCGCAAGCAGGGGGAGTGGCAAGCGGAGGGAGAAGCAGGCTCCCCGCTGAGCAGAGAGCCCGATGCGGGACTCGATCCCAGGACCCTGAGATCATGACCTGAGCCGAAGGCAGACGCTTAACCCACTGAGCCACCCAGATGCCCCTGACTTTTAAATGTTATGACTTTAATATAAAAGTAAACAGCACCTCGAGGCTCTGGGCTCCCATACTGACACAGTCCAACTGACGAAAATCACCCATCTGATCTAAAGCCCTCAAAAGAGGAACAGCTTTTCTCGAAGACCAGGTCCTAGGTGAGAAAAGCTGTCCCTTGCCCAGGCGCAATAAAACAACTTGCTCGTATCACCCACATAGGAACAGTGTAGACGCTGACTCACACTCCGGGCGCACCCTCGGTGACTGCAAGCTGGCTGTGGCAGGAAGACTTTGGCCGTGGAATTTGCAGGCGCTGCAAATTAGGGCACCGCACCCCCCATCTCCACCCGCATGGGGCTGCCTTCCTGAACCCTGGCCAGCACACCACTGTGTATACGCCAATTTGAGGGGACAGTCCTACCGAATTGTCCGAGCACCATCTAAGGTTCCTGGCACCCAAAAAGAAAAAAGCATACCCTGCCAGCTACACGGTCCCCACTGGAGTGATTTCTCAGGGGACAAAGCAAGGATTCTCTTAGCTGCACGGGATCTACTCTCAGGCTTCCCAGAATGACAACTGCCTAGACAACTGCCTTGACAACAGCTCTACGGCAAAAGCGCAGAGAGCTTTCACCGTCGTGCTTTGTCACATCATCCGAGGTTATCCCTTTCCATAGATGTCAGGGGAGTAGGGTCCACATTTGCAGCTTTCGGATGCCCACTGGGAGCTATGACCGCAGCTCGGAATGCCAGGGAGAGGCTGGAGGGCATCTACTTAGAGTCTACACAGGTCACTTTTCCTTCTCATCTGTTTTTTTTTTTTTTTTTTAATTTTTAAAAATTTTATTCATTTATTTGACAGACAAGAGATCACAAGCAGGCGGGGGGTGGGGTGGGGAAGCAGGTTCCCCGCTGAGCACAGAGCCTGATGTGGGGCTCGATCCCAGGACCCTGAGATCATGACCTGAGCCGAAGGCAGAGGCTTAACCCACTGAGCCACCCAGGCACTCCTCATCTGTGTTTTTTTTTTTTTTTTAAAGATTTTATTTACTTGTGTGTGTGTGTGAGAGAGAGGCAGACAGAGGGAGATGTAGGCTCCCCACTAAGCAGAGAGCCTGATGCGGAGCTAGATCCTAGGACCCCAAGGTCAAGACCTGAGTGGAAGGGCGCCTGGGTGGCTCAGTGGGTTGGAGCCTCTGCCTTCGGCTCGGGTCATGATCCTGAGCTCCTAGGATCGAGCCCCGTGTCAGGCTCTCAGCTCGGCGGGGAGCCTGCTTACTCCTTTCTCTCTGCCTGCTTCTCTGCCAACTTGTGATTTCCGTCTGTCAAATGAACAAATAAAATCTTTAAAAAAATAAAAATAAAAAAGACCTGAGTGGAAGGCAGATGCTTAACCGACTGAGCCACCCAGGTGCCCGTCCCTCTCATCTTTGATGACACTGACCATGTGTGTAGCCCTGAGCTAGGTGTGAGGGGACACAGTCTTTCATTCATTCATTCATTCATTCATTCACTCATTCATTCATTCATTCGGAGAAGGTGTTTGGATGCATTGTAGCTCAGGACATAGAGACAGGATGAAACGGGGTCCTCAGATCCAGGTTTTATCAGACCCACCATTTACTGAATAGTTTGCCAGTCACTCAGGGCTGGAATTTGGAGGAGAGGAAGGGACTTGACTCGGGTACAAAATTTAAGTGGGCACCAAGAAAAAAAAAATTGATGATCAAGATAATATGTATAAAAATCAAAAGTAATGCAAAAAACACAAGGAGCAAAATCTCATAATTAAAAAGTGAAAACAGGCTGTTGTTCAATGCCCCCGCATTACCGTGGCAGGGGAAGCGAGAGGTCCTGCGCCCTGCTTGGCCCCACCGGGTGGGTTTATCTGGATTAACAAAGGTGTGAGATTGGGCCACGTGGGCTTTAGAGATAGCTGTGGACGTGTGGGTTTGATTGTACACTTTCTGTGCAGCCTTTCCCCTAGGCTCAAAATGTTGAAGGCTCGTTTGATGAGCATTTATAGGCAAATAGTTTTCTTTGTGTCTCTGGTTCCAATGAGGCTTTGCAAGGCACTGCTTACACATTCCAGATCCCTGACTTAAGTGTCACAGTGCCCTCAGATGGTGGATACTATCATTACTGTCTGCTCCTGCTGCCCACTTTACAGAACGGAAAATCAAGGCTTGCAGACACTTGGCAAAATAGCACAGGCGATTGTAATACGGTCATGTAATCCGTCCAGATGGTGCTTGACAAAAGGTGCTGGTCTTTGGCTGAGGATATTCAGAGACATTTTTGGTTCTGGGATAACACTGTATCCCAGAGACAGTCCTCAACACCGGCCCTGCAAAGCCCGCTAGATAAATCCAGCTCTCTTCTCTTCCTTCAGGAGCTCGAGGCAAATGGGGGCCCATGATTTGGGTATAACCTGAAACGCGCTCTGTAGAAAGACTCAGGGAGCCTGCCTTCTTAACCTGCCAGCAGCCTGCTGCGACAATCAGATGACATCCTCAGACCAGTGTGCAGCCACTGAACACTCATGTCATTAATATAAGGAGGCTTGAAAACTGCTTTTTAAAAATTTTTATTTATTTATTTATTTATTTATTTAGCTTTTTTATTGTTATTTTTTTAAAGCATGTAACTAATGTGTTTCCGTGTCTATGAAAACTTCCCTTCACGGCGTCTGGGTGGCTCAGTCTGTTGGGCATCTGCCTTCGGCTGGGGTCGTAATGGCGGGGTCCTGGGGTCCTGGGATCAAGCCCCATGTCAGGCTCCCTGCTCAACAGGGAGCCTGCTTCTCCTTCTCCCTCTGTTCCTCCCCCTGCATGTGCTCTCTCACGAGCTCTAGCTCTATGTCAGATGAATGGATAAAATCTTTAATCTGTGTGTCCCAGACTCCAGGGTCTCCTCCTCAGACAGAACTACCTCCTGCAGTTTCCTTCACATCCGTTCCAAAATAATATGTGAGTATATGCAGGCAATAATACTTCTCACCTGCCAGAACAACCACATTTAAGGGACTAAAAATGAAGCAGTTTCCAGCATGTTACACAATGGTGGACTTTTTTTTTTTTTTTTAAGATTTCATTCATTCATTTTACAGAGATCACAAGTAAGCAGAGAGGCAGGCAGAGAGAGAAAGAGGGAAGCAGTCTCCCTGCTGAGCAGAGAGCCCGATGCAGGACTAGATCCCAGGACCCTAACATCACGACCTGATCCGAAGGCAGAGGCTCAACCCACTGAGCCACCCAGGCGCCCCACAATGGTGAACTCTTAAAAGTGGCTGGGAAACGGAGCATTTTTGGCATCAGATTCTACTTTGTAAGTAATTTCAAGCCAGGGTTTCCTGTGGTGCTGTTGAGCCGCACCTCCAGCCTTGCGCCACTAGATGGCAGTAGCGCTCCTCTCACAGAGCCAGGCGGCAACACCGTCCATGTCGCAGAAAGGAAGGAAAACGTCAGGGATTCAAAGGAATACAAAGTAGAAATCTGTGAAGACAGAAAGTCAGAATTTGCTACACAAGTATGTGGAGGATGTTCTCCAGAAGGCTGGTAACGGCTAGCTTTCTATCTCTACAGGAAGCCGGACAAGAAGGGAATTTATATAGAAGAGGAATTGGGACTGACCTGCAGAAGATTAACAGTAACGCTGGCTTTGGGTTGGCATCTTCTTTCGTTAAGATTTTTATGAGCAGAATCATCTAGGGTGACTAGGAATTGTTCTCTTGGGGCTTTGCAGTTAAGTTGTGAGAACCTGGGGCTCCTGGGTGGCTCAGTGGGTTGGGGTCTCTGCCTTTGGCTTGTGGTCCCAGGGTCCTGGAATCGAGTCCCGCCTCAGGCTCTCTGCTTAGCGGTGGGTCTGCTTCCTCCCTCTCTCTCTGCCTGCCTCTCTGCCTACTTGTGATCTCTCTCTGTCAAATGAATAAATAGAATCTTAAAAAAATAAAAAAAAAAAAAAAGATGTCAGAACCTTTGAGTAATGAAACCTGCATTCGAAAGCAGTCAAAGATGTTTATTCCCGGACCATCCTGTCTACTACTGTGCTTTTAAGAGAGCAAGCAGTAGCTGTTTCTTGTTATAAAAGTAATATGTGGTAATCGTAGAAAACTTGGGAAATATAACTAAGCTAAAAGGAAGACAAATGTAAAATGCCCCTAATTCCACTAGCCAGGGAAATCTCACGGTTGGTTGAGAATTTAGTGGTTTTGCCTGTTTTACACGTTCACTTATGAAGGAATTCATGTAGATACAAATATAGTACATTGTAGGCGCAGAGAACTTCGCCCGGCTTCCCTTCCCGCTTCTTCGGT
>NC_081575.1:117593542-117602428 GCF_022355385.1 Mustela nigripes | reverse complement strand
TTTTTTTTTTTAAAGATTTTATTTGACAGAGGGAGAGAGACAGCGAGGGAAAGAACACAAGCAGGGGAATGGGAGAAGGAGAAGCAGGCTTCCTGCCAATCAGGGACCCCGATGTGGGGCTCCATTCCCAGGACCATGGGATCATGACCTGAGCCAAAGGTAGCAGAGGCTGAATGACTGAGCCACCCAGGCGCTCTCAACTAACTTTTTAATATTATGTTAAATTTCATGGGAAGCATTGTCGAATAAGTGTTGCTAAACTTTAAGTTATTAACATAAATATTCCAGAAATTATAGGAAGTTCATGGGGATCTGATGTACTGACACAGCGTTATCTGTCATGATCCTGATGAGGGAGCAGGAGGCTGGCTGAGGACAAAGCACAAGCTGGCGCCTAGCAGCCCTCTCCACCCGCTCCCCTCCGGAATACGCGTAGCATCCCTCAGGCACGCCTGACTGCCATAAACGATAAACAAATAGTTAACTTGCAGAGATCACAATCCTGCAAGACAGGAATCTCCCTTGCTCTACAAATGTCCTAGAGATCTACAAAGAAGTTACCTTATCAATAGCACAAATTTCCAGAGGCAAATAACTCTCAGTTCCTCAAGCCCTAATGTCTCCCTCCCCATCATAAACGAAACTGGAGGAGACTGAGGTAGAAGGGAAGGTAGATGATAGCAGGATCTTAACACCCCACCAAGAATTTCCCAACTATCTTGATGTTAATGGCTGGCCTAAAGACGACATTGATCAAGCCACAAGGGCAAGGCCTCCTCCCGGCACCTGGTAGGCCCTCTTTAGCATATGAAAACTCCGTTGAAATCTCCCTTCCCCTCACCTTCCCCCAACCGCCGGGTACATAACCTGCCATCCCTCACAACCCGGGGCAGCAGCTCTTCCTGCCCACGGGTCCTGTCCCCGTGCCTTAATAAAACACTATTTTGCACCAAAGATGTCTCAAGAATTCTTTCTTGGTCATCGGCTCTGGACCTCAGCCCACCGAACCTCACGTAGGTTCTAGAACTTCATCAATCCCAGCTATGGTCTTAAAATATGGTATATCGGAGAAGGAATCAAATTTTCTTGTCTATTGCATTATAACGACTTCTCATCCGAGCTTTGACCATTGCCAATTTTTAGGCCTTTTATCATTTACAGAAGTTACTGTTTTATTCTGATGCTTTTGCAAAAAATGTTCCCGCAAAAATGCTTTATTTTGGAGAAGATTCATGAAAAAGACCCCTTCTTCCCACAAGTACTCTGTAGAATACAGGTTTCCGATGACTTAAAGATCATAACACAGAACTGTGTAAGAATTTCTAAAACTTTCATGGAAAAGTGATGAATTCTTCAAACTAACAAAAGATAGAGATCAAGAATTGATTACAGGAGACCAAATAAATTAATGAAGATAGTTAGAATTTTTCTGACTTCATTTCAAATCTTGCTGGTTCTTTAATGTTTTGTTTGCAGATTTATTTATTTATTTATATAAAGATTTAATTTATTTATTTGACAGAGATCACAAGTAGGCAGAGAGGCAGGCAGAGAGAGAGGGGGGAAGCAGGCTCCCTGCTGAGCAGAGAGCCCCATGCGGGGTTCGATCCCAGGACCCTGGGACCAGGACCCAAGCAGAAGGCAGAGGCTTCAACCCACTGAGCCACCCAGGCATCCCTGTTTGCAGATTTAAAAGGAACGGAAAGAACATGATCAATCACTTTTCCTGCTTACTTACATAAATAATCACGCCAAGTTTATTAAAAGTCAACTTAATTCGCAAAACAAATTAGTCTTGCCATGGTTGTCTTTGGAAATGGAAATGATTATGGAGAGAAATTTATGTTTCAGTAATATACTCCTGTGGATATTAGATTCTAGGGCTGTTGATCATCTCTCTCTCTCAGAGTTTATTTTCTACTTGTAAACTGGCCTGGATCTTGAGCTCTAGCTTCCTCCAATATCTGGCTAAAACTCCCCAGACCAGCATTATCAATTTTCTCCCACTACTTTCACTTGGAATCACTACGAAACTAAACCTGCCCCCCCCCCCCCAAGCCATGCAAGCTGAAACTGGACAACTTGAAATAAACATCAAAGAAATCACAGCAGCGCACTGCGGATGATGTTTGTGCCTGCTTGTACGCGGCCACTTGGAAAGATACCGGGGACCTTCACGCTGCAAACAGGAAAAATCTGTCTGATTGCCTGACTGTCCTGCTTGCACTCTATGTAAAGATACTTCGAAACCAACTTTTTGAAATCTCAACTGACGGCTCTCCCAACTCAGAAAACGGAATTTCTAATTTGCTTGAACTATTAGTCTTTGGTTTTTTTTTTTTTTTAAAGATTTTATTTATTTATTTGAGAGAGAGACAGTGAGAGAGAACATGAGCGAGGAGAAGGTCAGAGAGAGAAGCAGACCCCCCGTGGAGCTGGGAGACCGATGCGGGACTCGATCCCGGGACTCCGGGATCATGACCTGAGCCGAAGGCAGTCGTCCAACCAACTGAGCCACCCAGGCGTCCCTAGTCTTTGGTTTTCTTTTGTTTCCGTAGGTACACTGCTCATTAAATTACCTGATGGCTCACACCATATAGATGTTCTAATTCAGAGGGAAGCCCACGTGCATCGGCATCTCCTGAAATACATTTTTTCAATTCATCCCGCCCCGGGTCATCATGAGGATATGTGCTTGCTGATAAATCACGTTATGCTTATGAACATAACTTAAAAAAATTTCTTTTGTAGATTGACTTAGTAAAGGGAAACCTGAATCTCATTACAACGCATTGGATTTATTGGGTTCCTTAAACGATGGCTCCTGGGTGTCTCTGCTCCAGGGAAGTCTTCCATGTTTGGCTGTTGTCTTCCCTACAATCATCCTATTGACCTTTCTAGGGCATTGTATATTCTGGAAGCTTTAAGTGCTTGTTGGCTGCTAATCACACGCAGACAACTGGATGAAATCAACAATAATCACATGAACGACGAAGCTGATGCCTACATGGCCCTCTAGCCCAATGACTCAGCTAACGGAAACAGCAAACCTGCGATCTTCCTGCCTGACCCCATCAATGGTGGTAACCGAGAATCAGGCTCCAATGGCTGGTCCTACTGTGAGGGTGACCCAAAGTGTGTGTGGGGGGGTGATTGTTAAATTTAGAAACAAAGGGAGACCAACCTTGAAGGGTTCCTGAGCACACATAACCAGTTTGGTCATGCAGGTGAAGCTTAATTTGGCTTATCCTGCAAGCCTAATTGAACGTGGTCATTTCTTCCTTGTGTCTCTGAAAATGATAAAACTTGAGCTGCTTCCGAAAGTTGATATGACTGGTAACTACTGAAAATTACAATATTGTAACGAATCACTGGGAAGAATGAACAGTCACAGCTTTATTGCGGGAGAAGCTGCGTTGTAACAAGGTACCCGCGAGCCTCATTCGATGTGTTGGTTCGCGGGCTCCCCGTTTGCAAACTTTCTGGGGCGTGCACAATAATTTCTCACTAACTGCTACTTCAGTGATTCATTTGGTTTTCTTTTGGCTGTTCGGAACATAGAACAGAAGGTGTCTCATTCTGTTGCAAATGAGATGGCGGGTGTAGGCCTTTCCTGAACCACTTGTTTGCTGTAATGTTCTTTACACTTGAGCAATCAATCCCCTGCAAAAGAGAAGGCGAAAGTAACCTATGGGCAACAAAATCGCCCCACGGTGAGGAAGGTGCCTGTACTTGAATCATTTCTGCCCAGCTGGAACCCCGAGCAAGTCATTTTGGGCCGCAGGAGGCCACCTTACAGCCCACTCCCTCCTCCCCCCTCCCCCTCTCCCCCGCCCGGTGAGTCCAGACTCTCCGCCGCAGCCGCCGGTGCTGCCCCCGGTGCAGCCCCGCCTCTCCGGGCAGGGCGTCCCGAGTCGCGGCGGTTAGGTTCTCTCTGGCCGGGAACGCACCGCGTGTAGGAGGCGAACGAGATCGGAAGGGCAGGCCTCCAGAGCCGAGAGGTGACCCAGCTGGCTGTGCGGGACTGAGTGGCTGGGCCCAGCACGTGACCGCGCAGCCAGGCTCCGCGGGGGGTGGGGGGGTGCCCGGGCGCCGGGGGCTGAAATCGACATTTGCCTGGGGCAGGAAAGTGAGCCGGTCCGATTCCGTCCCCCTCAGACCCTCCACCCACGGGAGCGGGGGATTGCCGTAGCGTTTTAACTTTGCATGTCAGGAACCTGAAAGGAAAAGGTAAGTTACTTATCACCTAGAAAAACAAGCTGGAGAGGAGTGACCTAGAAAACCACACGGCCGGCCACATTGTTGGGTTTTAAAACCCGGTGCAGAAAATAATAGATCGATGTGAAGGGCAAGGGCCCTTATTTATGTCCCAAATTAGAGGCTGACCTTCTGCACGGAGATTTGGTTAATATGGAAGGAGTGGTGGCAAAAGGGCCCAGGTTAAATATAGAAGGACACCAAAGCGGCTGGAATAAATAGCAAGTAGGTAACTCCTGCCTGCTTTTAAAACGATCTATTTCACATCTTTCTGGGCCAGCAGGCGAGGCAATGTTAAAATTGTGACTTAAATTCTGTCGAAAGTAAATTAGTAGATGAAACTGGAATACAAGTAAGACCAGTTTCTGCTTTTGTCCCTTTCACGTTTCAAAACCGTTTGTATGGTTTGGCAGAAGAAACCTTGATGGGTTCACCGCTTAGGTTTGAAGTATGCCATTTCAGGTTTCCCTGATTACTGCTGGAATTTTCCTAAGGCTTTCTAGGCAAGGCTGTTTCAGTTGTGAATGAGAAATGTTGACGTCCTGTATCTTTTCTGTAACAGTAAGATGACTCACTTCTGCAGAATGTGATAAATATTAAAAAGCGTGAAATAATGAGTTATTGTGAATTAACTCTTTCATGTCTGAGATATCAACTTCCTTGCCAGAAGATTTAAGAAAACACAGAAATAAGTACAACCATGCTCATGCAATAGTGCTTTATCTTCCATAAGCAAATATTCCAGTATGTCATATGAATATGTGGTAACCCTTTTTCCCCCCCTTTGGCAAATGCAAGTTAATACTACAGTGTAGCTATTGAGAGTAAATAAAAACATTATTCATCAGTGCAATTAGCATAATATTCCATAATGAATATGCTTCAAACCAAAGTATTTCAGATCATATTTGATAAGTGATATGAAACACTGAAACTCTGTGCAAAGTTGTTTCCATGCACTTTTTTCCCACGCACTTTATATTTTAGTTGTGATTTTGATTTACACAAAATATATTTCTCCGTTGTATTTGATAAAGACTTTTAAAAATAAAACCTAAATTGTTCCCTTTCATGACTAATCCCTTTATTGCTAACTCTTTTGATAATCCTATTACATGCTTGGAGCCTGTAATCGTTGGGATTTCTCTTTCTGTGTCCTGCCCCTTTCCCACAGTCGGTGAAAGGCCGGGAAAGCTGCGCACATCAAGCAGGCGGCCCAGCAGGGAGGCAGGAGCCGGGGACTTCCAGGGTCTTCCAGGGTCTTCCTCGGCTTCCCACCCCCGCCTCCCCGCCTAGGCCCGAGGAGTCACGTGGCGGCGTGGGGCCCGCCTCCGGTGACGTCACCGCGCTCGCAGCCGTCGCGCTGAAGAAAGGATGCTCTAGGATGCGGTGCAGGTGGGCGGCGGGGATGCGCCATGCGGCACTGCAGGTAAGGGACGCGCGGCGCCCACCCTGCAGGTCTGCAGCCCCTCCGCGCCCCAGAAAGCGAAAATGGGGGGGTCTTTGGCCGCTGCGGCTGCTGCACGCGCCGGGCGGGGATGCCGGGGTCGGGGGTGTTGCAGGCCCCCGCGCGAGCTTGGCATGCCTGTCCGGGAAAGTGGGCAGGGGCCAGACGGGAAGACCGGGGCCTCTTGCTCAGGAGAGGAGAAAAATCTGGAATGATCACCGTACACGCATGATAAAGACAGAAAGGGGCTTGTCATGGATAACTGTCAACTGTTTGCCAGCTGTCACTGTGCTTCTTAAATAATGACACATTTACTAATTCTCCTTCCGGGGGTTTGTCCTCAGTATTTAGCCTGATTTCTTTTAAAGCAAAAGCTGCTTTGCTCTGAATGGAATGGAAACTTACTGGTTAGCAATTTAAAGAGCTGAATGTGCAATATAAATCGTTTTGCTTTATTTTTGCAAGGTTCCTGCGTTTGAAGGGGATATGTTGGAAATGCATTTTTTCCCCCTTCAGGTGTTTTAAGTAGATTGGAAAATAACAGTAGCCAATAAAATGAAATGCAACCTCTGAGGATTGACTGTGAGTGTAAGAGAGCGAATCAGCTACAGCTCTGGAGAACAAAATGGTTTTTTGAAGGGGGTGGGGTGAAGACGAACAACCAAATCGAATTCCCAGTGTTCTTTTTAATTTCCGTGTTGAATAATTAGCTCGCTGGAAGAAGGGGCTTGATGACTCAGCGGCAGAAGGAGGGGGTCAGGTGACTTTTCAGTTCTGGCTGGTGGAGGGGGGCGTTTAATGGACTCTGTTAATTGGTGGGACCTGTTTACATTCCTTTCTCTGGTTCAAATAGGGCCTGAGATATGGGTGGGCACCCCTAGGAGGAGAATGTGGCATTCTTTTCTGTAAAACATGACCCCTCTGGAAGTTGGGGCGTCAGTAAATTGTACTGGAACTCACACTATGCATAATTTGATTCCCCTACAACTGTTGGAGGACAGTGTTAAAAAGCAGTGCTATTTTAGTTGATAATATAAAGGTTTCCCCTTGTGGTGGGCTTACTGTTTGGCAGCCCAGATAGCTTTGGCTCTAAGAAGGGGATTACAGACTTCCTCTCTCTGCTTTATATTCTAACCAAATTTCAGTTGATTTGCTCTGATTATTTATTTCAGAGTAAGGCAGTGCCATAAAAACAATGGGGAATCCCACTGGGGATGGGGATGGGGTGAAGTCAGTGAGACTTACCTTTGATTGTGCCAAAATCAGAACGTTTCTGTGAAATTAACACTATGTCAGAAAATGAGCCGGCAAAACACTGGGCCATAGCCTTTCATGTAGTTCAGCCTAGAGATCCAAATGTCAAAGTCATATCTTTGTCTATATCCATGCCTGTATATTTATATACCCATACATTCATGTCTCCATCTCTACAGCTATGTTTTTGCTACTGTAATCCTTTAAAAAAAAATAGTGCTTATATAAGAAAATGCCAAGCTATTTTCCAAGGTGGGCGTACCATTTTGCATTTCTGCCAACAATGTATGAGAATTTCAGTTGCTTAGGATCCTTGCCAGCACCTTGGTTTGGTTTTGTTTTAATTTTAGTCATGCTCCTAAGTATGTAGGGGTTATGTCTTTGTGTGTGTGTGTGTGTGTTTTAAATGAATGAGTCTTATTTCATGTAAAATTATTCCCTGCCAGCCCCTTGGTTATTGTCAGTTTAAAAAAAATTTTTTTTAACCATTCTGGGAGGTAGTTATGGTATCTCATTGTGTTTTTTTTTCCTTCTTTTTAAAATGTTTTAGTAATTTACTTACTTATTTTAGTGTATTGAGTCTGTTTCTTCCTGCTGGAATAGGAGGTCCAAGAAGTCTGGGATTTGTGTGTGTGAGGTTCCTTCCTCTATCTCCAGCACTGGGCGTGGTACCGGGAATATTTAGTTGCTGTTTAAGAAATCGGTCAATGTTTAGTAACTGCACAAGTTCTGAGGGCCTGGGGGAGTCACCTGACTCACCTCAGGGGGTGTGAAACCATCGGAGGGCCATCCGTCCATCTCTGCGGTTTCCTTTCTGCAGGTGGGGGAGTCAGGCATGAACAGGCTTTGGCAGCACGTTTCAGGCTGAACTCATTTTCAAGGAGCGAGCTAGCAATTCTCATTACCTAGCTGGTAACTGAGCTCCATTTTTCATTAATCATTTTCTAGTCCAACCATGCTTGAAGCTTCAATTAAAAAAAATTTTTTTTTTCTCCCACTCCCTGCCTTTGGCAACTATCAGTCTGTTCTCTGTGAGCTCCTCCCCCTAAGAAGGATCCTACCGTGTTTGGCTTTCTCTCTCTGATTTACTTCCCCTTAGCATAATGCCCTTGAGGTCCATCCCTGTTGCAAATGGCAAGCTTTCATGCTCTCTTATGGCCGAGTAATATTCCGTGGTCGGTGTACACCGCGGCTCCCTTGTCCATTCATCCATCTGCACTTCCGTGGTTTCCGTGCTTGGCTGTTGTAAATAATGCTGCAGTGAACATAGTGATGCGAGTATTCTGAGTTGGTGTTTTTGTTTTCTGTAGATACCCAGAAGTGGAATTGCTGAGTCGTCGTATGATAGTTCTGTTTTTAGTTTTTTTTTTGAGGCGCCTCCGTACTGTTTTCTGCAGTGGGGGCACTAATTTCATTCCTACCAACGGTGCACGAGGGTTCCCTTTTTCCTCCACATCCTTGCCAACACTTGTTATTTCTGGTCCTCCTGTTAACAGCCATTCCAGCAGCATGCGGGCTTCCTTGGTGTGGTTCGGATTTGTGTTTCCCTGACGATGAGTGATGTTGAGCATCTTTTCATGTGCCCGTTGGCCATCTGTCTGTCTTCTCTGGAACAATGTATATTTAGATCTTCAGTCCATTTTTTGATCATTTAATTTTTCTTTTTTGCTGTCGATTTGTATTCTTTATATTTTGGATATTAGCTTTTTTTTTTTTTTTAAGATTTTATTTATTTATTTGACAGAGAGAGATCACAAGTCAGCAGGGAGGCAGGGAGAGAGAGGAGGAAGCAGGCTCCCCGCTGTGAGCAGAGAGCCCCATGCGGGAAGCTAGGATCATGACGGGAGGTGAAGGCAGAGGCTTTAACCCACTGAGCCACTCAGGCACCCCTTTGGATATTAGCTTCTTATCAGATAGATGCTTTGCAA
>NC_081575.1:117581820-117593442 GCF_022355385.1 Mustela nigripes | reverse complement strand
TTTATTTATTTGACAGAGATCACAAGTAGGCAGAGAGGCAGGCAGAGAGAGAGAGAGGAGGAAGCAGGCTCCCCGAAGAGCAGAGAGCCCCATGTGGGGCTCCATCCCAGGACCCTGGGATCATGACCTGAGCCAAAGGCAGAGGCTTTAACCCACTGAGCCACCCAGGCCCCCCTGTGTGGAGCTTTTTAATATGATATCGTTCCACTTACTTTTGCTTTTGTTGCTTTGGCTTTTGGTGTCAGATTCCAAAAATCATCACTAAGTGCTATGTTGAGCTTTTCCCCTCTTTTTTTTTTTTTTTTTTTCCTAGAAGTTTTATGGTGTCAGGTGTTATGTGCAAGCCTTTAATCTATTTCGAGTTAATTTTTGTATCTGGTGTAATTTTGTATCTGGCCTCTCTTAACCAAGTTTGGACGCCTGATGTGTTGTTGTAGTCATTCAACAATTTGTTGAATTTGGTTCAGGTTGGTGACAAGGATTAAGATCCTTGGGTCCCTTCCTTTCTTCGCCCCCATCCCAGCCCTAGACAGAGCAGAGCTGATGATAGAGATGGTGTAGAGACCTGGCTTCTCCTTCTCGCTTTGGGACTGTGTAAGCTCAGGCGAGTTACTTTTTGTCTTTAGGCCTCAGTTTTCTCTTCCTCAAAGCAACCAAGAGATTTTTGTTTTTAAAAGATTTTATTTATTTATTTGACAGAGATCACAAGTAGGCAGAGAGGCAGGCAGAGAGAGGAGGAAGCAGGCTCCCTACTGAGCAGAGAGCCCAATTCGATGAGGGGCTCCCCAGGGTGCTGGGATCATGGCCTGAGCCCAAGGCAGAGGCTTTAACCCACTGAGCCACCCAGGCGCCCCAGCAACCAAGAGATTTTGATCAGGGTTTCTCCACCTCAACACTGTTGACCTTTGGGGCTGAATCAGTCTGTTGTTGGGGGGCTGCCCTGTGCACCAGGGGAGGCTGGGCAGCATCCCTGGGGACACTCACTAGATGCCAGGAACGACCCTCTCCCAGCTGTGACAACCCAAAGGTCTCTAGACCGCTGCTGCCTGTCCCCTTGGGGTGCGGGAGCATTGCTCCTGGTTGAGGACCACTGCTTTGGATCTTCTCTAAATGTTCTCCTGGCTTCAGGGTTCTAGAATTCATTTTCCTATGATGGGTTTGGTGCTAAACCCTTGACCAGAGATCAATTTCCCTTTCATCGTGTCTGTATTTTGGGAAATACAATGCGAAGGCTTTTTTTACACTCTGAGGTTCCAGAAGTCGCTTCTGTTCGAAAGGGAAGGCCTGTTTGTGTGTCCCTTGTTACTGGGAAGCAAGCTGGGCTGAGAGGGGAGTGCCGGGGAGAGGGGATGCCTGGCCCGGGAGCCCCCTGTGCTGGAGCCTGGTGCGCCTGGACGAGGCTGTCCCCGGCTGTCTGCTCACCTGAGAGCTCGGCCCAGGCCTCACGGGACCTTGGGTCCCTCCCATATGCGAGGGGCGGAGGTGGTGTGGGCAGTGGCTTGGGGGTGTGGTTGGGGGGGGTAGGGTGGGGGTGGCGGCTGGGTGGTGGTGATGGTGGTGGCCCTGGGGCCTCCACCTGCCTGCACAGCCCGGCACCCCCCTCCCCCGCCCGCCGGGGGCAGGGCGCTCACCCACCTGCGGCCTCAGGGCAGGACTCGGGGCGGGGCTCCTGGCGAAGGCGAAGCTGTTGGCTCTGACCCCGGAGGGCAGGGCGGCTTCTTCCGCATCACTTCCCTCTTGGACGCCGCTGGGTCCATGGCTTGGGGCCCTGCTGGTTCCTTGGCTTTTGGGGGGCACCAGAGGGATGTCAGCGGGTTCTGCGAGCTGGAGGACTCCCGAGAGACGGGAAGCGGCGATGGCAATGGCATTGCAAGGTGCGGGCCCGGTGCGGCGCGGGGGCAGTGGGAGGCTTAGGAGGGCCGGGGGACTCCTGTTCCCCGGGCCTGGGACTGCTCTGTGCCCGCCACCCCAGCCCCTGGCCATCAGCCTCCTCTCCCGACTCTTCCAGGCCCCGTAACGACTGGTCTCGGTGGGCGGTCTGTGCCGGAGGACGCGGGAGGCGGGCGTCCTCGCTCTGGTCGCTCGGTCGCGGCTCATCCTGTCCCCGAGCTGTTCCCCGCTCCCCGCGCCTCACCGGGGCTTGACACCCTTGCTGGGCCTTCTGGCCCCATTGCGGCAACAAGTCCACGTCGCGAAAGAAGATTGAAAAAGGAGGGTGTTCGTCCTCAAATGAGACTTAAGAGACCGAGTAAGTGTCCCAGTCCCCGTGGCGGCTGTGACGGAGACCAGAGACTCGGGGGCTCTTCGACAGCAGCCGTGGATTTGTCACAGCTCTGGAGGCCGACGCGGTTGGCTTCCGGCGAGGGCCCTTGTTTGGGGTGCAGGCGGCCACCTTCTCGCCTCCTTATGTCGGGGAAGAGGCTGGGAGCTAGCCTTCGGGGGTCTCTTCTAGGGCTCTCATCCCATCCGGAGGCCTCCTCCTCCGGGACCTGCTCTCCCAATACCGTCCCGCTCGGGCAGGCTGCATCGTCTGAATTTTGGGAGGACACGTTCGGCCCATGACAATAACCAGATAAAAAGCAGGAGCCCCTGATCGGGCCCTGGGCTGAACAAAGAGCTGTACTAGGCACCTGGGGCCAGCCGGGTTATTTGTATGCGACTGCCGCCAGCCGGTATCAGGAAACTGCTGTTCGCTTCCTCAGATGTGACAGTCCTGTGGGGTGGCAGGCGCCCAGTGAAGCCACTCTGGGATTCCGGACACAGAATCAGTGAGATAATGCGTGTTCCTTTCCTGCTGCTGTGTTTTGGGGGAATTTGTTCTACAGCAATAGTTCTCTGTAAGTGGTTACCTAGTTATCTATTATTATACCTAGTTACCTATTATAATTACCTACTAGTTAACTATTTTACAGCAGTGGTTATCTATTATTAGTTATCTAGTTGTCTATTATTAGTTATCTAATATTTTCCTATCTAACCCACAAGTATGTACAAGACTCGTGTTTTTTGGTGATGCAGGCTAAAGTATTTAGGGATGGCGTGTCATGACGGAAGTTACTTCAATTTTTTTTTTTTTTTTTTAACATTTCTGGAGATCTCTTTTATGTATGGCTGGACACAACACAGGTGAATTCTCATACCTGCTTCTACATTCAATCTGTAGCCTCTGGAAAATTCTACTGTATGCTCACAAGAGAATGAGAATGAGGAAAAGGCAAATAGTTTAAGATTATTATAAAAATATTTTTTAAAATACTTTAAATATTTTATTTATTTATTTTTGGGGGGTAAAGGATAGAAGGAGAAGCAGATACCCCGTTGAGCAGGGAGCCTGATGTGGGACCCGATCCTGGGACTTCAGGATCATGACCTGAGCTAAAGGCAGATGCGTAACTAACTAAGCCAACCAGGTGCCCCCATAAAAATATTTTTGACAGCATGGATCCCCTAAAGGGTTCTGGAGACCCCAAGGTGTCCCCAGGTCACACTATGAGAACCACTGCTCTAGTGAAATCATTTACTTGTAAGTGGTTCGGTTGAATGGGGAGAGCACAAGGCAAATATGGCTAAATGGGAGCACTTAACTGAATTTGATTGGCGTTACTTGTTAGATTCTTCTGGATAATGTTCTGTGTATTTGAAAATGGTCATAATAAAAGGATTTTTGTTAATAAGATAGAAAAAGGGGCACCTGGGTGGCTCAGTTGGCATCCAGCTCTTGGTTTCAACTCAGGTCATGATCTCAGCGGCGTGAGATCGAGCGCTGTGGTGGGCTCCGTGCTCAGTGTGGGGCCTGCTTGAGACTCTCGCTCTCCCTCTGCCCCTCCCCCTGATCGCACAACAAATAAATAAGTAAAATCTTAGAAAAGGACTGAGGGGTGCCTGGGGGGCTTTGGGTTAAAGCCTCTGCCTTCAGCTCAGGTCATGGTCTCAGGGTCCTGGGATCGAGTCCCACATTGGGCTTTCTGCTCGGCGGGGAGCCTTCTCCCCCCGCCTCCCGCCTCTCTGCCTACTTGTGATCTCTGTCTGTCTAATAAATAAAAAGAAAAGGACCGAAAAGAAATGTAGACTCGTGGACATGGGGGAATTCCGACCGAGTAGGTCTGGGGGTGAGGCCCAGCGGGAGCGTCTTTAATCTGAGCTCCAGGTGCCCCCGCCAGACCCGAGGCCCCACGTGAGGCCGGCGGGCGCAGAGGTTCCCAGCATAGGTCCCCCCAAGCCAGATCAAAGGGTGATAGCTAGCGGTGAGGCCTACCCCCCCCACGGGGGCAGGTGTCAGGGGACAGTCCGTCCCCTCCACACAGTCTCTCTCAGCAGGTGCTGCCGTGCGTGCGGGCTGCGGGGAGGCCTTGTCCTCACACAGTGCTTCACTGCCCTTTCCGTGGGCGGCAGAGAGAAGCTTTCCTACCTGTGCGCGGGAGTGGGTTTCCTTCACAGATCCCGAGAGGTATTTTTGAATAACTTGTTCCGAGTCCTGTACACCTAGTGAGAGTTTCTGGAAGCATCAAGGTTGTGGAAAGGAAGGGAAGTCTCCTCCTCATTTCCAGTCCCCGGGGCCTTCTCCCAAAGGCATCCCCTGCTACCTTGGGTCGATGAGGTTTCTGAAAGTGCCTGTGCACATACAGTCATCTGTAGAACACAGAGACGGCTTTGTTTGCTGGCTTTATTGGGATGTAATTTGCACGGAGCAACATGCGTGGCTCTAATTCAGTTTTGACCAGGAATATTCCTAGCACCCCCAGAGGGCCCTATCTCACCCTTCTTCAGCCAAACAAACCCTCTGGCAGAGGCAACCCCTAATCTGATTTGTATCAGCACAGTTTACTTTTGCCTGTTGAACTTTATGCGCTTGGGATCCTGGAATAGGTCTGCTTTCCTATCTGGTTGCAAAGATGTTTCTGTAAGACACAAGCCTCAATATTCAGTCATGCGTTCATTCCCTCACTTACTTCTTGTTCAGCGAGCCCTTGTTGGGTCCCTGCTGTGTGTCTGGGCCCAGATTTTTCCAGGCCCTCAGTGTTCGGGGCTGAGCGAACAGCCAGTGCAAAGGGCCCGAGGCCAGTTGTGTCCAGCAAGGAGGTGGGTGTGTCCAGAGAAGAGCGGCCTAGAGAGCACAGGGTGGGAAAGGTGCCCTGCGGGGTGGCCCTGGCGGACCACGCAGGAGTGTGGCAGGAGTGGTGCCCATCCTGGATTCTTCTGTGGGCCGGAAAGCTGCCTGATGCTCCCAGGTGTGGGAGTGACACGCGGGGCCTTGCCTTTGAAGGGTGACTCTGGCTGCCTGAAGAAGGGTCAGGAGGGGACTCACGCACACCTGCCGCGTTGTGTTCGTCGCGGGGGTGCCTGCTCCTTGCCTGCTGGCCAGGCCCCTGTGGCTCCTCGCTCGGGGCTGTCGCCGCCACCCCTGCGCTCACCGGCACTTCCGACCACGTCTGCCTGGGCACTGGCTATGTGTACGGGCCTTCTTGGTTCTTCGTTTCCCTCCGGCTCACGGGAAGCCCCTTTCCTCCCTCCGTTGCACCCCTCGGAGGTGCTGCTCGCTTGAGAGGGCTCGGCGGCGCGTAGCAAGGGGGACCCACTACAAAGGTGACAGACGCGCTCTTGTCCCTCTTAGCTCAGCCAGGCCTTCCCCCAGCACCCCCTGTGCCCCAGACCTGCGAACAGACCACGTGTCAGCCGTCACCCGGGCGACCCAGTTAGAACACGGGTCGGCCGCCTGGTTACCTTGTTCTAGGGCTCCGGGAAGAACACCCCAAAGCCATGTTCGATGACTGCCTGAGTTTACCCTTTACAAATTCTGTTTATCCCTCACGCAAGCAGGAAACGGCTTGTTGCAGTGGGAAGGGTCCGCGGAGGCCCCGTCTGAAGAGGTCCCTGGAGCTGGAGGGACTTGACCTGCGCTTTGCCACCAGCACTGTCTTCAGCGGTGGCTCGGTCCGAGTCGTGGCTCTCAAAACGCCTGTGTCCGGTACCGCCGGAGCCCCGGAAGGGGACCTTCTCTGGGGATAGCAGGTACCTGTATCGAGGCCATCAGATGCTGTCCTGGTGAGAAGAGGCAGGCCTGGAGAGAAGACAGCTGAAGGGACACGGGGAGGGGATGGCCCTCTATAAGGAACAGAGTGTCTCTCGGCGCCCTTGGAAGGAGGCAGCCCCGCTGTCCCTTTGATCTCCGACTTGTGGCCCCCAGAACTGTGGCCCAGTACTTTTCTGTTATTGGAGCTGAGCAGCCTGCGGTCCTTTGTCCTAGCGGACTCGCGCGGTGGCACCCGGCAGCGGCGGTGGCACCCGGCAGCGGCAGCGGGCGCTCTGCGGCCCGGAGAGGACCGGGGCGAGGCCCTCGGCGCGGACGGGCCCTTGGGGCCTGGGCTCCAATCTGACTCTCCACTTGCCTTCTGTGAGGCCCGAAACCCTGACCGAAGGGCTCCTCTGCCTCGGTTTGCTGATCTGCAGCTTGGGCCCGAGGGTGACGGGATTCCATGCGCAGAATGCCCAGAGCCCTAGCGACTGAGTATACACGAAGAGCTTAAAATGCTGCCTGGCACAGCGAGTCCTTGAAAAAGTTGTTCTTACCGTGAGGAGGCGTCTCTGGGGAGAGTCTCATTCCTTGGCCCTTGACGCCAGGAACACAGGGACCCGTGCCACCTCTCCAGCCCCTGCGGTGGGGATGGCAGAACACTGCGCCTGTTGTGTCCCTTGAGGCCACATGCGTTTGGCCTCGTCCCCCTTCCAACACGCGGGCTGTGTTCCCGATCCTGCCGAAGAGCTGTGCCGCCCGGGGCCATCGGAGGCGAGCCGCGGAGGGAAGGTCATGGTCCCACACCTGGTCCCACACCGGTGCCCCAGTGCCCTGGAAGCCAAGCGGGAGCAGACGGCGCGTGAGAGCTGGGAGCTGGGAGGTGCACCAAGGAGGGAGGAGGAAGATGGGGGAGAGGGAGGGGGGAGGGGAGGGGGAGGAGGCCCTCTCCTGTCTCCAAAGGTTAATTCTCAGTCTTTCTGCCTGTCCTTGGGCCCTGAGCTTCCTCTCTTTGGGACTCTTACTCGTCCGGTGGCGCTTGGCCCCTCGCCACAGGTCCCCGGGGAGCCCCGTCTGGAGGATCAGCCGGGAGCGACTGAGTCAGGGCCCCCCTCGCCCTCTAAAGGTGTCTGCGCGTTAAGAAGCCAGAGTCCGCGATCTCAAATGAACTTGAAATGGCTGTGGTTTCGGGCAAGGTGGAGAGGGGAGATGAAATGCTTTGACCGGTGTGGGAGCCAACCTCCAGGGCGGGCCCCAGGGACCCCGTCTGATGCGCAGGCCCCCATGTGGTCGCCTTCCTCCCTCATCACTCGGGGCTGACCTGTGTGTCCGGCAGGGTACCGTGCGAGTGACGCCGGAGGCCCTCCCAGGCTAGGTCACAGGACACTCTGCTGCTTCCGCCTTGTTCCCTCAGCCCAGCTGCTTTGGAGGAAGCCACTGCCCTGTCCTAAGGACACTTGGGCAGTCCTGCAGAGAGGCTGGCTGGAGCACACCCGGGGCTTCCCGGCAGCAGCAAGCAGCAACTTGGGAGGCCTGTCTGGGAGCCAACTTGTCAGTGGGTCCTCCTGTCCCCCGTCAGGCCTTCAGATAGCCGCAGCCATAGCGGACAGCTTGACCACAACCTTCTGAGAGATCTTGAGCCGGAAGGACCCAACCAGGGGCGCCTGGGAGGCTCAGTGGGTTAAGCGTCCACCTCCGGCTCCGGTTGTGATCTGAAGGTCCTGGGATCGAGTCCTGTGCTGGGCTCCCTGCTCAGCGGGGAGTCTGCCTCTCCCTCTCCCTCTGCCTGTTCCCCCTGCCTGTCCCCGCCTGCTTATTCTCTTTCTGTCTCTCAAATAAATGAATAAAGTAGTAAAAAAAAAAAAAAAAAAAAGGACCCAATCAAGCTGCTTCTAAATTTCTGACCCACAGAAACGGGAAAACACCCTAAGTTTTCCTGTTTGAAGATGCTGAGTTCTGCAGTGATTTGCTGCACAGCATCGGAACCCAGACTTTTGGGGGGCGGGGGCTGGTGCTGGCCACAGCTTGGGCCGCTCCCCGGGTGGTGGCAGCCTTCCTCTCGTCCCTCTGAAGCTCTGCCCTCGCTCATTGCTCCCTATTTGCTCCTCCTGCGGTACCCCCCCGTCTCCCCCTCCCCCTCCCCCTCCTTTTTCCAGCTGAGGAGTAGAAGAGTGTCCTGGAAGGTTGAGGTATATTCATTGTAAGTTGGGTTTTGTTTTGTTTTTTTTTTTTTTAAAGATTTATTTATTTATTTCTTTGGCACAGAGAGAGAGACAGCGAGAGAGGGAACACCAGCGGGGGGTGTGGGAGAAGCGGGCTCCTTGCAGAACGGGGAGCCCGATGTGGGACTCGATCTCAGGACCCTGGCGTCATGACCTGAGCTGAAGGCAGACGCTTCACCGACGGAGCCACCCGGGCGCCCCAGTTGGGGGGTACTGATGATGAGTTTGAGTGTGTTGATTTTTTTAAATTTTGCACAACGTACATCCCTGTATTCATCCGCATCGCTTGGAGACTTCAGCCCTTGTCCCTGTCATCTCTTCCACTTGGAGAAGAATGGCGAGGAAGGGTTTCACTGAAGGAACTGTCAATGGCTCCTGGTGCTTTAGGCCCCTACTCTGGGTTCAGAGCCCGCTGCCTGGGGCCCCAAGGGATTCAGTGTCAAATGCCTGTATTGGGCAGCCAGGATGCGCCTGGGGCAGCGGCCCTGGGGGAGGGTGTCTGTCTGTGTATTTGTCAGCTCAACTTTCTTTACGGTGAAAAGTAATAAAGGAGAATGAAGGTGAGTTAAGCAGTTAGGAGAAAAACCTACAGACCTAGTAGGGGAGCACTGCTCTTCTGACCTGCGCTGTTACAAATTATAAAGCCGTGGGATGGCGTGTGTGCTAGGTGATAGGCGAAGAAACGTTTCAAAGCCACTCACATTTTACACATGTAGTGATTTCAGCTTGGTTTTTATATTCTCTTTGTCCTAAGTATATGCGCAGATAAAATCTCTTTTGTGTGTATTTTTGAGCATGTCTGTGCAGTGACGTCAAAAGCATTTAGCTGGGGGAGTGTGGTGGGCTCAGTCGGTGAAGCCTCTGTCTTCGGCTCGGGTTGTGATCCCAGAGTCCTGGGATCGAGCCCCACGTCAGGCTCATTGCTTGGTGGGGAGCCTGCTTCTCCCTCTCCCTCTGCCTACTGCTCCCCCTGCTTGTGCTCTCCTCTGTCAAATAATTAAATAAAACCTTTAAAGAAAAAAGCATTTAGCTGACTATTCCATGGAGTTCGATATCCGTAGATGGATTATAGTAACAGTAATGCTTTTTGTAGAATAGACATAGTATATGGTGGTTAGCTAAGCTTTTTCAGTTTAGCGGATTACTGTAGAGTGGGGCTCAGCAAACACTTACCAAATGTCCAGATAATAAGGGTGAGCGACAGGCCCCTGACCTCAAGGAACTCATGATTCAATATGGGAAGAAGCAAGCTTGTAAGTAATTATTCCAACAAATGCAAGTGATACATAAGATCAATACCAAAAATATTAGAGATTACAACACAACGGGAAGGATGCAGGGCGCGCAGGACGGGGGGGGGGGCGTAGGAAGGGGCAAAGTGTTAGGGGACCGGTGCTTCGCCAAGTACAGTCCCTGGGCCAGCAGCGTCAACCAGCCTCCTTGGGAGCTTGTTAGAAATACAGATCCCTGCGCCCCACAACAGAGCTGCTGAAGCTGAAACTTGGGGAATAAGGGGAGGGCCCTGGCCAGCCCCGGTGGTCATGCTGACACACACCAGAATTTGTGTATCTCCAGTCCTGGCAGTGGTCCGCCCCCGGTGTTCTGTGGAGGAGCACGCAACAGGCCTTGGCCCAGAATCGCTGGTGGCTGCGGCACAGCTTGGACCCCTTTGCTGGTCGTCTGTCTGTCACTGCCATCGATTGAGTGTATCTGGGAGTTCTCCGGGATTCTTACATGGATGGGAAGTTTGGCTTTGCTCATTGGTATAATTTATCCATTTTTTCTTCTGTGGACTGTACTTTTGATGTCATTTCTGAGAACTCTTTGCTGAGCCCCAGGTCATGAAGGGTTTCCCCGTTTGTCTCAGAGCTGTCAAAACCTCACTCATGGGTTTCACAGAGGCCAAGGCATTGCTAGGTGATGGAGCAGAAGATGTCTTGCCGCCTTCACCTGGATTCTCTCCTAAGTGGCTCTGGAGACAAGGCTCCCAGCGCAGGGAGCTTCCTGGGAGGGTCTCCTGGGAGGGGCCTGGGGAAGTGTGCCGGGGAGAAGAAGCCCTCCCCGTCAGCAGAGGCTGGGCTGCTAATGCCCTTCACTCAGCAGGTGACCGGAGGCTCCTGCTAGGCTTTGGAAACTCTAGGAAACAGAGGTTGCTGTGTCCCAGGTCCCCAAGATCATCTCTGGGTTCCACTAGGAGTACTGACAGCACAACATACAGTTGTTTTTCTGCCTATAATTTATTATAGTAGGGAGTATAGGGCACAGTCAGCAAAGGGAAAAGGCAAGCTTGGTAGAGTCTCAGTGCGCATCAGTTTTATTGGAGGTTGGTCCTGGAGGCACCGTCTGTCAAGCTCACTATCAAAATTGCAATCTCTTAGAAAGAAAGCAGGAGTTCAGCATAAATTATGTTATTTGGACAACCAGCGTGGGCACAGAAACCATTCTCATCAGTTCTGGGACTGGTGGGAATCTCCTGAAATCCAAGTTCCCAGATGTTAGCCAAAGGCCAGCCATGCCAGCAGGCCTTCTTGATGGGAGCAGTCTGGGGCCTGTCGTAGTTCATCTTTTCTGCTTTAGAAAACGCGTGTCTTGAAAGGACTCCATTCAAGGGGTGAGGGAGTGCGGTATTTACGCGCCAGTTCCAAGAGTCATCAGTTAATATCTGCTCCCAATAATGTGCTTCAGGTATAGAGAGACAGTTGGAAACAAGCTGCAGCTTACCGGGAGGTTTTGAGGGATGTGTGTGGGGCCCTGGCTGCCACAGATACAGTAGATTATTCCAGAAGTTGGGTGAGGACAGCAAAGCCACCTGTATAGGGCAGTTCACGTGCATGTGGTCATGTGATGGTTTTACAACTGTGGGCAAAGAGATCAAAGTCAAGTCTTCCCGAACACTTCCTTCGGCCGTGGTCAGAACTCTGTGCGGGCCGTTGCTGGCCCTGGAGGCACAGGGAGAGCCGCGGGTGGATTCCGCCTTTCTGGGTCTGCCTGTCGGCTGGATGGAAAAGAATGGGTGTATGTATGTGTGTGCATGTGTGCGTGCACGCGTGTGTGTATTGTGGGGACAGAGAGTCCCAGAACGCTTGTTTTTTAATTTTTATTTTTAAAAAATATTTATTTATTCTAGAGAGAGGGAGAGAATGCACATGTGCATGTGCTTGCGGGTGGTGGAGGAGGCAGAGGGAGAGAATTTCAAGCAGACTTCCCCCCCCCCCCCGCCCCCCGCTGATGCAGAGTCTGGTGCCAACCCTGGGGCTGGCTGTGGGGCTTGGTCCCACGACACAGGAGATCAGGACTCTGAGCTTACGACCTAAGCGGATACCATGGGTCAGACGCTGGATGGACTGAGCCACGCAGGTGCCCCCATTTGTTACATTTTAAACTTCCTCT
>NC_081575.1:117559783-117581420 GCF_022355385.1 Mustela nigripes | reverse complement strand
GGGGGGGGGGGGGGGGGAAGGAGGAGGCATTCCTCGCATGTGTGCCCTGGACCCACAGGACCTTCCCCAGGGACTCCAGGGTCCTAAGCAGAAGGGCCGCCGGCAGAGCGCCCTCTGCGACCAGAGGTCCCCATTCTGGTGATATTTACAGGAGAGGCTGGCATGTAGGGCTGGAGGACAAGGGACTTTGGAGTGGCTGCTTGTGATGTCTTTTGGAACTTCTGGAAAAGCAGTAGGAAATGAAGCTTTTTGCAGTATCTTGTGACTACAGGTAACCTCGAGCTCAAACACTTGGTTAGAGCTATGGTATGATCATATCTATTCACCAGCCAAGGGCATCTGGAGTCTTGAAGCATTGGGGTAGCTAATTAGTTGGAGAAACTTCTGATTGTAGGGTATCGTAGAAACCTCTAAGTGTGTGTGTCCGTGTTAGTGTTAGAAACTACCTTTTTGCTTTTCCCAAAGCTTCCAGGTTGAAATGTTGCAAGTGAGATCCTTTAGTTGCCTTTTTGGGGCCTAGCCTGTTCATCAGTTGATGGCATTTGGGTTGTTTCCACGTTTGGCCTCGTGGGAATAATGCTCTGATCATTTGTGTATAAGTCTTCGTGTGGGACATGTTTTCAGTGCCCTGGGGTCTAAGCCTGGGAGTGGAATTGCTGGGTCACGTGGAAACCTTCTTTGGAGGTGCTGGCAGACTGAGATCCCTCTTCTTAGCTGAGCTTTTTATGTAAGTAAATTATCTACATATAAAAATGCACGAATCACAAGTGTGCACGTCCACGAATTTTTGTCAGGGGAACTCCCCTACATAACCCACACCCGGGTCAAGGAGCAGAATGCAGCAGGCCCCCAGAAGCCCTCTGTGGCCCCTTCCACCCCTAAAGGGACCATTGTGCATACACACCTCCCACCACAGATGAATGGCCTGTTTGTGAACGTCACATAAATGGAATCTTTTATTTCCAGCTTTTGTCTGACACCCTTAGCTCGTGCACCCTCCAGAAGCAGGCAGTGCTCTGCATTTGGCCCATGGGTGATGCATTTGACCGTCTCCGCGTCCGCGTCCGCGTCCGCGGCATTCCCCCGTGGGTCTGCCCCCTGCCCTGTTTGTCCCCTCTCCTACGGAGAGGCGTCCTGGTGCTTTCCCACGACCCTCCCCCTGTCGCCGCCTCTCTCAGCCCGCCAGTGGCCAGGTGCCCTCAGAGCCTGACAGTTTTTCTGCCAGTGTTCCTCCCCCAGATCAGACCACGCTGCCGTGTTTGCCGCCTTCTCTATCAGCTAATTCCCAGATGACATGGGGAGTTGGAACAGAAAATGCAAACTCAGATGGAAAGACACCGAGCCTCTAGTACGCGGTGAAGGCCGGTCGCGGCAGGGGCGAGTGCTGGGGGATGGGCCGACAGCGTGGGCATCGCACAGACCGCTCCTGCCCTGGCCCCTTCTCCCCTGCGCGTCCCCTTGTGGTGACTTGGCTGCCACTCAGGGCTTAGCTTGTGTTTCCTGTGAGGGGTCAGATGGGCAATATTTTCCGCACGGTGAGCCTTCCAGGCCGCGTCGCGGTTACTGTGCTGGGCCCTGGGAGCACCAAGCAGCCCTAGCCATGGCGTGAACGAAGGCATGTGGCTGCGTGCCCCTAACACTCGATTTTCAAAAACAGGCTGTGGGCTGTATTCGGCCCGTGGGCTGGGGGTCGCCGGGCTTGCTTTATACTGCGCGCATGACTGGGCATCTGCTGCCTCCCAGCCCCTGTCTGAGGTACCAGAGCTCCCTGCAGGCCTGTGCCCCTTACCGAGTGGTGGAAGCGCCATGATCCACTGGGAGAAGGACAGAGACAAGTAGGCCACCTGAAGACCCGCCGGCCGATAGGTGGACGAGGAAAATGTGACATGTACGTCCACTGGCCTCTGAAGTGCAGTCCTGCAGCCACACGGATGGACCTGGAGGATGTTCTGCTGAGTGAAATAGCTGGTCACAGAATGACAAATCTGCGTCATTTCACTTACACGGGACCGAACTCTTCCTCCCGTTGGTTGCTGGGGGCCGGGGGGAGCAGAGATGGGGAGTCGTGGTTCGGTGTATAGAAAGTCTCAGTGACGGAAGATGAAAAATACCTTGAGATCCGCTGTACAACCTTTTGCACAGAGTGCTGTCCCCTGAAAATTTGTCAGCAAGGTGGATCTTGTGTTATTTTGTTAACTACCAATTATTTAAAAACACGAGAAAGAAAGAGAATGCTTTTGGTTGCCAAGGAGGAAGCCTGCAGCTCGCTCTGGGGAAATTAATGCACGTGGCGCAGAGCACGCCAAACAGAACAGGATTTTGGAGAGGGAGAGGACACAGCACACTCAGAAGAATGGATTTCTGCCTGACGTGCTGACAGTCCTGGCGTGGGGAGCTCTGTGTTCGCTGTGGCCTTGATCATGCTTAGAACCTGTCCTTCTTTATCTTGATCTGGGTGATTTCCCACTTTCACTTGTTTTCTAGAAACCATTTTGTTATATGACTATGCGAAGTCCAGTTTTCTTTTAAATGGTACAGATCCCTATTTTGAGGGTGAGCCAACCCACCCAGAGTTGTCTTCAGTATCAGAGTCATAAATCGCCTCACTAATACTGTCCCAGCTAACACAGGCCGTGTTCACTGGGCCCCGGGAGAGATGAGTTTTACTGGACAGGGTCTGTTGTCATCTGCTGCGGAGCACTTGATGTCAGCAGTCATCATACTGCAAGACGGAACCTGTAGATACTTTCTCGCCTGAAAGGATTGGATAAAAGATTTAGATGCCGTGTGTGTCTTGCAGAGTCCCCTTGTAGGTAAATGCGGTTGGGTAGGAGTTGTTACTTTGTCAGGCCAGATACCTCCAACCCACTGAGCCACCCAGGCGCCTCCCCCCCCCCCCCTTTTTTTTTTTTTAAGATTTTCATTTATTTATTTGACAGAGAGATCACAAGTAGGCAGAGAGGCAGGCCAGATACCTCCAGCATGAAATTTGATTCCATCCCATCTCTGTTGGCAGTTTTATCCTCCATCGCTGTTCCTGTCCTCCCCGGAAGTCTGTCCGCGATACCGCAACTAGCTTATCTGTCTTCATTACTCGTCTCCCTCGGGAGCCCGAGGAACACTGTTAAACACTGCTACGTGACAACCCCTTCAACAAACCCAATGGCTTGAAACAATGACCAGTTATTTTTCTTGCGGTCTGCGGGTGGGCTGGGTGATTTGATGGGGCCAAACTCTGCTGATCTTGGCTGACTCATTCGGAAGTCTGTGCTTGGCTGGGCCTAGGTGATCTTGGCTGGCCTCAGCTGAGCTGACCCTGCTCCATTCCATGTGGTCTCTCACCTTCCAGCATTCGAGCCTAGGCTTCTTGTCATGGCAGAGGCAGAGGTCCAGAAAACAAACAAACAACCCCCCCTGCCCCCGCAAACAAGCAGAGTTTGCATTACCTCTTGGGATCTAGACTCGAACGTGCATGCTAATGCCTTCTGTGCTATGTCACAGGCCAGTCCAGATTCACTGCGTGGAGAAACGGACTCTGCCTCTTAATGAGGGGGACCCGGGAAGTCCCACTGAATGTGCGGTAGACCCAGGGAGGCGTAGAGAATACGGCCATTTTTGCAGTCAGCCTGTTGCATAGATCAGGGATCAGCAAACGTTTTCTGTCAATGGTCAAAATAGTAGATGTTTCAGGATTTGTGGGCCACGTAGTCTTTGTTATGACTCCTTGGCCCTGATCTTGTTATGGGAAAGCAGCCATAGACAGTATGTAAATGCCTGGGCATGGTTCGCCTTCCACTAAAACTTCATTTATAAAACCAGGCAGCAGGTGCTGATCCGGACCACGTAGGGCTCTCAGATCCAGGTTCTTGGATGTTGTCCTTCCTGAAACCAAGGCCTTGAGGCCATAAGCATGGGTGGCATCTGTCAGAAGTGCTCATATTGGCGAGAAGAAATAAAAACAGATAAGAGGAGATAAGTGACTCCCTGCTAAGTATCCATTTGGGGTTGTTCCTTGTACCGTAACGGACGCATATAGGTCTTTATTTCTTTATTTCTCAGTTAGCGAGTCCTCAGAGTTCACTTTGTCGCTCCCTGTTTGGCCGGATGCTCCTTCCTCAGCCGTCCAGCTCTCCCAGATGGATTCCAGGTAGAATTCTAACCTGTATGTCCTCTTCTGAGACTTCTCCTGGACCCTTCTGTCTCACTTAATCCTGGAGTCAGAAGTGACCTCAGCATCTCCTCCTGGGCTCCCAGTGAGCCCCGATTAGATCTGCAAGTTAGATCTTGTTTAGTTTCCTTTACCAGTTACACGTCTATGTGTCAGAACCGTGACGTGCTCCATCAAAATGTAAAGATGTTAACTGTCCTCGAGAGTGACTTTTTAGTTCAACCATCATTGCCTGGAGTTGTTGCTTGACTAGAGATTCTGGTTAAATTTCAGGTAACGTGAACTCCCTTTTCATAGAATGTCCAAGTCTCTGCTGTTCTCCTAGGCTGGTTTTTCCTCACGAGGGCTCTCCATTGTGGGTCAACAGTCGGCTGCCTTATTTTTCCCATCAGAGATTTTCTGTGCCACATATAACACAAAGCTATTACCACCTTGTTTTTTGTGGAAATGAGAACGAAGTCTTTGCTTTCTAATTTTACTCCTTCCCTTTTATTAGTGGTTGCTACTGACTTATGCAACATGACTCTTCCCTGGGTACTCATCAACGGGTATACTTTTCAGCTTGGCATGGCTCAGGCCTCAGACTTTTGAAGTTTTAAAGCAGCCGGGTTGCACAGACCGTCAATAAATCACTCACTATCGCCACTTTATTGCTTGTAAGGTGATTACCCCGCTTTGCCCATAGCGACTTTTCAATTTGATTAAAATGCAGTTTCATCAGGTCGTGGTTGAGTCCTCCGTATGTAACAATACATAAAGCAACGAGCGGAGCCCATGCTCCAATATTTTTATAACTGCCCTTCACCTTTTTAACCATCGACTCCAGCACTTTTGTGGTCCTCGTCCTATAATTCACATTTCCATGCTCTTTGCCAAAGTAATTTTTATTTAGTGCTTATTCCAACCTCCTGTCTTTGTGAGACTGTATTACTTTTCCCCCTGCTAACTGGTGGGGGAGCGTTGGTCCTGCTGCAAAGCATTTTCTGCATCTCAACTTAGCTCCTGTGTGATGTGTAAAATCAGGCTCTGATGGCGGTATAACGTGGAAGGTGTCTTGGTTTATTCGGGGTTGTTTTCCAGACCCGGGGAGCCAGGAGAGTGGGAGGAGAATTGTTATCTTAGGCAGGAAAAGGAGAAACTCTCAGCTTGGCTACTGTCCTGGCAGCAGGAGCCCTACTGACTGTATTTTAAGAAAAATGAAAAGTGAGTGCCTGTAACCCTGGTTTCCTTGCCCAGGGCGGTGTGCTGCCAGCCGGGCGTGGCTCCTGGCTTGTCTTGGTCTGTTTGCGCTGCGGTGATCAAATCCCACAGACTGGGGGGCTTCTACACACGAGACATTGTTCCTCACGCTTCTGGAGGCTGGAAGTCTGACATCGGGGTGGGGGGGCGGTGCTGGCAGAGACTCTTCTCCACCAGAGACGTCTCGTTGTGTCCTCACACGACGGAAGGGGTGAGGGAGCACTCTGGGGTCTCTTTTATATAAGGTTTTGTCTTCCCGACCTCGTCACCTCCCAAAGGCCGTACCTCCTAACACCGTCACACCGCGGGGTGGGGTTTCAGCATACGAATTTTTGAGGCGCACACACCAGACCAGAACATGTGGCAGGTTGTCCATCTCCAGGGGGTTCCCCGCCTCTGCCCCGGACCCCCTAAACAGGGCCGCTGCCCTCACGGATTGCCTTGGCTTCCACAGCGAAGAATGTCGCGTCAGCATTTCACTCCGCTCTGGCTGCGCGGTTTGAATCCC
Source organism: Mustela nigripes (assembly GCF_022355385.1). Classification (NCBI taxonomy): domain Eukaryota; kingdom Metazoa; phylum Chordata; class Mammalia; order Carnivora; family Mustelidae; genus Mustela; species Mustela nigripes. The sequence goes on along the minus strand of NC_081575.1, from coordinate 117,575,505 downwards.
CGCGTGCTGCGTACTTCATCTCACCGGAGAACGGATTACGGGTTCGGGGGCAGGCTCTGGATTGGGACCGGCGCGCCCTGCCCTGTTTGCCTCGCAGCCCTCTCGTTTTGACGCCTTGCTCTTTGCAGAACTCGAGGTTTTTCAGAGATGCATGTGGTCAAACTTCATACTTCACGGTTGTGCATTGGCCTCCCCACTAAAATGTACTCGTAACCCCCAAATTGGTACGTGGGGGACTCTCCCGGTTACTCACAGACGTGTGTGCACAGAGTCGCACGAAGTTCGAGTCACCCGAGAAGCACACTCCTGGCCCCGCCATCTTACGTCATTCAGCTCTGACTCTGAACAAGCGTCCTTTGTACAGACTGTTTAATGCCATGTTTTTCACATTTTTGTGCCTTTTTAAAAAAAAATTATTGGTAATTTGCTGTTTGTCATGGGCCCTAAATGCAGGGCTGGAGGGTCTCTGGTGTCTCCAGATGCGAGAAGGCAGTGGTGCGCCTAGTAGAGAGAAGCCGTTGGGCAGATAAACTTCGTTCAGGTATGAATTGTAGTGATGCAGTCGGGATTTCAGTGTGTTAACGAATCAGTGGTATATGTTCAAGAAGAGGTCTTTTTTTTTTTTTTTTTAAAGATTTCATTTATTTGACACAGAGAGAGATCACAAGTAGGGGGGGGGGGGGGTGGGGAGGCAGGCTCCCCGCTGAGCAGAGAGCCCGATGTGGGGTTCGATCCCAGGACCCTGAGACCATGACCTGAGCTGAAGGCAGAGGCTTCACCCACTGAGCCACCCGGGCGCCCCTCAAGAAGATGTCTTAAAACAGAAACACAGAAAGCGGGGTCGTGTATTGACTGGTTTACAAAAACATGACCAGAGGCTTGTAGGAACCCAGCCCTACATAGCACTTAGGGACATCGCTTTGGTAGTCGCTAACTTGTTCGTGGTGATTTATAGAACGTAACAGGTGCAGATAACAAAACTCGACTGAGCTACAGCCTGAAGGTTGGTGTCTCCCCCAAATTCATGTGTTGAAACTCAACCCTCAATGGGATGGTATTAAGAGGTGAGGCCCTTGGGCCATGGTCGGGCCGGGAGAGCTGAGCCCCCACCAGTGGGAAGGGTGTCCCTATAAAAGAGAGCCCGGAGAACTTCACGGTTGTTTCCGACACGTGAAGACACAGCAAGAAGATGGCTGCCTATGGGGGTGCCTGGTGGCTCAGCGGGGAGCCTGCTTCCTCTTCTCTCTCTCTCCCTGCCTCTCTGCCTACTTGTGACCTCTGTCTGTCAAATAAATAAATACATAAATAAATAAATAAATAAATAATAAATAAATATGGCTGCCTATGAACCAGGATGAGGGTCTTCACTGGACACCGACCCTGCAGTGCCTTGATCTTGGACTTCTAGCCTCCAAGACTGCGAGGGAGACATTTCTGTTTCTAAGCCGCCCCGTTACAGCAGCCTGAAGGGGCTAAGACGGAGCGTATCTGTATTTCGTGGCAGCAGAGATGCCCGTGCGGAAGCGATTTCTTGTGTAAGAAATTGCTACGTGCGGCTTGCTCTGCCGTGTCTCTGCGGATGTCCTGAGTGACGGTTTTCATGCCAGGCTTTCTCTCCCAGGTGTAACTAGCATGGTCAATGCTGGAGCGATGAGCGGCTCTGGAAACCTGATGGATTTCCTCGACGAGCCTTTCCCCGATGTGGGGACGTACGAGGACTTCCACACCATCGACTGGCTGCGGGAGAAGTCCCGGGACACCGACAGACACAGAAAGGTGGGTGGCATTCACGAAGACGTGTCGGAGGCGCTCCCTTCGGGGGCGGTCGCCGAGATAGGGTTAGCTCACCTGTCACATGCTGGGCGAGAGTCCGAGGAAGAGAAGAGAAGGGCTAGCGAGGCAGGCAGAGATGTGGACAGGCGATCACGAGGTGGCCCGCTTGGGGCGGGAGGCTGTGTCGTACAGGGGTGCGGTGTGGAGGGCGATGAGGGGACTCCGGAAGCTGAAGATCAAGTACATCCCGTCCTCAACGCCTTGAGGCTGGGTGAGCTCTGGGGCGCCGTTTCTAGACCCTGGTTTCTGCTCTGCAAGGCTGGAGGTCATTCTGTCTGCAGACCGGGGGAGCTGCGTGTGTATGAAAGCACAGACCGCAGGCCTGGCAGCTCGTGGGCCATCAGTCTCCATTTTCGTGGCCACCATACGGCGGGGTGTAAGTGCTGTGCGATCATTCAGGCGGGCCGGTTAGGGAAGGGGTTTTGAGAGATGGTGACATTTCTGTCGGGCCTTGGACGTGGACTAGGACTTTACTACGCGGAGAAAGGAGAAAAGTTTCTAAAATCAGGAGGGGCCCTTTTTTAAGTCACAGAGGCCTGAGAGAATACGGCCCAGTAGACGGTTCAGGAGCTCTGCGGCCTGGGGGAGGGCCCCCCAGGAGGGGAGGTCGTGGGCAGGGGCCGCGCCGGGAACCACCAAGGAGGCATGAAGCCGTGTTTGGGTTTCCTCTTCACCGTCCCAGAGTGGGAGAAAGGCGTACGGCAGAGGGACAGACAGGAAGCTTGGGAGTAAGTTCAGGAGAAAGAGGAAGAAGTTCTGACCAAAGGCAGTGAAGCGCACGCGAGAGAGGCTCGGGGTCAAGAGGTACTGAGGGGAGCCCCTGACCAGATTTGGGGGGGCGTTTATTGGGGATGGGCAGGGAGCAGAGTCCCGGATGCGGCCCCGGCCTCCGTTAGAAAGGGGGTGATGCTCTCGTTGGCCAGAAGGGAGGGCAGGGGAGCAACCGATGTGAGGGGGAGGCCGCTGAGTTCTGTGTCAGCCACCGCGAGTTTGAGCCGTTTTCCCAGCCTGCAGCTGGGGGTGGGGTTGGCAGGCAGCAAGAACTCTGAAGTTCAAGGGTGAGGTCAGGGCTGCGGTGCGGGGGGAGGGGGGCCCGGCCTGTGAGTGGGCGCTGAAGCTGTAGAGGTGGCCGAGGTGGCCTGGGTGGGCGGAGGGAGAGGTAAGGCGGGGGTCAGCGCTCTGGGCCCTGCCGAGATTGAGCGGGTACCCAGGGAGGTGGGGGGCGCCTGGGACAGACAACCGGGGAGAGGCAGGGAGAGGTGAGGGAGGGGCCCCAGCGAAGTGGTGGCGGGCAAGTGAGGCGGAGTCCAGAAGACTCTCCGGCCTCCGGGCTCTGGTGTGCAGACCGTGGGCGAGGGGACGGCCTGGGGCCCGGAGCGGCGGTTGCTGGACTCTGGCCCTTGGGCCAGCCGGGCACCTGCTCCGGTCAGGACAGTTTCCTTGGAACACGGCCGTGCCCACTTGCCGGCACACTCCTCCCGGCTCCGTCTGGGCCGCCGCAGCACAGCTGAGTGCTCGCGACAGAGGCCGGCTGACCCGCAGAGCCCAACATCTTTCCAGAAAATGTTCTAAGGGGTTGTGAGAGGAACGGCGCCTCAGAGCAAGGGTTGGGGGGAGGGGGTGTCCCCACAGTGTGCTCGGACGCGTCCGCCCGCCTGGCAAAGGTGACCCATGCCAGCCAATGCACAGTTCCAGCTGTTAACATCTGACCTTGAAGACAAAAGAAGGCTTCATGAGCAGACCATCCGGGGAGGGTGAAAGTGGTCATTCTGATTTAAAACCGTGACAGGGAATCGCTGTCTCCCTTCAGAATGGCCTCTGAATCATCGGGGTTCAAATCACACTTAGGAAGTTTTGTAATCAAGTGAATCTGGGTGAGGGGCTTCCAAGTCTTCGGCGGTCACCTACCGTGTCTCTCTGCTTCTAGATAACCAGCAAAAGCAAGGAGTCCATATGGGAGTTCATCAAGAGTCTGCTGGATGCCTGGTCAGGCTGGGTGGTGATGCTGCTCATCGGCCTGCTGGCGGGTACGTGGTGGGGGGTGGCGCGCGGGACCCTCCGGGACTGGAGCTCCAGGGGCGGGGCCCCGGAGGCCCAGCTGCCCCGGTTTGGGCTGGTGTTCTAGAAAGGGACCGATTCTCTTTTACCATGTGCAAGGGATCTATTACTTGAAATACCCGGGAGCAGAACCGATGACCGCACCTTTAACATTAAACATACCCCAATAAGGCAAGAGTCCAGGGCATGGAGCCCAGATGCAGTCACTTTTGTACTTGGTGAGCCGGCTCGCTGTGTCCACACAGGCCCTGGAGTGAGTTGTGCACACAGTGGGGAACTCAGAGCACGTTCGAGACATGCACAGGGTTGGAGGGAGGCCCATGGCGAGTACCTCCGGCCCGTGCGTCGATCTGACACTTGGGGATGCTGCGCCCTTTGTTTTTATAACCCCAGCACCAGGCTTGTGAGCAGTTGATGCTTCCAGAGCAAATGGAGGCATATCTGGAGGGGAAACCTGCCCTTTCACTATCAAACGTACCAGCTCTCCGTGGAAACTCTTTCCCGAGATGTAATTCCTTTTAGGAGGCTCTGAAGGTTAATGTCTAAGAAGAAAAAAAACCGAGCACGCTAAAAGTGAGTCCCTTAATAAAAATCACTTACCTGTGATAACATAATAGTGACAGTTACCGGATTGATCAGCGAGTGACTGTCATAAAGGCAGATATAGTAAATGCTCTCAGAAAGACCGAATACTAACGGGGCACAGACACAAACTGTGATGACCGAGGAGCCCGATCTCTGGGCATTCTTTCATTTCTCCCCTACCCCGCTGTGCGGGGTGGGGGGGCTCGCTTGCCGGGAGGGTTCCCGCATTTCCCCAGTTTTAGTGTTCCCTTCCCAGGGCTGTGGTGACAGGGACTCGATTTCATGGCTATCTGGTGTCTCACCACCAATTTGTTTGCTTCCACGAACACCTTTGAAGGCGGGCAGGGTAGGCATTTGCTGTGAATTTTGATGTCTTTATTTAGAAGAGATTTATGAAACTATGTACCGTATCATGATTCTTGGCTTCTAGGCAGGAAAAATAAATAGAGAAAATGAAGAAATCCGGAATAGATGTTCTAGCATCTGCTGGAGCAGACAGCAGAGCGTGGATTTACTGACTCCTGTAAGAGCCCAATTGGGCTCTGTTGAACAAATCTGATACCTCCCTCTTGGTTTCCCCGTCTGCCCAATTTCTGCCAGTCCTTTCTGGAAGACTCCCCTGGGGAATGAAAGCAAAAAATTTTGCTGCCTGGGCTTCAAGAGTCTCCCTGGAGATGGTACCCTAGCATTGGGGAGAGCCTCCCCTCATACCAGCCCCCACCCATGATCCTAATGTGGGGCCAGGGTTGGGGCCCCTCACCCCGGCGAGGGGCGCTCTAGGTACACCCTCCAGAGGAATACAGGAGGCAGTGAGAAGGCGGGGGGGGGGGGGGGGGACACACGCTGACAGTGCACGTGGCTGCAGAGTGCCGGGAAAGGAGAGCCAGCAAATCGTGTCCCCTTCGCTGTGCTCCTCTCCAGCTGTCCTGACAGTGGGGAGGACTCAGGGGTCCCCTGGCTTGGCCAGCCCTCCCTCTGCAGCTCCATCCTGGACGGGGTGTTTTGACACTCTCAATGGCGAGGCCGGCGGCTCTTCTGCGGGGCGCTTATCGGGAGTCCCCACTGGGTGTCGCTGTTGTTCCACCGAACGAACGAAACCCGCCGCTCAGCGCTGCCTCCTGGCGGAGATCAAGATCCAGGCCTGGAGAGAGAGTGGGACTTGGAGCCTCCAGCGCCAGGAGACATTTGAACAAAGACCTAAAGAAGGCGAGGGGGTTAGACCCAGTGATCCTCTGATCTTCTCTCCCTCTCTCGGCCCCGTGCCCCTCGCTCCAGTGCCGGTGTGTGCGTGTTCATGTGCCAGCTTTATTAAGATAGTGTTCACAGTCCACACCGTTCACCTCGTCGGAGTGTACAGTGCGGCGGTTTCTGACACGTTCAGAGTTGCAAAACCCTCAGTGTAGCCCCTTTTAGAACATTCTCTCCGGCTCCCAAAGGACCTGCACAGCCCTGGCTACCAAGGCCCGCGGCCCCCAGCCCCCTCCCAGCCCCAGGAAGCTGCTGACCCTAACTTGTGGCCCCCCACATTGGCCCGGCCTGGCCATCTCGGGGAGGCGGGAGCCTCCCGCACGGGGTCCGGCGATCAGCCTCCGCACTCAGCGCCACGGTGCCGGGCCCCAGCGCGGAGCGGGCAGCAGCTCCGCTTGTTTTTTGCTGCCAAGTTCGAGTGCGCTGTGTGGCTGGAGCCCATCCGACCCGGCCGTTCCGCAGGATGGGGCGCGGGGCTGTTTCTGGTCTTTGGCTCCTGCGAGTAGTGCCGCTGGGAGCATTCACCTGCGCGTGTTGCATAGACGCGTGTGGTCCCGTCTCCTGGGCGCTCGCCCCGGAGTGGACTTGCTGAGTCAGATGGCAGCTGTGTGTTACCTGAGGGACTGCCGCGCTGTTTCCCAGAGGGGCCGCACCGTTGTCACGGGCTGCAGGTTGCTCCCTAGCACTTAGCTGCCTTCTCCCAGAGCCCCTGATTTCCTTCTGCTGTCCAGTGGCCCGTCTCCCTGTGTCGTGCGGTGCTGCCGAGGCAGGGATCTGAGCCTGCTGTGTTCACTGCCATTTCCCAGGGGCGTGGAACAGGGACTAGCTCATAGGCACTTGGTGCTCAGTAACTACCTCTCGAGTAAATGGATCGACCTGGGTTCTCTGATTTTCATTCATTCATTTACTGCCCCATGGAAATGAAGTTCTTGCCACATACTTGATACATAAAACAGTAGACAAGGCAGGTGGCCCTTGCCTGCTTAGAGTGGACACACAGTCTGAACATCTGGCCTGACCCCTACCTTGGTGTGTAAACCGCACTACACAACCCCCCCCACACTTAAGGTCTCGACACCGTACACACACACACACACACACACACACACACACACACACTCGTGATGAGGATATGAGTTATGATGATGGGGGAATGGCCGGAAACTATGCGTAGCCCAGACTTGGACTTCCCAGGAAAGGCTTCCTGGAAGAAGTGATGTAAATATTGAAGCTGGAAGATAAGTAGGAGCTTGCTGGGGCCGGGGCAGGGCAGTGCTGCTAGAGGTGGTGTAGAGAGGCGAAGCAGGGGTGCTCCAGGAACATGGTGTGGGCAGGATGGGGGTGTTAGTGATGGAAAGAGATGAGGCGGGGAGGGTTTGAGGGGCCAGCTGTTCGAGTCTGGCACCTGCAAAGGATTCGGGTGATCTCCCAAGAACAGTGGGCGCTTTCGATGTAATGGGGGAGCAGGGAAGGGCCAACCCTGATGCAGGTGTACGGGTGCAGGTGGGGGACTGATAGTGTTAGAAGGATCCAGTAAAAGTTTGAAAAATTTAGTAGCCTGAAAGTATTCCCTGCCTCTGTAGAAGACTCCGGAACTGTGGGTTATTCAGAAGGAGATCCAAGGTAGCCTCCCGTGGCCCACTGCACACTCTAAGACATCTCACTTCTATCTGCCTTTAAAGTAGTTACCTACTTACATAATAGATCCACAATCCCTTATCCATGATTTTAAAATCCAGAAAGTTCTAACAAGTGGGATTTTCCAAATTTGGTTCCCATTTGGTGGCAAAACCTCACTTAAATGATGAGGCTTTTATGGTCCTCATGCCTCCCTTGTGTCTGGATTGTCAGGTTTGCCTGAGAAATATTTCAAGTGTGTGATCCCAGCATCAGGGCCCAGAAGCCCCTGAGGGGGTAGCCTCATTTATAGAGCCCGTGTACCCTGTTTCTAGGATTTGGAAGGGATGAATTTTGAAAGCTGCTTGGCCCTAGTGGCTTGTGAGAACTTAAGCCCTGAATGTCTGTCGTTCCTGCCGGATTTCAGCCACCCAAGCACCACCTGTCCTCAGCCTCTGTTTCTTGTTGGGGCTGGGCATGGCCTTGGTCACACCGGGAGTGCTCAGGAGACCTCTCTCGTGCCCCATCCACAGCATGGTCCCCCTCTCCCCCGTCAAGGCCTGCCCTGCTGCGGGGCTCCCGCGTTGGCCCCCGGGCCCTGTGTTCTCCCGCCTCATCACAGGACACTTCCTCTGAGTGGCTCTTGCTGCTGCTTCCAGGCACCTTGGCCGGAGTCATCGATCTCGCCGTGGACTGGATGACCGACTTGAAGGAGGGGGTCTGCCTGTCCGCTTTCTGGTACAGCCACGAGCAGTGCTGCTGGACTTCCAACGAGACCACTTTTGAGGACAGGGACAAGTGTCCCCTCTGGCAGAAATGGTCGGAGCTGCTGGTGAATCAGTCGGAGGTGGGTTCCTGGGCAGGGTCCTGGCTGGGAGCCCCTGCCGCTCCGCAGGCACGTTGGAGCAGCCCTGGGCCTTCCGTGGCTGCTCGTGCTCCCTTCCGGTGTCTGTTCTGATGACCGTCCTTGGTTCAGTCCCAGTGCGGCTTGGCTTCTTCTGGCTCTGACGCGCAAACTTGAGTCGGAAAAGCTTTCCCTACTGATTTACGTGCACGATGTATGTGTGTGTTTGTGAAAGTCTTGTTTTTTTTCTTCCCGAGGGGGATGTGCTGACTGTGCTGAAGAAACAGGGCTGCTTTTTACACCTTCCGATATGAAAAGAAGTTATCTTTTTTTTTTTTTTTTTTAACAAAAAAACAGTACCAGCTTTAGTGAGATACGATTCACATTCTACATGGTTTGCCCGTTTAAAGTGTTCAGGGCCCTGGTTTTTAGAAGATTCAGAGTTGTGCAGACCCCCTCCTTCAACGTCACCACAAGACCGTTCTGGAACACCTTCATCATCCCCAAAGAACCGTTGCACCCGTTGGCAGCCACTCCCCATTCCTCCCAACCCACCAGCCCTAAGCAACCCCTGATCTCTTTGTGTCCAAGTGGAGTCCTGCACTGTGCGGAGTAGAGTGCTAAAAAGAACTCTGACTCAGGGTGCCCACCTCTTTCACTCAGCATCCCGTGTTTCGGGTTCGTGCTGTGGGATAAATTGCTGTTCCCTCCTTTCAGTGGCTGAATCCCGTTTCACTGTATGGCTGGACCACACTTAGCCACTCCGTAGTTGATGAATGTGGGCTGCTTCCCCTCTTGTGCCGTTAGGAATGATTTTGTTTTGAGCGTTTGAATACAGGTTTTTGCGTGGGCTTATTTTTCATCTCTCTTGGGGCTCCACTTAGTTGGCAAATTGCTGTGTCCTGTGGTAACTCTGTGTTAAACCTTTGGAGGAGTCTTTTCAAGAGTGAGTTCCCCATTTTCCAGTGCCACCCGCCGTGTGTGTGAGGCTTTCCGTTGGTCCACCTCCTCGCCGGCACTTGTGATTGTCTGGGTTCGATTCTAGCCATCCTAGCATGTGGGACGTGCCGCCCCACTGTGGCTTAAGTACTCGTCTTCCAAGGCATTTTAAGAGTGCATTGCTGAGGATGTTTCTGGGCCTCTGTGATAGGAGGGTCCAGGTAGCTACACACTGGGCGCTTGCCTTCAAGGCACTTAGAGCTTCCCATCTGTACAAAAGTCTTCGTTCGGGAAGAGTTAACTTGTAACTGAATCCAGGGGCCATTACAGTGACTGTGGGTCATGGACAGATCGGAAGCCCAGGTGGGGCGGGGCAGCTAGGTGGGTGGGATCCACAGGAGGGCTAGGGCGAGGGTGTATTTCTAGACGATGGGTGTGCTTTATCCCTCTTCTGCCCTCTACCCCATCCCCAACCACGTGCATCCCCCCCATGGACTTGACCACAGCTGAGGATGGGCCATTTTGCTAAACCTCTTCCTCAGTAGAATTGAAAATTGATTCTTTCCAATCTCAGAAGGAGACAGGGTACTTGAAATCTCCCATGTTCTCAGTGCTCTCCATTTCTTCCCAAAATAAATTCTCTACTTGGGTTGATGGGAATGGGCAGGCAGAATTGGCTAGATACCATATTTTATTTCTTGTTCTTACTTACAATATGTTTTTTTTTTTTTTTTTTTGTTGGGGGAATATGGCTGTTCATCTTTTCAGCCATTTCTAAGATTTATACTTTGATTCAAAGAAGAGCTATTAGTAAGAATGAGAAGTTATTTTTACTCTCAAAAAAGTATGGTTTTAAGTGGCTGGAATGTATTCCTCAGTCTGATCGCTCTTGCACAGGGTGTGAATAAAAGTGATTGCCAAGGCCAGAGCGGTCTCCTGGAATGTGGTTTGGCATTTCCTAGGCGCACGTGTGGCCTTCTCCGTGGCCTGGCTTGTCGGTGACCGCGCTTTCCTTCGCCCCTCACTGGGCTAACCCAGATGGTGGCATGAAGCTGAGGCCACCAGACATGTCCCCACCCTGCAGACCAGGTACTCAGGGTCGAAGATCCCAGACTGCGTGTTCTTCATTTATCAGATAATTTGGAATAAGTGGTTCAGTGCATGAATCTGCAGGAGAAGCTCATGTTTTGCCCTCGAAGTGCTGGCCAGCTTGCCCAAACAACATTTTGCGCCCCCCGCCACCCTCTGTGTCTGACTCGGCAGCCCTGGGATAGGGCCTTGAGTGTCTGCATTTTGCTCACGGGGCCTGGACCACAGCGGGATACGGGGCTGCCACTGGCCTACGGGAGGGCCGAGAGAGGCCAGTGCACTGCGGATGGGACCAGAGGAACCTTCCAGGGGCTCTGCGGCAGAATTTCCGGCATCGCACTGTTCATGACCTTCATCGTGACTGATGAGACCAGCTGCAGGCCCTCTGCCGCACACATGCAGGCACAGATCTCCCCGGGGGAGGGCAGGTGCAAGCAGCTCCCAGAGGGCCCCCCGGGGCTGGGTCGGTGTGTACCTGCCGGCGCAGTGGCAGCCTCTCTGAAAACCGACACTGGCCTCTCTGGGGACACAGGGCCAGCTGAGCAGCTGTCCCTGGCCAAGGCCCTGCGGTCCCCGAGGAGAGGGTGGGCGGGGTGGTGCTGGGCTCTGCCTTTGCTCACGTGTCCTTTCTCGTTTTGTGCGTGTTGTTCAGGGTGCCAGTGCTTACATTCTGAATTACCTCATGTACATCCTGTGGGCACTGCTGTTTGCCTTTTTGGCCGTCTCCCTGGTGCGCGTGTTTGCGCCATATGCCTGTGGCTCCGGTATACCAGAGGTGAGTGGTGGCCCAGTTTCTTCTGTGCCAGTAATATGAAAAGCAAATGCTTAGGTGCCCAGCACGGTCCCGAGCATTTGCTATGTGTTAAATCATTGAGTCCTTACAATGAGCCTGTGAGGTGGGTTCTGCTGTCTTTCACTTGATAGTTGAGGAAACTGAAGCACAGAGAGGTTAAGCAGCTTGCCTGGGGCTGCACAGCTGGTTTGCTACAAGTTGAACCCAGCCGTCTGGCACCAGAATTTATGCTCTGTGTCAGGACTTAACGCTCTTTCTCTTCTCAGATGATTAAATTCTTGTCTTTGCAAGCCACGCATAACTCTCAAACCTGTGCAATCAGTTCATCGACCCCATACCTAAATGTGGCCCTTCAGGAACTTGTCAGTGCACCTGTGAGGTAATGGGGACAAGACAGTAACGGGGGTTTGTCGCTCAGGACGTTGACTGATGAGTCAGCCCTCTTACGAGCGAGCTCCCTTGCCACATTTTCCTCTTCTGGTGACAGGGTAGTAGCAATCTTTAAAAAACTTATTCCACATTCAGGACATGCTCTGTGAACGCACCCCCCAAGTTCAGAGTTCTTACGTTGTCTAGCACTTCCGTGTAACGTGAGCGTGAGGGAAGTGACCTCATCGACCAAGAGGAATGATTGTGATCAAACTTCAGACCCAGGAGGATCTACCAGCTAGAATGATGGTAATCGAGTGAGTTCCTCCAAGAGCCCAGACAGTGAACATTTTAGCCAGAAATAAGTTTAAAAGTTCTTTTTTTAAAAATTTTATTTATTTATTTATCTGAGAGAGAGAGACCTCACAAGCAGGCAGAGAGGCAGGCAGAGAGAGAGGGGGAGGCAGGCTCCCCGCCGAGCAGAGAGCCCGATGCGGGGATCGATCCCAGGACCCTGAGATCATGACCCGAGCTAAAGGCAGAGGCTTAACCCACTGAGCCACCCAGGTGCCCCAGTTTAAAAGTTCTTATATTGGGGTATCTGGGTGGCTCAGTCGGTTCAGAGACCAACTCTTGGTTTCAGCTCAGGTCATGATCTCGGCGTCCTGAGATGAGCCCTGCGTGGGGCTCCATACTTAGCACATAGTCTGCTTGGGACTCACTCTCATTCTGCCCCTGCCCCCTGCGTGTATGCGCGTGTGCTCTCTCTCCGTAAAACAAATCAATAAATATATTTTTTAAAAACTTCTTATATTATCACTATAATCAAGCTGGTGCTTCAGCAGCGCCCCAGAGGTGGAGAAGGTGAGTTTAAAGATGCGACCGGTGGTGGCAACAGATGCACACTGGTCCCTGCTCCCCCACACCCACCCGCTTTGGTGGTCCTTGCCAACACTGCCGCTGTTCTGGACAGTTCCTGGAAAGGGCAGGAGTCCTTGAAAGATTGTCAAAAGAAAAGCCCAACGTTGTCCTGTTCCAGGAAAGAGAGAGAGAAAAGAGAATATGTCAGGCCGACTTTGCGTTGGTTTGCATTAACCTGTTGCTGCAGGAACCGGAAGAGCAAAGCCGTGGCAGGTTCCTGTCGCCTTGGTGAGTCCCTTCTGCTCCCGCGCAGCCCAGGAGTTCCCGCGGGTCCCTGGGGTGTGCAGCATCACATGGACAAAACCGCCGCGCTGCTGGGCCAGACAGCAGCAGGAGCACAACCCTCAGAAATGTCCAGCAGTGATGCCTGTGAAAGAGGTAGAAACCTAGAAAACCAGTAACCCAGGGACCTGGCTCAGTCTTTAAGCCTCTGCCTTCGGCTCAGGTCCCGATCCCGGAGTGCTGAGATCGAGTCTCACTCCGCGCTTAGTGGGGGGTCTGCTTCTCCCTCTGCCTGTCCCTCCCACTGCTTGTGCTCTTTCTCTCTCTCTCTCCCTTACAAATACGTTAATAAAATCTTAAAAGAAAACCCCAGTAGCCCAGCTTACACATGTGAAACGGTTAAGAAACAGACTTGCTAGTGCACGTGTGAACTGGTGGCCGTGGAGGCCCATGCTGTGTGCATTTTGTGCCTTCCAGTCCCGCTCTGTTTGGCTGGGGCCATTTTCCACGTGCATTTCATGTTTCTCCCAGATGAAATTGGGCAAAAACAGACGCGAAATTTGATTATGTTCTAGTTCTTCCCCAGTGCACAAGTCACACTGAAATAAATTTGTGTTTGCAAAAGCAGTGTTACGGAAGAACGGACTGTGTCATATTTGGTGTCTTGGAGCTGAGGCCCCTGGACACTAAAAAGCACAGACTCGCATTGGGCTCTCCGTCCGACGATCCCACTGCCTGACTGTAGGCTCTCTGGGACCCAAACTGCCTTTCCAAAATGAGCAGGTGGCCGATGGGGAATTGGAGAGTTTAAAGCAGTAAGAAAAGGGGTGATGTGCCGTGCCATCTCCCCGTTCCCAACCAGAGACCCCTGGCTCAGCTTGGGATCTTGTAGACAGACAGGGGGCTTGGACGTGAACTCTGTGAGGGGCTCCCTGGACTTGGTCTTTGTCCAAAGAGGGCATGTATTTGTGACAGCTGAACTCGAAAAGAGTTAAATCCAAAGTTGAGTGTGATGATCTCGATGTGGTGGACGTGTAAGGCACACGCTGATATGCATGAAACTTAGGAAAGCAGCAGCCAGAATTATGTAGAGTCTGATTCTGTTTAGACGAAGTCCACACACCGCCACAGTGAAAGCACACACTGTTTACTGACACGCACGTGTGCTAACCGTGTAAAGGCGGGCAAGAAGATGATTGGGCCGGGGGAGGAGGGAGGATCCACCCAGGAAGCCAACACAGGGCTTTCCTAGGTACCCAGTCTTCTCTCCGCTGTGCTGGTGGGTACACGGGTGCTTGTTTCATTAATACAGTTCTAACTACACATTACATGTAACAGATTTGTTTCTCAATTTGTGAAAGAGTTCGCCATAATCTTTTTTTAAAGACTTTATTTAGGGCGCCTGGGTGGCTCAGTGGGTAAACCTCTGCCTTCAGCTCAGGTCATGATCTCAGGGTCCTGGGATCGAGCCCCATGTCAGGTTGTCTACTCAGTAGGGAGCCTGCTTCTCCTCTCTCTCTCTCTCTGCCTGCCTCTGCCTGCTTGTGATTTCTGTCTGTCAAAAAGAAATAAACTCTTTAAAAAAAAAAAATAAAGACTTTATTTATTTGAGAGGGAGAGCGTGCACGCACGAGTTGGGGTGAGGGGGTCGGGGCAGAGGGAGAAGCAGACTCCCCGCTGAGCAGGGAGCCCAATGCTGGGACTTGAAGTCAGGACCCTGGGATCATAGCCTGAGACAAAGGCAGACGCTTCACCGACGGAGCCACCCAGGTGCCCCCACAATAATCTCTTAGGATTATTCCTCCAGGAACCCGTTTGCGATTATAATTTAGTTTTGGTTACTGTGACTCAGCAGTAGCAGAATTCTCACTATTATTATAGGAGAGCTTGCAATCCCTAATTTTAGGGTCCAGCTCTCAGAGGAAAGGGGCGGGGTAAAAAGGAAATATAAATAAATGTCTCACGCGTAAAAAGAGCCTCCTAGTCGAAACCCAGCTAGCTGTGTAAATGGACTTCACTCAGATTGAGCTACAGCCCCCTTCTCCCTCCTGTCACGTGGCGCGCAGCGACAGAGTGCACTTAGGCTCGGGTGCCCTTCGGCAACATTTACCCATTGCTTGTCTTCCCCAGCCTTTGCCTTGGAAACATTTTGATCGCCTAGAATGGGCATTCCTTTGGAAACACTGGTAAAAATGCAGATTGAGAGAACACTGATTTTTGTGTAACAAATGCTCTAGTTTAAGCTCTATGAAGCACCTGAACAATGTCCTTGGACCGGGGAGTTAGAAGTAGGCAAGGGGTTCCTTCTTCCCGTCGCGGTCTGCTTTGTTGGTAGAACCATTGTTGCTCGAAGAAATCACGTCCTCTTAAAACTGACTTTGAACCGATGTTGCAGTTCATTACAAAAAGGAAGCGCTCTCGCAAATACTTACTTGCCAGGAAGGTTTTTACCTTGAACACCTGCGGGTTGGAAAACCACCCCAGTACAGCCCACGACAGCTCTGCCTGATTCAGTCTCTGTTGATTCATACGAATCAAGTGATTAGGTTTTGGCATTTACTGGCAATGAATTTGCTTTCTTTAGTCCCTAATGTGATCATGACAATTCCATAAAATCATTATAGCAAATTACCAAATACCTGTTACATTGTTCATTTCACCGCGTGTCACGGCTGGCAGAGGCTCAGGTAATTTAGATGCTTGTGATCTTCTAAATGGTATCACACTTTCAACTGTACCCTAGGGTCCAAATCCACATTAACTAACTGACAAAAAATTATAGATAATTTTATCCGAGGCAACACAAAAGGGTAGGACTGTGGCAGGCATAATAAAACATCCCTTAAATAAAGAGATCTGAGATCCCCCGAGCACCTGCTCAAATAAGCCCGCTACCCCTAGTTAAAGACCCGCCAGTCTGCCATTAGTTAGGGGCTAGTTCAGGAAACACCGTCCGACTGTGTAGCTAGAAGACCTCACTGGTGCTTTATAGGAAGGAGCTCATTGCGTTCTTTGGAAACGTGTGCTTGCGCACTCCCTCGCTTGGTATTTCTCCATGAATTAAGAAACAGATCTATATCAATAATGCCAGAGATGAAAGTACTCCATTCAGGAGCCTGACGCGAGGCTCGATCCTGTGACCCTGAGATCAGGACCCGAGCTGAAACCAAGAGTCAGACACTTAGCTGACTGAGCCAGCCAGGC
>NC_081575.1:117543071-117559683 GCF_022355385.1 Mustela nigripes | reverse complement strand
TCCGCCTTTAGAAATTCTTAAGGTTCGCTGTGCATCAAATGGTTTCAAGTTACCATTCATACGGTATGTTATCATAAATTCTGTTAATATAAAATTACAGTCCGGTCCAAAATTAAAGTAGCTTCTCCTCTGTATGATCCAGCAAGTCTAGCGCTGGTGAATCGGTTCCTTTCCTCGCTGCGGCCTCCGGGCGGCTCACTCGCTCCCGTTCTCCGTCCTCTTGCAGATAAAGACCATTTTGAGCGGCTTCATCATCAGGGGCTACTTGGGGAAGTGGACCCTGCTGATCAAGACCGTCACCCTGGTGCTGGTGGTGTCCTCCGGTCTGAGCCTGGGCAAGGAAGGGCCGCTGGTGCACGTGGCTTGCTGCTGCGGCAACTTCTTCAGCAGCCTTTTCTCCAAGTACAGCAAGAACGAGGGCAAGAGGCGCGAGGTGAGCGAGGCGCGCTCCCGTCCACGGCGAGGGCCTCTTCTGGAAGCCCCGTCCCGGCTCACCTGCATGGCAGGGCTGGGGGCTCACACGGAGCTCTTTGTCCCGCAGGTGCTCTCTGCTGCTGCCGCTGCCGGAGTCTCCGTGGCCTTCGGGGCTCCGATCGGGGGTGTGCTCTTCAGTCTTGAGGAGGTGAGAAGGGGCAGTGGGGGGGGGGCGGAGCCGCCAGTGCGGGGGGCTGAGGATGGCTAGCACAGAGGGAGGCCTCCATCTTTAGCCCTTTAGGACTGCATCCGAAGGGTAGTGACAAGATTCCTGCCGCTCATGAAGAAGCCGCGATTTTCGCTGTTAAATATGTTTTCAAGTATTATTTTAAAAACCGCCAATGTAATTATTACTATTATTATTATCTTTTGGAAGTTTGCAGTCTCTTTCTCCTAACCAACTTCATGAGGCATTTCTGGTTTTGGCAACCCAAACGGATCTATTCCAGGGATCAGCGAATGTTCTCTGCAAAGGGCCAGAGAGTAAATATTCTGGGCTCTGTGGGTTTTCTGGTCTCGGGTGGAACTCTACTCGGCTTTGTGCTTGCAGTGGGAAAGCCTCCATACACAACACTCGCATGAGCGGGCATGGCTGCACTTCTTTTTTTAAAATTTTTAAAAGATTTTTATTTATTTATCTGACAGAGAGAGCAAACATGGGCAGGGGGAGGGGCAGAGTGAGAGGGAGAAGCAGACCCCCTGCTGAGCAAGGAGCCTGACTTGGGACTCAGTCCCAGGACCCCAGGACCATGACCTGAGCCGAAGGCAGACACTTAATGACTGAGCCACCCAGGCACCCCTCTGGCTGAATTTCAATAAAACTAACTTTGTGGCTGCTGGAGTGTGCATCTTATATAATTTTCACATGTCACAAAATAATGCTTTTGACCATTTCAAAGCTCACAAAATATTTCTTTTTGACCCCCAGCATTTAATAATGTAAAAAAAAAATTCCTTTTTTTTTTTTTTAAAGATTTTTATTTATTTATTTGATAGAGAGAGAGAGATCACAAGTAGGCAGAGAGGCAGGCAGAGAGAGAGGAGGAAGCAGGCTCCCCGCCGAGCAGAGAGCCTGATGTGGGGCTCGATCCCAGGACCCTGAGATCATGACCCGAGCTGAAGGCAGAGGCTTAAACCACTGAGCCACCCAGGTGCCCCTAAAAAAAAAATTCTTAAGTCATGTGACATACAAATGCATTCAGTAGGCCAGGGTTTTCCTAGCCTGACCAATTCCATTTTATTCTGTAGAATCAAATCCAGAGGTTTATTCGCTTTTGGGAGGGTTTTTGTGACATAAACAGAATTAGAACGAACTATTCCCATTTCTTTTATAAGAGCTCAAACACATCTGGAGTAGTATCTGCTCCACTTTAAGACACAGAGTCCTTTAAATGTCTTCGTTGGTGCATCTTGGTGGTAACGAACCCTAGCCCGAGGAAGTCGGTACCGCCCATCTTTGGTCTGAGTGCGGCCGTCCCACTAAGCGCCACTGGGGGGGCTGCGATCAGGGGCTGGGGGCTCAGGGCAGCTCCTCCCTCAGCCAGCCCCATGTCCGCCTTGTTCGCCCCAGGTCAGTTACTACTTCCCCCTGAAGACCTTGTGGAGGTCCTTTTTCGCGGCCCTGGTGGCAGCCTTCACGCTGCGATCCATCAATCCCTTCGGGAACAGCCGCCTTGTCCTCTTCTACGTGGAATATCACACGCCCTGGTACATGGCTGAGCTCTTCCCCTTCATCCTGCTCGGGGTCTTCGGTGGCCTGTGGGGGACCCTCTTCATCCGCTGCAACATCGCCTGGTGCCGGAGGCGCAAAACCACCAGGCTGGGGAAGTACCCGGTGCTGGAGGTCATCGTGGTGACCGCCATCACCGCCATCATCGCCTACCCCAACCCCTACACGCGCCGGAGCACGAGCGAGCTCATTTCCGAGCTGTTCAATGACTGCGGGGCCCTCGAGTCTTCCCAGCTCTGTGACTACATCAACGACCCCAACATGACCCGGCCTGTGGATGACATCCCGGACCGGCCCGCCGGCGTCGGGGTCTACACGGCCATGTGGCAGCTGGCCCTGGCGCTGGTCTTCAAGATCGTCATCACCATCTTTACCTTTGGCATGAAGGTCAGTGAAGGGGCAGGCGGGGTGGGGAGGCAGGCACCCTCCTCTTCGGGAGAGAAGGGAGAGGGGGAGGGACCTGACCTTTACCAACTCTTTTCTCATGCTGGGCACTTGACATTCTTTTTAATCACGAAGATGCGATGCTTTTGATAAACAGCGCGCCTGGGAACCAGACTCTAATCACTGTGCAAGTGAGCGAGCGCGGGCTCAGAGTCTGTCATTCATCTGGGGCGGTGCATAGCTTCAGGAATTCGCGTAAAACGCACGCTTGTGTCGTGAGCACCCAGGAGCTGAAGCCGAACATTTCGAACCCCGAGGAGGCCCTGTAGTGTTCTGCTACTCTGGCTTTCTCTGCGGGACTTCCATGATTTGTTTCATTTTAAAAAGGCTAAGCAGCTGTGTACTTGAGTGGGTAATGGTCAAACACAAACCTGAATTTTTGCCTTAGGGGTGAAGACGGGTGGACTTTATTAAACAGCCAGCTGTCTCCCCTTCGTTGTCTCCCAGCAAAGGGATTGTGTGTCTGAGAGAGACGCCAGCAGCCTCCTGTGCCCACCGAGAGGGGTCTGCTTTGTGGTTATAGGGAGTTAAATGACTAGGAATTGGGGGGCCACTCAGAGCACCATCCCAAAGTCTAGAAATCATCCCCGAGGATCCAGACTCGCCTGGAATTTGGTTACAAATCCACTTGCAGCCTCAGATCGATGACTGTCCTGGGCCAGTGCCAGGCGGGATCGGGGATCCCGTGCAGTCTCCATGAACACGGAGGGTCAGGCACGCTCTCTGGTCCACGTCCGATCCCTAGAGAAGTGAAAACGCGTTTCCACGCAGCAAAATGTGAAGCGCGCCGCCCCCAAGATCTTGCAGTTTACACAGTCCGGTTCTTTGCTCCATTCACCAGCTCGAACATACTCAGAATACTTCTGGGAAAGTACTTCATTAGGAAGAGGGGACAGCCCCTGTCTCTGTGACAGGTGAGGCACCGCCGTGTCCTCACAGGGACTGTGAGCCCATGGAAAGCTCCTGAAGGTGCTGGGCAGCCGCACCGGGCTGCTTGGTGTGACCCGTGAACAGTCGCACGCCTTCCTTTTCCATTCCCCCGCTGCGGCTTCACATTTAATGGTAAAAGCTCGTGGGAATGACGCACAGGGGCGAGAGGAGGGGGAGTATTTGCAGGGGGTCATCACCCTTCAATCCCCAGCAGGAGAAGCAGGCCCGCTTTTGAAGGAGAGGAGGCAGTCGTGTAAAGTCGCGTTCTGTCCCGAGTCACAGTAGCTAGGACTGACCAGATGGGTTAAGCCACTTGTCCTGTTTGGTCCACACCGCTGACCCTGCATTCGGAAGCGTTGTGCCCCCTCTGAAGAGCAGCGGGCACAAGCCCGTGGGGGGGGGCATTGGTCCCCGGGAGCGGGGAAGCGGGGCTGCCGCTTCCTTCCCTCATACCTCCCTTCCCTCTGTGCGCCCCGGAGATCCCCTCAGGCCTCTTCATCCCCAGCATGGCGGTGGGAGCCATGGCCGGCAGGATGGTGGGGATCGGCGTGGAGCAGCTGGCTTACCATCACCACGACTGGATCGTCTTCAGGAACTGGTGCAGGCCTGGAGCAGACTGTGTCACCCCCGGACTTTATGCCATGGTGGGAGCAGCGGCCTGCCTAGGTACAGCCCCGGCTGGGGCGCCAGGGAAGGGGCTCAGGCCAAGCGCCGCCACCAGCCGCTCTGGGTTGGGGCACCGGGGAGAGGGAGGACATGGCCTCGAGTGTTGGCTTTCCCAGGACAGGCCGGGTTGTGTCGCTGTCGCACGTAAGGCCCTAAATCTCAGTAGCTTAACACCGGGGCTTGCAGCTTGCTCGCGATGCGCAGTGGGTTCTCATTATTCGCGGAGTCCACGTTCGGGAATTGGCCTCCTTGCTAAAACCCGTGACCCCTAAGTCAACACTTGGGGTGCGTTTGCTGTGTCATCCTCAGACACGCGCAGGAGCAGGGGAAAGTGCGAGGTGCCTAGTGCGTGTGCTCCCAGCTCCAGGCGAACCAGGTGGGGAGGCCCCGCCCCCTGTCACAGCTCGGATACTCTACACACGTGGCCTTTTCGTGTCTATCTGCTGCCATGTGTTTTGCATTTTGTGAATGATTTTGTTGTTTTAAATAGCCCCCAGCCAGAGTGCTAAATACAGTCCGTCTGGGCATTGTACGCACAAGAAGGCTGCGATGTGTCTTATGGAGAAAATAGGAAGGTCACGGAAGTCTTCTCACACAGGAGTTTCAGTCTGCGGGCCGTGCGTTCGGTGTTCGTGAATCATCTATGTGTGCTAAGTAAGGTGTCTTTAAATAGAAATACACAGGAAACAAGGTTCTGTATTGGTCGGTCGACCAAAATGTTGTGAGCCAAAGCTCACACAAACCCAACCTTGCGTTTTCCCCAGAGCAGTGATTCAGCATTTGCTCCTTCCCGTATTTGTGGCAACTTTGTAGATCACGGCTACCGTGAATAATGAGACTCGACCCTGCGTGTGCGTGTGCACACGTGCGTGTGTTCGTGTAGTGGGAGTGGTTGGGAGCTTCTCTCCACTCAGTCATTCAGGGCCTGGGTGAGGACGTAGTCTCCACCATGTTGCGGCTGCGCCTTCTAGAATACTGGTTTTCAACCGGGGCAGTTGTGCCTCTCGGGAACACTGGGTGACGGAGGGGACATTTTTGGTTGTCACACCTACGGGGCGGTGTGACCGGCATCTAGTGGCTGGTGGCCGGGGATACCACCGTAGAACACAGAACACCCGCCCTAGTTGTCCTAGTGCCGAGGTCGAGAAACCCCAGTTTAAGCCCACTGGAAGACTCGTGGGAGCTGGTATGGATACCAGGGGACCCACATTTGGGTCCCTCTCCTGTCCATAGCCACTAAGAATCTCTGCAGTTTCCCAGCTTACGGGGTTCTGGAACACAGCCACATTTGCTGTGTCAGAGCCCTGCCTAGCCCACTCACCCGAAAGCCAGGCTCGTGGTCTTGGGTGAAGAGACAGCCCAGTTGTCTTCTCACCGAAGAGCCCTCCAGACGGCTGTGACTACAGCCCCCTGAGGTCGTGCTGCGTTCACCAGAGCTTGGCCGGCATTCCAGAGGTCTGCGCTGGGCGACGTGCCGGACCGTGTCTTTGGAACAGGCGTCTGGAGGTTTTAGAGACAGCTTGTCCGTTTCCACAGTTCATGCCCTCCTGAGGGTCTGGAGTTGAGTTTCAGAATTGTATCTTGTCTTTGGTTGCAGGTGGAGTTACCCGGATGACGGTGTCATTGGTGGTCATCATGTTCGAATTAACGGGTGGTCTAGAGTACATTGTGCCCTTGATGGCAGCAGCCGTGACCAGCAAATGGGTGGCCGACGCCTTTGGGAAAGAAGGCATCTATGAGGCTCATATCCACTTGAACGGGTACCCATTTCTGGACGTGAAGGATGAGTTCACCCACCGCACGCTGGCTACCGACGTCATGCGGCCACGGCGGGGTGAGCCGCCTCTGTCTGTGCTCACCCAGGACAGCATGACCGTGGAGGATGTGGAGACGCTCATCAAGGAGACCGACTACAACGGCTTCCCCGTGGTGGTCTCCAGGGACTCCGAGCGCCTCATTGGATTTGCGCAGAGGCGGGAGCTGATCCTCGCAATAAGTGAGTAGAGGGAGGGAAGCTCAGGCTGTACTAAGAGGCCAGGGGCTGCCTTTGTCCCCCCTGAATTCCCAAAGAGGTTAGAGAGTGCCAAGGTCAGAGGGCTTTAAGCTGGGGCTCTCACACTTTCTCGAGCCTATTCGAGGAGACTCTGCATTACGCCGAGCTCCTGGTTCATGCTGCTGCTGTCGCCGGTCCCCAGGTCCCACCGTGAGGAACGATGTCTAGGGAAAGACCCGCTTGGCTGGAAAGTAACAGCCACATTTGCATGTGGCCTCTGGGACCCGTCCCTGCTAGGTGGCCCGTAGCCGCCACTGCTTTTTTAGGGAGTTGTCAGGTGAAGCTGGGAAGGATGGGGGCGGGTGAGCCCGGACTGGCCCTGGCAAGCTGCTCTCGGCGACAGGCTTTCCGGTGGCCTTCCCGACGTTGAGGGTGAGTTCTTTGCCCCAGCTGCCTCCTGGGCCACCGCACAAGCCCTTCACTTGGCTGGTGGCGTAAGGTCCCACCCCACTACTCAGAGGCCCGCGAGAGGCAGTTCCGCGTGATTTCCTCCCAGTGTGCTGGCTGCAAGCGGCGGGGCCGAGGGGCAGGCTGTCGCGTCGGGAGAGGAGCCAGCGGGTGACGCCTGAGTGCGGGGTGCCCAGGATGGTGGCCCAGAGAAGCAAGTCTGCCAGCCCCGCAGCCTAGGGATGCGTGCACTGAAAGGGAGGTGGGAGGTAGGACTCCCGAGAGAAAGGCCTGGGTGCGAGCCACACGGAGACCTAGGAAGGACAGCGAGCCTTGGAGACCCCCTTCAGGCTGGAGTCCCGCTGGCGCATGTGAGGCGGTAGGACAGGGACCAGCAGAGCCCCCCACCCTGTGTGCGGGCTGGGGCCAGGGCCATCCTGTGCAACCCACCTGCTGCCGTGATGTCCCCATCCCAGTGGCTCATGGCGGAATGGGGCCCACAACATGGCCTGTGTGGTTGCTTGATGACTTCACCGAGTATCCCATCTCCCAGGGCGCTCAACAAGTTCACCGGTGGGACTGGCCGGGGTAGGACTCCCTGTGCCCTCACCAGAGGACCCCTTGCTTATCCCTGCCCTCGGTTAAGGATTTCTGAGGCTCTCTTTCAATTTCTAAAATCTTTTTGTCATGTTGAATAGCCTTTTCAGTATCTTTGAAATACCTTCATCAAAGGCTCTATAAAGGGCGCCTGGGTGGCTCAGTGGGTTAAGCCGCTGCCTTCAGCTCAGGTCATGATCCCAGGGTCCTGGGATCGAGTCCCGCATCGGGCTCTCTGCTCAGCGGGGAGCCTGCTTCCTCCTCTCTCTCTCTGCCTGCCTCTCTGCCTACTTGTGATCTCTCTCTGTCAAATAAATAAATAAATTCTTTAAAAAAAAAAAAAAAGGCTCTATAAAAATCAGTTTGGGTAAGCCGTATGCTCTCACCTTAGCTTGTTGCTCGAACAGATTCCCCTCCCCCAAAGCAATAACTGGGTTTATATTTTGGACCTGATGGCACACTGGTGCGTCTGGGCTCAGCCTGTGCTCACGTCCTGTGGCTTAACAGTCAGGTGCCTTTGGGCATAAATATTGCCTTCTAAATAACGAGGTTGGTTTTAAGCTGTATGAGCAGGGTTGGGTTTGTTTTTAAAATAATGTAATCAGTAGCCTTGAAAAATTTATTCAGTCCCTAAGATCTTTTAAGCAAAAGCTGAAATTTAAAGACTAAAGTGATGTCACCGGACCCGTTCCCTGTTGTGCAGCCCCGGGCGCACCTGCTACGAGACAGCTCACTGATTTCACTGAAACCCATTACTGTAATCAAGTGGGAAGCGGTAATTGTCATCAGCCGCTTAGTGCAGAAATCTAAGCTTGCCGACGGAGCGGGCTCTTAGAAGCGATGTTTGGAATGTCTCAAGAGGCAACACGCCGTGTAAATAGTACCTGTGTGCTTTCAGCCAGACCGATAATAGTATAGAAGCTGCTGTTTACGTGGTTTGTGGAAAGGCAAGGAGTGTTTCACTCTGAGCAATCAGAAAAGCTGTTTTCTCGATCTGTGGAAATAGAAGAGTTCCTGTATCCTGCTGGAGAAATGTGTGACCTGTATTTGTGAAATTATGTGGCCTTTTGTGAATATAAAATATGACTTTAGCATTTAGCTAGTGACTGTCTCATGCTGGTTTCGTTTTCAGGGGAATTAGGAGCAAAGCTTATAGTTCAGTAGAGCCAAGATGGTTTGAATAAGAACGGTAGATGGGGCAAGTAAGTACCGTTCAGACTGTAGCAACTGGGGCGCCTGGGGGACTCCATTGGTTAAGCATCTGCTTTTGGCTCAGGTCGTGATCTCAGGGTCCTGGGATCGAGCCCCGCATCAGGACTTCCGC
This sequence comes from Mustela nigripes, assembly GCF_022355385.1. Taxonomy (NCBI): domain Eukaryota; kingdom Metazoa; phylum Chordata; class Mammalia; order Carnivora; family Mustelidae; genus Mustela; species Mustela nigripes. The sequence goes on along the minus strand of NC_081575.1, from coordinate 117,551,079 downwards.
TCAGCGGGGGGGTCTGCTTCTCCTTCTGCGCCTTCCCCCTGCTTGTGTCCTCTCACTCTCTTTCTCAAATAATAAAATCTTAAAAAAAAATTGCAGCAGCCGCTCCCGTAAAGCTGGAAATGTTATTTTCCAGCCATCTCTGGAATGCCAAACCGCAGCCAGTGTCCTCGTCAGGGAGCGGTTAGCCCCACGTAGGACATGCGGCGCCCTTCCCCATCACGTGCGGACACATGGGGCCGCGTGTGACCCATGTGCAAAGTCCCCGTCAGGGAGACTCTGCCTCTCAGTGCTGTTGGCGAATACAAGGCTCTTTCTGTGCTTAGCAGGGCTCAGACTCTTCCAGTCTTGAATTCTGCAATTAGGTGAGAGGGCTCAGCGGGAAGCCGCAAAGATGATTAAAGGGACGGAAAGTTAGAGTCACAGGCAAGAGTTAAGGGGAACCCTCATTTTTTTCGTCTGGTGGGTGATTTAATGATGATTCTGCAGCATGTGGAAGATGCTTGCTTGCAGAAAGGGGTCTGTGACCAGAACTGAACCTCTTGTCAGAGCTGTTGGAAGGGCTGTGCAGGGATAGAGCGGTTTCTTCCTAGGAGGGCTGTCCCTGACCCGCACAAGCCATGGAGGACAGCGCTGTCATCTGCCGCCTTCTGCTGGGGCTTGAGCACACGTACAGAGGGACTTCTCCGGGCCACTGTCTGCTGTAGCTTATTATAGAATCATCTGGTTGTTCTTTGAAATAGTTTTTATTTTATTTTTATCACATTTTTTTTTGGTGCTGACTACCGCTATATAGTTTCAGTTTTGCTCTGCAGCCTTTTTAGTTAATGGCGTCTGTTACGTGGCAGCATTTTTGATGGACAGGGTGAGAGGGTTCTCCCAAGTAGGGCTTCTCAGCCTTCACGCTATTGGCACGTGGGGCCGGATCGTTCTTTCCTGTTGGATGCTGAGCAGTATTCTTGGTCTCTGGCTGCTAGCTGCTGGTAGCACCCCCATCTCCTAGTGATGAACAACCAAATAGAGCTCCAGAAAGTTCCAGATGTCCCCTGAGGGTCAGGGCAACCTTGCTCCCAGTTGAGAACCATTGCTCTAAAAGCCACGGGACTAGCTTACTGCATATGTGAGTATTTCCAGCCTTCAAATTACTCGGTGTATCAGAGTTTGTGACATTTTACTTTTCCAGCACTCTGTGCCTGGTGTTGTCATCATATTTTCCACTAGAAAGTGGAAAATGTACCTCGTTCTTCAGGAGCTGTGGCCCCTGATACTAGCTCGAGTAGAATAGATAACAAAGCTCTTGTATTAAGGACAGCTTAATTGATCTTTAAAACAATTAAAAATGAAGTTTATGACATTCTTATGTGTTTGCTTGTTTTAAAGATTTTATTTTTTCATTTGAGAGAGACAGAGCGAGCACAAGCAGGGAGAGTATCAGAGGGAGAGGGAGAAGCAGACACCTCGCTGACCTCTGAGCTTGACGTGGGGCTCGATCCTGGGACCTGGAGATCACGACCTGAGCTGACAGCAGACGCTTAACTGACTGAGCCACTCAGCCGTCCCTATTTTTAAAGAATACATACTCACAGAATATTGGGGATATCAGAAGCAAAAGGGAAAATTTAAAAAAAGCTCCCACTTTCTCAACAGCATAGAAGGCCATGGTTAATATTTTGGTGCATTTCCTTCTTAGCTTGTGGGCCTTCTATATACGTAAACATTGGGCCTTTTGGCGGGGGGGGTTCTTTTTTGACTCTGGCTTCTGTGAGTCCCTAGGGCCTGGGAGTCTACACTCTTGTAGCCCCGGATCATTCCCAGGGTGGGGAGTTGTTTTAAGGTTTCCAGCGGGATCTATGTCTTGTGCAGCCTCGGTGTGTGGGCATTGTTCTGGTCGCTGGGAGGGCGGGGAGCAGGAGCCAGTGACCGCCCTCTCTGAGCATGCGTGCTGGCCTCTGTTGCGGGTCTCATGGTGACTGATGGAGGTTTCTTGCCCCGGTCGGGGCTAGATGGTTGGACCTAGCAGAGGGCTGCAAAAAGCTTTCTTTCTGGTCCTTCCATTCATCAGTTTTTGGCCTGTATGTAGCCCGTTGGAAGCGTTCAGCTAAATCTTGGTAGGACAGTTCCAGAGTGGCCTAGCGGAGCCCTTCCAGAGTAGCAAGGAACACGGCCCGCATCTCTGGCTCCGAGCCCAGCTGGTGCCTTCGATTCTTTTTGGCAGCGAACAGCTTGTGGGTTTTCCTTCCCGGGGTCTCCCCCGTGAAACGGGCTGTCCCACATTGCCGGAGGGACCGAGTACGCAGACATTTAGTAGAACCACTCGCTCATTCGTTCCCCTGTTGACTGATTCATGCATGCGTTTGGCAAGCATCTGTTGTGTGCCTCCTGTATACTAGGCCTTGTCCAGGCTCTGCGAACGCACTGGTGAGCCGGGAACTGGGAATCACCGAGCTAGCTGCTGATAGAATCGGGGCTTCTAACCTGATCGGGGCACTCGGAGGACACGGAGGGTGGTTCTCTATTTCGACAGGTGGACTGATGGTCACTCAGTTGTGTTTGTTCTTACGAGGGGCTCAGCAAATCCTCGTTTCAGTTCTTGACTGAGGTCTGTGGCTTGATCCAATCCCAGTGAAGACTGATCCTTGATCCGGTCGCCCCGATGGTTGAAACAGCTGGGTTCCTGTCACGTGGGACTGCGAGAGCATTCTCGGGCTGCGACAATGAGCCATGTGTTGCTAGTCACCAATGCACCTCAGGGCTCCGGGCCAGCACGGTCTTGATTGAGGAGAGAGATGGGCAGCGTGTACCATGCAGTGTCCACACTTGAAAAACACACCGTGCCTCCGCGTCCTCTGGTATTTGTGGTCGAATCCCAGCCCATTCGCTGTAACCGCATTTCCCCTGACCCACATAATGCGCCGGCATTTGCCCAGCGGGCCCACAGTTTCTTTTAAACAGAGACCCTTTTTCAAACTCAGCCTGACCCCGAAGGCTGCCAGTTTTCCATTAGAGTACTCAGGCAGTTCGAATTTTGTTTTTCAAAGAACAATGTAGGTGAATAGTAGTCTGTGAGAAGGCCAGAGACGTATTCTAGAAACCAGGATCCATTTTAAGACAAGCCTCACTTGTACATTTTTCCTAACCGTTTCCCATGAACCAAAAGAAAGATTAAAATTCCAACAGAAGGAAAATTGCCTTGGAGAAATATCTTGAGACCGATGGATTTATTTCACGTGTGACTTAAAATAGCCTGGGTTTCTAGTACTGCATAAAGCTGTATTTCTAATGAGTTCCTGTTACCCTACTTTTCTTCGGCTTGCGTTTGCATGTCCTTGCCTACAGATAGAAAGAGCCTCATTGTTACCATAACAGTTTTACTATCTTTCTCTGAGGAATCCCCAAAATGATCCATTTTTAAGAGAGGCCATCCAGGAGGTGGGGGCACGGTGGCTTTTCTGGAGTTATTTCTTTGGTCCCAAGGGCCATATTTGGAATTAAGCTGCATTTCTGGGCTGTGAGCCTGGGATGGCCCTATTGGTTTTTGTTCCTTTCAGGATTCATAATGCCATTTGGGCCAGTTAAAAGTTAGTTTGTTAAAAAAAAAAAAAAAAAAAAAAAGGAAAAGAAAAGAAAAAAAGAAAAACAACTTACTAAGGTCGTTGGGCAGCAGAGTGCGGTTTTTTTTTGTCATGTCTAACTCGAGCCCATGATGAGGGAGTGTTAGGAAAGCAAGGGTGGAGGGCCCTGGGCCTTCTGGGTGTCCCCGAGCCCAGGAGGAGGCAGTACATTCTCCCAAAGAAGTCGCCTTGCTCAGGCCCACGCGTCAAGACTTTGGCGACGATCGGGTCACAGCAGAGGGACCCTCGCACGGCGTTAGCTTCAGAGAGATGCCAATTTTCCAGATGTTTGGCTGAAGGCCTTCATTAAGAATGTGGCATTTGCCCCCTGAAGCCCTCTCTGTGGGATTGTGGGACGCGGACAGAGGGAAGGCTGCTGTTCCTGTGGCGGGGGGCTGGAGGCAGTTGCGAAACAGGGTCTCTGCGTGGCTTACTGTTCCCGCTCACCCATTCCAGAGAACGCCAGACAGAGGCAGGAGGGCATCGTGAGCAACTCCATCCTGTACTTCACGGAGGAGCCCCCCGAGCTGCCGGCCAACAGCCCGCACCCCCTGAAGCTGCGGCGCGTCCTCAACCTCAGCCCGTTCACGGTCACGGACCACACGCCCATGGAGACGGTGGTGGACATCTTCCGGAAGCTGGGGCTCCGGCAGTGCCTGGTGACGCGGAGTGGGTGAGTGTTCCGGCCGGACTCCGACGAGACCAAGATGAACGAGTCACGGTCTCTGTCCCCGGGGGCCTCGCGGGGCAGCCGGCGTGAGGGGAAGGTGGGAGGAACCTGCCGGCGGGGCTGCCGGCCGCCCCGGGCTGAGGGCTGAGTCGAAAGGGGGAGAAGCCGAAGGAGAAGGATTTGGGCAGCTTTTCTGCCCCCCCCCGCCCTGCCCTGGGTGGCACTTGGCTCGGGGAGAAGGGACAGCCTGTTGTGCTGTCACGGGGTCTGGCTTGCCTCCACGTGCTGGCGCCCCACGGAAGCGGGCAGTGAAAGGCACAGGCTCGTGAGAAAACGAGGGCGTGCGGGCGCGCGGGGCGGACCTCACGGGGCCCGGAGCGCGGCCTCTGCCCGGTGCCTGGTTCGGAGCTACGGAACCGCTACGAGACGTGGATCTCTGTATCTTAAGACGCGCCGCGGGTTTTTGCAGAAGCGGGTGTTGTAAGGGCGGCGGCTTGCGGGCTGTGTCCGGTGGAGACCGGATCGACCCTGGGCTGGGGGCGCCGGCGGTCCATGCCGTCTAACGTCACAAAGAACTTGACTCCCCCAAAACCTGACTGCGGGTAGCCTGCTGTTGACCAGAGCCTTACCGATAACATGAGCGGTGCATTAACACGTATTATACACTCTAGTCTGGAAGCCAGAGGAAACGGGACTCAGAAAATCATAAGGAAGAGATCGTTCATTTACAGTACCGTCCTGCAGGTTTCCAAAAAAATCTGCATGTAGGTGGACCCATGCGGTTCAAACCCTTATCGTTCAAGGGTGGCCTGTTTTCCCGTGCCGCTGGGTTCAGCCGGGGGCAGCTCTCTGCAATCACCTGGAATTCTCATGGATGGCATGACCCATAAGCAGATGTGAAGTTCACATTATGCTCGGATTGTTCCCTGATACAGCAATCGGTTCAAGACAACCTCTTGTTTTCAGAACAGCTGTCCCCGAGTTGCTGGCAGATCTGGTGGCCCCATGGCATTGTCTCTGCGGTGACAGTACTACATTTGCTTTGTGTTACCGCGAGCTAGGAAACTAGCATTGCACAGACTGAAAGCTCATGAGGGTATATGAGGTGCCGTGCCCCAGGGCCATTCTTTGGGCTCAGAGGTGCACCCCAAATCCCGCGGCTTCAGAGGCCTGGGTAGAGGAAGAGACTGGCCCAGTCAGGGCAGCCTGGAACCTTGAATTGTCTGCCCAGCGTATTCTCTGTAGGCTGAGGGGAGGCGGTGGGGCTTCAGGGGCGCTGATACCCTTGTGTCGAGGCCTTAACTCTCTAATGTCAGTTACACTGCGGAGCCCACCATCCGGCTTCACCGAGCACTTCTCACCCAGGGTGATGTTGCCTCCCAAGATGGTGGGTGTCCTTGCTAAAGAGAGGGGATGCTCCTCGCACTTCGATGGTAGAGACCCGGGATGTTATTCGGAAGCCTGCTGTGCACGGGGCGGCCCGCATTGCATCAGAGACTCACTGGCCCGGAAGGTCACTTGCTCTGAAGCTCAGTGACTGTGGGCTAGGTGCCCATGAACAGCCAAGTGAGCCCTCCTTGCTCCCTTGCTTCCCTCCTGCCATCCCGGCTGTGCAGGGGGCCAAATGTGCGCGCTGACCCAGAGAACCCCGAGCCTGCGCGCCAGGTGTCCTCAGCTCCAGCTGTAGCGGGGGGCGGGGGTGTTGCACATGGGAGGGACTGTCGGGAAGCGACGAATACAAGTTCCGGACCAGAGATTGCTTCTGCTGGTGATTTTTATTTTTATTAACTAATTAATTAAGTTAATTTGTAAAAAAGATTTTATTTATTTATTTGAGAGAGAATGAGAGAGAGCATGAGAGGGGAGAAGGTCAGAGGGAGAAGCCGACTCCCCGTGGAGCTGGGAGCCCGAAGCGGGACTCCAGGATCATGACCTGAGCCGAAGGCAGTCACTTAACCACCTGGGCCAGCCAGGCGCCCTGTTTATTAAATTTTTCGCTGGTTATTTTTAAAGGTACTCAGCAGTTCACGGGATCCCCCAGAGTATTGAAGCTCCAGGCTAAACGTGGAGTGCCGGGGCCAGTGCAGCCACTGATCCCTCGGCTGGGGGTGGGGCCTGTGAAAGCGTGTTTCTAGCAAACACCCAGGAGCTGTGCTTGCTCGTCCGAACTCCACTTTGCAGAATGCTGAAGCCCATTTACATACTTGAATTTCCACCACCCGGCGTAACTGCCACCGTGATCACCCACGGCGTCTCAAGTGCGGAGCCATTTCTCTTTTCCTTTAAAAAAATAATCATCCAATGTCAGTTATCATTGGAATTTCCAGTTCTGGCAGGAAATTCTGCCCTTACCGCCGGCTCACACCTCACGCAGCCCCATGAGGTTTTCCTGTGAAGATCTGGGTGCCGAAATTGGCTCCGAATGTTCTGCGAGAAAACAAAATCGCACTCTCTCTCGCTCTGCATATTTTAAACAAACACAGATGCTGATGCGTTACTGCTGGCAAGGGAGCCCCGTCTGCGGGGCTTTCATCTCCTCGGGCTCGCGGCCAGGGCCGCCGTGGCCTGAGCCAGCTTGCGTGTTTGATGTACTCCGTCACCATGTGCCTTCCCTGCTCGCGGTGAGGGCCCCGGCTCGTCCTGTGGACCTGCCTCGGCGGCAGGATTTCTTGGGGCCTGGGCCCCAAGGTCATGGCGAAACCACGCCAGGAACCACAGAAGGCTTTGTTCCCAGGAGGCTTGAGTCTCCGGAGCCTCCAGTGGCTAAGCCCGCATTGCATTTCGGTGGGATTCTCCCCACAGAGGCTCTCGAAGGCCAAAGCGCGCGCAGGGGAGTGGGGAGGTCGAATCAGCTTTCCCCAGGCCTGCTAGGTGGGCCCCCAGGACTTGGACGGGGTGGCCTTGTCAGAAGAGCCCGGCTGTTCTAACTGGATATGTTCATGGCCACAGACCGGCCATTTGTCATTCCCTCGATTCACTTGAACAGCAACGCAAAGGGGCCAGAAGGTCAGACACTTGATTTACAGTAAGTCCTGTCCCTCCACTACGATCTCCGCCGGCTTTGACGTTGTCCCCACCCGGGTGGGTGTTCAGCCTTCTTCTTTTGCAGCAGTTGTTGTAGGGCAAGGCACAGTTTATGCCCAAACCCGAGACCGCTCTGAGTTCCTGTTTCCCCAGAAGCATTGTGAGCAGCTCGATGTTCCGTGTTTCTAGTTACAGAGTTTGAAGAGGAGGTCGTCCACGCTGCCCCGGGGGGACGAAGGGCGACCAGACCAGGCTTCATAGATACGGGAGGGGTGGTGTGTGTGTGTGTGTGTGTGTGTGTGTGTGTGTGAGAGTGTGTGTGAGTGTGTGTGTGTGAGAGAGTGTGTGTGAGTGTGTGTGTGTGTGAGAGAGAGATAGCGGAGTCCTCGTCCCTTTGCCAACACTAACAAGCCCTACTTTTTCAAAGTCACATTTGCTTCAGCAGCATCTTACAGGGCGTCTCTCTGAGACCTGGTGAAGGCTCAAAAGTGTCCAAAAAATAATAAAGCCGAGAGCTCGTCATCTACTAGGAGACATGGACCTAACCCGGTTTGGGTGGCTTGACCCCGGTGTTCTAGAGGACAGGGTCCTGAGCCAGGCTTTCAGGGAGAAAATGGCAAAGGACAAAAGAGCGGGGTCATTGGGGAGGCTGTTGGCTAGTTGGCAATTGCCAGCAGGAAACCCTCCCCACCATCCCCCCCACCGC
>NC_081575.1:117530261-117542971 GCF_022355385.1 Mustela nigripes | reverse complement strand
CCCATTTCTCCTCTGACCCCAGCTTCTAGTGGCGTATTACAGGCCCATGCTGGTCGCCTTTGTACTGTCCCTTTTTTTTTTTTTTTTTTTAATTTTAAATGCACTGGAAGAAGTGTTGTGGACTGAATTGTGTCCCCCCCAGATTCATATGTTGAAGCCCCCCCAGTCCAGCGTGACTGGATTTGGAGATGGGGTCTTCAATGTGGTAATTAGAGTTAAATGAGGTCCTCAGGTTGGGGCCCTAATCTGGTAAGACCGGTGTCCTTACAGGGGACAGGAAGAGGCAGCAGAGATGTGCGGGCCCCGGGGAGAAGCCCAAGTGAGGGCTGTGAGCCGAGAGAGGCCTCTGGAGAAACCGACCCCCCCCCCCAGCACCTTGATCTGGGCTTTCTGGTGTCCGGGACCGTGAGCGCAGTCACCACCCAGCCCGTGGGGCTTCGTTGCGGCTGCCTGAGCTGAGTTAGGACCCCGACTCCGCGTGGCCACTTTAGTAGAACAGCGTCTTGTTTGATGGGACATCGACAACCTTATTGCATTCTGATACCTTCTAGAAAAGTCCTTAAAGTAACATATAAACACAGTTGAAGCCAAGTGGCTCTCAGCAGCTAGAACAGAGAGCGATGCCCGGTTCTACCCTTCCGCGCTGGCACCCCTCTCCTTTCAGGGGACCGCTTTTCTCCCACAAGGGTTTGTTTTCTTTAATTAATAGACTATTTTTAGAGCAGTTTTGAGTTTATAGAAGAATTGAGCATGAAGTACAAGGTTCCCATATACCCTCTCCTGTCCCCTCAATTTCCCTTACTAGTATGTTGCACATGTTACATTTGTTGCCTTTGAGGAACCGATACTGGTACACTAACTCCCATCGGTAGCTTACCTTAGGGCTCGTCCTTGGTGTGGTACATTTTGTGGGTTTTGATAAATGGAGAATGACCTGTATCCACCATTATAGCATCACACAGAGTGGTTTCTCTGCCCTAAAAATCCTCCGGGTTCCGCCTCTTCGTCCCTCCTTCCCTCCCCCCAAACCAGGCAACTACTGATCTCTTGACTGTCTCCATAGTTTTGCCTTTTCCAGAGCGTCCTAGAGTTGGATGTGGCCTTTTCAGACTGGCTTCTTTCGCTTAGTGACATGCATGTAAAGTTCCTGCATGGCTTTTCATGACTTGACAGCACATTTCTTTATTAGCGCTGAATAGTGTTCCATCACCCGGAGGGGCCACAGTTTAGGAATCCAGTCACTCACTGAAGGACATCTCGCGTGCTGCCAAGATTTGGCTGCTATGAGTGGAGCATACATCTTCTAAGAGTTAAGGAAATTACTTTATGTCACCACTAAACTGTAATTATAAAGAATTAACAGTGACTCAGTATATCATTCAATATCCAATTCATATCAAATTTCAACCCAGAATTCTTTCAAGGTCCACACATTGCATTTGGTTGTTTTGCCCCTTTAGCCTTTCATCTAGAACACTTTCCTGCCTTTTTTGGTGTGTTATTTATGACCCAGTTTTTGTTTTTGTTTTTGTTTGGGAAGAGTCCGGAATCAGTAGTCTCACATTGGGAATCTGTTTGATAGCTTCTGGTGGTTTGATTTGGCTAAGTGATGTGCCAGCATAGATGATGTCACAACATCAGCTTTTCCAGCTTTGTTGGTGATAAGCTCTGCCACTTAGATGAGGTGGTGGGGACCAGAGCCCTCCGCTGAGAAGGGACATTTTTCTCTCCGTATGTAATCTGTGGAGGGATCCTGTGAGACCAGGCGAGTTTTTTGCTTTCCAGCAACCATTCACCCAGCGGTTTTGGAACCCACGGATGGTTACTGACTAAACTAATTATTACAGCAGGCGTTGCAAAATGTCCATTTGCTGATTCTATCTCGCTTTGTACGTTTCCTTCCATTTCTTGGAGCCTCACAGCAGAGTCCTGAAGCTTGCAGGATTTTGACATTCATGCTTTTCACGTCTCCCTTTGCTATCTTCCCCTCTCCTGCAGACATTCCTGTGAGGGAGAGGGGAACAGGCAGTACCCGCTGTCTCCCCCAGGGTCAGAGGTACGCAACTAACACCGGAAAACCATCGCTTTTTTGGGGTTGGTTAAGGGTCGTGTGGTCAGGGACGATTCTGGCCTGACAGTTTCACGACCCAGCATGCATTTCACCAGCAGCACCTGAGTCCAGCGCAGCCCCGGACGCTACTGTTCCCTCTTCATAGTCCCTTCTGTTGCATGGGAGATGAATTTGACCAATTTGGCCTTAATTAAATAAATCACAGAGTATTGCATTTGTGTTTTCTGATTTGGGGGTATGTCATTATTTTACATCGATATAGAGTAGAAATCTTTCATTTTATTAACCACACAGTATTCCAGGGTCAGCCTGACCCTGTTTAGTTCTTCTGTTTTTCTTGGGTGTGCGGGCTACCTGGCAGACCAATTTGGCCAGTGGAACTTTCTTTCTCTAAAGAAACTGTGCATACCCCCTTCCTTCAAACCTTTTCCTTTACCGAGGGGCGTGGTTTATCTCAGCAGGTGGTCATTTAAGTAGTTAATAAAATCAAGACTGAGTGAGGGCTGCGGGCTGTGGTTGTGCAGGTGTGTCCTGTGCAGTCTGGGGCACATGTTGCATTATCATATTTGCCAATGGCACTCCTTGGGGTTGTGCAGTGTGTAGTCTGGGGCCCTTACACAAGGAGCCCTGTTAAGAGGCCTTGTTTTCGTAAGTTGAAAACAATGGAATTTTGGAAGAGGGGTCAATTGATTATAGTCCTGAAATTTAGGCGAGCGTATTAGTCACTGTAGGTTTCTTGCTTGCCATCTCAGTGGCCTAACATCTCAGTGGCCTAACACGGTAGTGATTCATTCCTCCCTATGTCCCGTCCAGTGTGGGTTTCAGCAGGTGTGGGCTCTCTACCTAGAGTCATCCAAGGACCCAGGTCTTTGAATCTGGCGGCTGCTAAGTCAGTCCTCTGTGACCTCAGAGTCCTTCATTGGCTCCCCTGCCTGTGGCCACCAGTTGAGGAGAGAGAGTGTCTGGAAATGTGCAGGTGACCTGGGAAGCGCATCTCTCCTCTCCACCTACAGGCCATTGGCCAGAGCTCACTCACTTGTCCCCACCCGACTGCAGGGAAAGCTGGGAAATGTCTCTCTGTGCGGCCAGGTGGAGAAGGCCCTGGGGTTTAGGGCAGGCAGGAGTCAATCTTGCAAAGCTGACCTCTTTTCTCTATTGTGTTTCTTCTCCAGGAGACTTCTTGGCATCATCACGAAAAAGGATGTCTTGAGACATATGGCCCAGATGGCAAACCAGGACCCTGAATCCATCATGTTTAATTAGAAACAAGGTGGCATTTATTTTCAGAAAAACACAACCGTGTCATTTTAAAAGAAATAAACAAATGATATGTTATTATCCTAATGAACGATTGTGCGCTGGGGGCAGTGGAAACAAAAGCTTTGTTGGAAAGGAAAAAGGATAAAACCTTTAAAAAAAAAAAAAAAAAAAGAAACAATCAACCAGTAGGCATTTCATAGCTTTAACCCCTTATGAGTTTCCAGCTGTGTTTCTTAATGAGTTTATTAACCGCCGTCAGGGCATGGGGGTGGGGGTCAACAGTATGGTTCGTACAAGGACACGGAACACAAATGCTGAGTCCAGAAATGTTTGCCCCTCGTTTTAAGGCTGATGTTTGTGAAGCTTTGAGTCCAAAAGGCAAAGGAGTATTGGCCTTGGCGGCATCTTTTATTTCTTGGTTCCTGAAGTGTTGCTGCTATTTCGCTGAATCGGACTAGAGATATCTGCGCTCACTTTGTTGGAAAAGACAAAAGAAATTAAATCGGCACACAGTGAAAGCTGAAAGTTTGCCAGTGGGTTCACTCCCGACCATCCCATTTCTTGCTCCCGTTCTCGGCCCCCTGTTGCGCTTCTCCCATCAGTTTCCGAACCAACATCCAGGGTCTCCTGCGATGATGCGTATGAAGAACCCTTTCTCTGTGCAAGGCCAACACCTTGGGACTGCATGATGAACTCCTGGCGTGTTTAGTGCTGCCCGTATTTCCTCCAACACAAAGGGGTTCATCCTGATTTTGAGGGTGTACACACCTGCTCGTCGTGTTGCATGTGCATTCCTAAATAGTGAGCCATCCAGCACTTTCCATGGGCCATATCTATGTGCTGCCAGCTTGTCGTAAGTGTGCTTTAATTTCCGAACAGCGTACGTGAGGGTCAAAACAGGCTGCCCCATGTTACCACTTATTTTTCCTTTCAGATCCTATTAAATACGGCTGCAGAGAGGGTGAGGCATATGAAGTCTCAGTAGGAACTCCTCCAAATGGATTGCAAGAGAGATACTAAATTGGTTCTAAATCTGTTCCATTATCTTCTCTGTAGGATGCAAAACGTCTGGTGTTAGTGTCTGAGTGTGCACTTTCATGCTTGTACGCAGAACACAGAAGGACAGAGTTAAATCATCGACAGCCAGTTTGAGCACTGGGCTTCTATGTATTGAACTTAATGGTGCACTTGTCTCTTTAGTCAGGACTTCGGTCTTTTCTGGGAGAAGGCCTGGTGCTGTGATTTAAGTCCACGGCGTTCTCGGTGTGAGCCTGGCCGCTGCTCCCACTTGCCCTCTCCCGTCCCTCTGGGCTCTTCCCAGCTGCCTGAGCCGCCCTCACCCTGTGCGTTGTTACCGGATACTGACGGTGCCGGATACTGACGGTGCAGGTGCGCGTTTGGCGGCAAGTAAGAGAAAAAGCCAACGGACAGTGGAGAGTTGCATGAGAAACCCGGGGGTCAGACAAAAGACTCATAGCCTTTGGTATTGTTTCCTGCTGTCCTCCGTCCTCTGGCGTCGTTTATCCCCTGGCTTGCCGCCTCTGAGCCACAAGGTGGTTACTGAGCTGCCGGGTAAGGTGTCTGCTTCCTAGACAGGAAGAGGGAGCAGGAGGCCTGAAACAAGGGGCGGCGCCTGTGTTAGGACAGCAAAATTCCCAGAGAGGCTCAGCTTACCTCCACTGGCTAGAACTCTGTCATATGACTCCCCCCACCGCCCAGCTGCCTGTGAGTGTGGGAAGGAAAGTTTGTAGCTAGACATACCATTCCCTGAATGAAATTTTGATTCTCTTAATAAGGAAGGGGACGGGTCCTGCGGCGGGAATGCTGTCCACTGCATCGGGCGCCATCATCGCGTCCAGGTTGCCGTCCTGCCTGTCTTCTTCTCCTTTTCCTTTTCTTTCTTCCTTTTTTTTTTTTTTTTTTAAAGATTTTATTTATTTACTTGACAGACAGAGATCACAAGTAGGCAGAGAGGCAGGCAGAGAGAGAGGGAGGAAGCAGGCTCCCTGCCGAGCAGAGAGCCCGATGCAGGGCTCGATCCCAGGACCCTGAGATCATGACCTGAGACAAAGGCAGAGGCTTGAACCCACTGAGCCACCCAGGTGCCTGTCCTTACCCCTTTCCTTGCCGAACACTCTAGACACTCGTTTCTTACCTTATAGTTTCCCACCCCTTCTGTCAGATTTGACATAGAACCACCAGTTAGAAGCCATCATTTCTTAGCCCTAATAAAAACCTAGAAACTTCCAGTTGGTGTAAGTAAATGTACTGTTGGGTTCTCTGGGTTCTTAAAAAAGTTAAGTCCAACCATGCTGGCAAACTGGAAGATTTGTTTCTGTGATTGGCTGGTCTCCTCCAAACTAATACCAAATAGCCCCTTCAGCGTGGAAACACCAGTCAGTAGTAGAGAAGTCAATCTTTGTGTCTCTTTTGTGGCCCGTGAGTATCGAGTAACAGATCCTAGTATTAGTGTTGTTGCTGGGGTTTCCATGGAACATACGCAAGTGAAGCCGGGTTCTTCTGAATTTTAAGTCCTAAAAGGTCTTAAAGATGGCTTCGTGGTGTTCCCTCTCACTCCCACGTGGTCTCCCAAAGAGTATCCATTAGTCATAGCCCGGATTTAGATAATCCAGTACGCCCTTTTAGCTGAAATAAAGAGCTTCAGAAGGGAACATGAAACAGTGAACAGGTAGCCAAAGGTCAGTGAAACCACAAAATTTTTTCCTCCTGCAGCCGAGGCCATGGGAGGATGAAGGGGTAGCTTATTCCGGACCAAGGTCACCGAGGGACGTTATGCTGTGTCCTCCTCAGTGCTTATTGGAGCGAGGTCCACAGTTCATGGGAAACCACTGGGAGTGCTACTTGACTCAGATAACCTTGTTTTCCTTCATAAGCCAAACGTCTCATTTGTGGTGGGCTTCGGGCTCTTGGCTCCAGAAGGCCAGGGTCAGATAGGTCGGTAAAGGTCAAGAATGGGGGAGTTGGCAGGGCGGCTCTCTGAAGGATTGCTTCCTTCCTCTGGAGCCCTAACTCCCCTTTGGGGTCCACTTGCCCCCCCACCCCCCGCTGCCCGGCCTGAGGTCTCAGACAAACTTGATGAGGGACCGGCTCCCGAGCTCTTTGTCACTCTTTCTTGTAAAAGTTCGCGGGTAGGGATTTTGCAGCCGTTTGCTGTATCCAGATGTAGAACTTCCCCACTTTACCTAGCAAGAGGAGTACAACTGGGGTGTGGAGGGAAAATAAACGTTACTTAGAATAATGTGGTTTTCTCTTTTTTCAGAACCAAAGCCTTTAGACTTTTATAGAACTTTCTGGATTCTTTCTGAATCAGTGTTTTCATGTAAATAAGCATGAACGCAGAATGGAAAAAGTTCTCCGATGAGAGACATCAGCTTATTTCTTGTTTCTTGCCCTCCCTCTCTGCTATGAAGGAAATGTGTTGTAGAAGGACAGACACCGAATAAAGGGTAGCCCGAAAGGGACTTGTGAATTTCTTGCATTTTTCAGCGCATCCCCTGGGACCGCAGATGTGCACAGGGAGGGCATTAGTGGAAAGGGAAATGTGTTAGAAGCAAATCACTACCCAGTGTTTTCTGTACAACCAGGCGATTCCCAGTTTCTCTATTTAGTCCTTCCCAAAAGACCTTAGAAAGGAGAAGACATCTCAGGAGATCTGTTTGGGGCCCCAAAACGTCACAGAAACTGAAAAATTTGTTTCGCTTAGGTGAGAAGGGGTTACTTGACACCCTCAACACGTGCAAACCTGCTCTGTACTCTGCATCAGGAGCCGAGCCGGCACGAGGACCGGAGGAGGGGCGCCATCCAGTTGCATGCCTGCACCTGTCTGCTTCGTTCCGATTTCACGCGGGCGGCGTTTTCTCACCACCCCACCCCCACCCCCTCCCCGCTCTGAGCCTTTGAAATGAGTTACATGGCGGGAGAGCACGTGTACCTAACTTCACAACACTAACCAGACTCCATCGTAACGGGTGCAGTAATAACTATTTATTTGCCGTCCTAGGTGTGCTGGGAATGAGCCTACGTGCGACTTTTATGCCATCTGTTTGCATTCGGTGTGGGAACGACCACATAGCAATGTGGTGTTTTTTTTTTTCTTCTTCTTTGTAACCCTCTGTGTAAACGTTGGCACCTTATTAAAAATTAAATGTTTGAACTTTACCTTTAAAAATAAAACAAGCCCCGTCCTCGAGAAGCATGTTGTAAATGGAAGAGATACTGATTTCGCAGCATGTTTCTGCCCAGCAGAACCTCTGGAAACCTGATTCCGGGGACAGCTGAAGTTGAAGCCCGATTCATTAAGATTTTCCTGTAGGACAGTGACGTCCGTGTGGTCAGCTTTAAAATCCCTTGGTCTTCGTCCGGAGGCTAACGGCCAAGTAACAGTTCAGACTGGAGCTGTCACATGTCCAAGGATGAGACGAGACCGCTGTCCCCAGGCCGCCCGTGTCTCCGCCCTGTGCACAGACGCTGGCAGGACGGCTTGGACCGTGGCCTAGCACAAATTCTGTTGCCCTTTCAAACTTTTTATTCATTACTTTGGGAATCACAAGAACTTAAAACTAAGTTTGTCTTCACCCACCAGTTGCCTTTTTCTTCTTTTTAATTTTCCAACTTGACAAAAATATCAAGGTCATCCCTTTGATGACCTAGAAGAGGCAGTGAGAGGGAACCCTTCTAATTCCCGAGGGGGCTAGGGAGCCAGACTGGGCACAGCTTAGGGAAGATCATCCTCCGCAGGGGGGCCCAGCAGATGCAAATGTCCTGAGGTGGACAGGACCTTTGCACCTGTCCAAAGGTGCACCTAAGGCCTAACCTCCCGGGGCCCCACAGGGTGGGAGGGTGGTGAGTGGCTGCAGGCTGGGTGGTGCTTGTGGAGAGAGTGTGGGGCATGTGAACTTGGTTTTGTTTTTTTCCCTCGGTGGGAGGCTAACACAAGCAGATGCTTCCAAGTCTCACAGGGCCAGGTACAGACGAGGAGTTTAGAGGAAGGATGTGCTTTGACTTGCACTGTTCGTGAGCCTTCCTGACTGTGATACAGGAGGACCGGAAGCCGGCAGTCCGGCTACGAGGCTATTTCAAATACTTGAATTATGATGGAGGCTTGTCCCAGAGAAGCCTTGAATTCTGGAAACATTTCTGAGGTAGAGCCAACAGATTTGCCGGCGGAGTGGGTATGAAATGGTACAACCAAGTTGCCATTTACTACCATGGGCGAGACTAGGCGAAGAGCTCCGTTGTCCAAGTGCTACACTGGAGATCTTGGTGGGACATTGGAGTCCAGGGTTCAGGGGAATCGTTGAGGTTAGAGATGTAAGTCAAGCCTCTGGCGCATATCAGGGGTATTAGAGCCAGGCCTGGAAACTTCCATGGCCTAAAGATACGCTAAGAGCCAACAACCAATATTCTGACAGAATTTCAACATTGCATTTTCAGGGAGTCCTGCTGATTTAGTGCACGGCCGAGCTTGAGTTCCAGCTCCGCTGCCTTTTCACTGTGTGACATCGTCAAAGGGTTGAACCTCTCGGAGCCTAAATGACCCCATCTCTGTCGAGTCAGCTGTCGCTCCTGACCGGCAGCACAGCTGTGAGAATTCCACAAGAGACACTCTACAGAAGGCTCTTGGCACCGACTATTTCATGTTATGAAGCCCCTCGGGGAGCTTTAGTTGGAAATTAATTTTATGTTGTTTTCAGTTGAATTATAAGACCCCTAACATGAGAAACACAGATCGGGCTAAACACCTGCCTTCTTACCGGCTCTTCCTGCAGTCATTTCCAAAAACGTGAAACAAACAAAAACTCAGATCTCTTAAGGAATGTCACAAAAAATCTCACTGACTCCAAATGTACGGTAAATTTTTATTTATTTATTTATTTATTTTTAAAGATTTTATTTATTTATTTGACGCACAGAGAGAGAGATCACAAGTAGGCAGAGAGGCAGGCAGAGGGAGAGGAGGAAGCAGGTTCCCTGTTGAGCAGAGAGCCCGATGAGGGCTCAATCCCAGGACCCTGAGACCATGACCTGAGCCCAAGGCAGGCGCTTAAACCACTGAACCACCCAGGTGCCCCTAAATGGTAAGTTTTTAGAAAAGAAATCACTTGGTAAGAAATTCCATTTCTCTGTAGCTTTGTATGGGCTCAGAGAGCGGGAAGGCAGAAATGCACATGGGCACCAAACTATTGATTAGCTTAAAATTTGGAGTAAGAGTTCATGAAACACGAGACTGTGCGCAACTTGCTTATTTTCAGACGACATGAAACCCAGTACCACTGCGCCTCCAGACGGAAAAATCTCTCTAGTGTGGTGTTAATGTAGAAATAAGTCTCATTAGTAAAACTCATGAAAGACCAGCCTTCTGTGGGCCTTAGCTATTTCCCCTCAACACACATAGTTAAAAACCAGAGGGGGAAAACAAACAAACAGGATTTGTCCAAAAGGTGACAACCCATCAGTTTTAATTCTGGGAGCTTAGCTAGAGCTAACCAGAACGGCCTTGCCAATAAACATCTGGGTCAGGCAGGCTTTTTCATGAATTGAGACGGGACCAGAAACTTCCATGGCCTCCTGGGGCCATGCACTCTGCCCTAGCGCAGGGGAGCCCGGCACACCCGTCGTTAAAGCCCGTCCCCAGTTCATTGGCAGTTAACTGGCTAGAAAGAAGCTACCATATGTGAGAGCGGATAGGGAACATCTATTTTTGGCAGTTCCTCCACATTGCATTTCATTAAAGAAACGGTCTTTTCTTTCCGAATGAGCAATGAGCAAAGAGCACCTTGTGGGGATTTCCAAACCCCTTCAGTCAGGGTTTGGCTCACAGAGCGGAGGGAGCAATTTCCATGTGATTCCAGTGTTTGTTATGGAACACATATCCCGAAGATTAAACAGCCGCCCTCGATCCAAACAGATTCTGTCAGAGAAATTGGAAACACGTACATAAATTCTCGTCCCGCAGGCTGTGTGTGACAGGTTGGGTCCAGAGGATGCTTGCCGGTAGAACATTCCTTCCTTCTGCCGGGCTCCGTGTTCATTTCACACTCACTCGGGGCCTCCACCTGTTGTTTCCAGCCGAGACTAACCCAAGCGGAAATTGGAGCTAGCTTCCTCTGGATGGGCTGGTTTCCTTTTCTGACATTTCTCAAGCTTCAGTCCGTCCGCAGAAGGATGAGCCTTTCCGGCGATGGCTGTGGATGACTCGCATTCTCCGGGGAGTTGCCAAGCCGTCAGCTGCTCGGCTCAGGAGTTCCCGGGAGGACGAGGAGGTCTGCACACACTGGGGAGGCACTTCCCAAAGCGCTTCCAGGATCCTGGGCTTGCGCACCATGCTGCTAGGTGCCCGGGGGCGAGAGTGGATTCTGTGGCTATCTAACTGGAAAGTTCCATCTCCTGTGACTGGGGTCCTGAAGACCAGTCCTTGGGGAGCACTGCTCTGGGGGTGGGAGCCTGAGGGTCCAGGAAGTCTCCTTTTTAGTTTCTTTGCAGAGCTGAGCGACCTGGGAGATGTGAGTCACCAGCTGGGACCTTTCCTTCTGCTTGATAACCAGAATGATAGAGGCTAGGCTCTTCTGTGTCACCAAAACCGGTTAGAAATGCAGCGTTTCAAGCCCTGCTCAGGGTCTGCTGAGCCAGAGTCTGCATTTTCCCAGGGGTTTTGGGTGCAGAGTAAAGTTCGAACCCTACCTTAGGTACCAGGTCCCAACGAGACCTCCTGAGTTGACTTCCAGCTCTAAGACCCAGACTCCTCTATGGGGACTTCCAGGGAGCTTCAGTTGCGGTGATGGGGTCACCAGAGGAGCCTGTCCAGAGAAACGAGGAGGAAAGCAACTTGGCATGAGGTCCCCACGTCCAACTTCTCAGCCCCCAAACCATCCCACTCGCCACCTGGCTGCCTCGTGATGCTCTGTCTCCAGTGGCTGCCAAGTGTGTGCAAGGGTGCAGGGGTCGGGGGACACTCACCTCCCACTTGAATTGCGTAGAAGGAAACCCTGGGATTTAGAAAACGTGGACAAAGGGACCCTGCTTTGGGGTCGTTTTTTTTGTTGTTGTTAGATTTTATTTATTCGACAGAACACGAACACAAGCAGGGGGGGCAGCAGGCAGGGGGAGAGGGAGAAGCAGGGTCCCAGCCAAGAGGGGAGCCTGATGCGGGGCTCGATCCCGGGACCCTGGGATCATGACCTGAGCCGAAGGCAGATGCCCGATGAGTGAGCCACCCAGGCGCCCTGGGGTAGTTGCAGTGAGCTTTTCATAAAGCTCAATGCAAATCTCTACTGTTAGGCAAAGACAGGGTGGGCATGCTTTCATGTCTCTGGGAGCCCTGGAAAGAGTGTCCCCCACCCTGAAGCGGAAAGCAGCAACATAAAGGAGGGGGAACATTTTCCTCTTCCTTTCTGAGAACCTAACAGCACGCCCGGGAAGACCGCAGTCATCTTACTTGCGCATGCACCTGGCGCCAACTTGGCCCGCATGCATGAGCACAAATAGAATATGGCTCTTCGCATCATCTCGTTCAACAGATGCCCCGCTGCTCTCATGAATCGACTTTGAATATTTTGGTATCTTCCTTGGAAGTTTAGAGCGGCGGTTGGCAAGCTACAGCACAGGGGGCGAAGTCCGGCCCACCACCTGTGTCTATAAAGTTTTATTGGCACGCAGCCACGCCCATTCATTTACCAATCGTCGTTGGCTGCTTTCAAGCATTTTTTGCCATTTCGGCCCTTTACAGGAAAGTTTGCCAACTCCTGGCTTAGAGTAACTTAGAGTCACCAGACCACTGGAGAGCAATCAAGAGTCATTCAACTTATGCTGGCTGGAAAATACGAAGAGGCGGGTATTGTGGAGGGCACGTATCGCATGGAGCACTGGGTGTGGTGCATGAATAATGAATTCTGGAACACTGAAAAGAAATCAACAAAAAATTTTTAAAAAGCAAGGAGAGGTGTGTGTTGGTGGAATGAGATGAGCACCTTTTAATGCTTTTCTAGCCTCCAAGTTTCTCCAACAGTTTACCTTGTGCCAGAAACAACCTGTCCTGATGAGTGTCTAACAGGTGAGCTCTGTTAAAATTTACACTTGTTTTCTGCCAGGGAAAGTACTTTGCTTCGCGATTTGTCATTTACAAAGGGATTTTAATATTTATTTATGGTTTTTCTTCTCAATGGTCCCACGAGGTAAAAATTATTCCACCCATTGTTCAGATGGCAAAGCTGAGGCTCAGAGAGGGTAAAGCACAGGAGAGACACCTGTGGAGCTTTGATAGCACGCCGTGCCCCGGTCCCGTGCCCTGAGATTCTGAGTCAAGGCATCCTGGGTGGGCTCTAGCATCACCTTTAGAAAAGGTTGCGGTGGGGGGGGGGGC
>NC_081575.1:117515218-117529861 GCF_022355385.1 Mustela nigripes | reverse complement strand
AAAAAAAAAAAAAAAAGAAAAGGTTGCCAGGTGACTCCCAGGTGTGGTCAAGATTGAGCACCCCTGGGCTCCAGGGACTTGCCCAAGTTCCTACAGCGAGCTGGTGGTCCGACTCGAGCTCAGATTCTTGTTGGCTGTTCTTGCGACTGTAAGTCCAGAAACCTTTTCTGAAAGCATGACAGGTCACCTTAGATTAGTCTCTGAGTCAAACTGGTCTAACCAACCAGTCCCTTGCCCAGCGACGTCAGAGTCAGAGATTGGAATAAATCCTCTGTCCCACCCTGAGCTAGTGACTTGGAAAGCTGGGGGCCGGAGCCCGACCACCCGTGCTTGAATAAACCCTCCAGCTGATTCAGGCGCAGCTCACGTGGGAGGACCACGGGTCTAAGGTAACGGGAAAGTGCTGATGGAGAGAAGCCGCTGAAACCAGAACATGCCCCGCACCTGGCCCAGGCACCGCCTCCCGGGAGAGAGGCCTGGGTGCGGAGAGCCAGAGCGAGCACGAGGAGGGACGGAAAAAGTAGGAGTGCGTGGGGGGCTTTGGCAGTATCCAGACACCGGGGCAGCAGAAAGGAAGACAGCTCCCCATCCTCCCGCGGGGAGCCTCTGCTGCCCTCCTATTCCCGTGGGTGCCCCTGGGAGCGAGAGAGGGGTAGGGTTTGTGGTTGCTTTTTTATTTTTTGAGGTTTCGGTTTTTCTGAATCAAGCACTTCTAGAGGTGAGTGTTCTTGTGTGATTAAGCGGAGCCCCTTCTGCTCCGAGCTAAAGGCACACCGTTTGCTTCAATTTCAGCCAGGTGCTCCTTTTCCTTCCTGGGCGGGGGGGGGGGGGGGGGGGGGCGCGGCTGCAGCTGGGACTTCAAAGGCCCCAGAAGCCATACTGTAACGTGAGCTCCCAACTGTCCCCAGAGAAAGGCATCTCAGTGAAAGGGAAGGGACACCTCCCTCAGTGGGGCACGAGTTGGGGGTGGGGTCGGCGAGAAGAATCCAGCCTCATCTTCAGTCGCCCTCGGAGCCTCCCCCTCCGAAGGCTTGCCATGCCTGATGCGAAAACCGCACCGAGACATCCGTAATCCAGGCGGTGCACTGGCTGCCCAGAGCCAGGGGACAGACGCGCCTGCCCCGGGAAAGAGTGTTTGTTTCAACCGATCGTTCACACCCCCAGCTGCCAACGGGAGAGGAAAAGCAGAGAGGGGGGCTCCCGCAGACTGGCGTGGGAAAGTATAAACAATGCTTACAGGTTCCGGCAGGGCTGTTGCTGGGTGAAATCCCATCATCTGATTTGGGTTTTGGTTTTGCAATTACTGGACCTAGAGGATGTAACTGCCAGCCACGTGCTGTTTCCAAGCCGGGTGGGACTGTGTGAGCTCACGATGGCTTCACATCTGCACTTTGACCTTGAAGTTGGATTCTGAGCGTTAACAAGGGCAGGCCTTGCTTGCCATGGTAGCTTACTTGTCAATTCCAGAGCACAGTCCCTGGAAGCAGATGGGGTCACTTGTGATTCTGTTTCATTTCTTTGACCCAGAGCTAACATAGACTATTGAGCTGTAAAGTGGGAATTGTGAAGGTGAAAAACTGGGATTTGCTTTCTTGGTCAAATCTGTGAGCTTCTGGGAGTCACATTTCCATTATCATTCTTCAGCGTCCATCCTAGTAGCTTGCGTATTGGTGATGATCACATATTTTCAAAGAGTGGACAAGGGCCGAAAACCTGCTCTTTGGTCGTGACCTTTTGGAATAAATCAAGAAAATAATCCTGGCAGAGTTTTTTGGAGACATAGAGGGTTTCCCCAAAAGAGACCCATTTACCATGGTATAAAATGTCACATAAAACACTCGGTGTCAAAAGAAAATGGTAATTGGCTTGGTGTTTCATGGCCTGGCAAGGGGGCTCAGTTGAGAGATCCTGAACTTCCAAAGACTGAAAATGAAAGCGGAGTCTGCAGACTCTACGTGTCCTGGTATATCTTTGATCAAACTGAGCCAGAAAGAACTGTGGCAGGCTCTAAATGCCGCAGAGACTAACGGCTCAGCAAATCCATGCTCATGACCTTACTGAACATGTCACATCAAAAGGAGAAATGCCCCACTGACTGGAAAGTTCTTTTGCTGTTTGTTGAGAGAGAATAGAAATGAGATTAAATTTCAGTATTTCTGGATTTGGTTAATAGATGCTCTTTTAGATAGAAGAACCTTAAGTGATTGTGTTCACTTAGTAGAAAAATATCCAAAAGGTGCATCTGATAACCACATCTGAAGGGGAATAAACATAGAACTACATAGAACATCGTAATCTTGAGAGAAGCGATTGTAAAAGTTGCTCTCAGCTGTGACATCCAAAACAGCTGAAGTTCACCAGCACAGACGCCGTCACCGGGACACGCGGGTGTGTGCGCAAAGCCCAGGACACTGTTTGTTTGCAATTTGATTCCCTCCTCAGGGATTCGAGGAGGCCGAGACAAAATGCTGGGGAAGGGTATTGGGGGAATAAGCGTGCTAATTTGTATTTTCTAGAAAGAAGAGATACTCTGCATAGTTGAGTACTTTGTGTTTGACAAACTGTTCGGACCCCTCTTGGCAGCTGCTGGCGCAGAACGTTACTGGTGGCTGTCTGCCCTTGCGCCCTGGAATGGCCAGAAAGCTTCCTGGGGCCCCCCACTCTGTACCAAGAAGAACCCACTCTTACTTAGGCTCACCAGGAAGACAAAAGACAGTGTCTGAGGGGCCAGACTGAGAAGTATGTCTGCTCAAAGGAGAAGCGACTGGGCTGGTTTCTGACTTAGGATCACATTACCCCCAGCCCCCATTTTTACAGAGGGGCCATCAGGTGGAGGTGAGCGAACAAGAAGCTCTAACTTCGGCATAGGATGGACATGATTTTGAGTCCAGGCTCTGCTACTTCCTAGGCAACCTTAGGCAAATCACTTTGGCTAAGTTTCGGTTCTCATTGATGAAAGACACTAATTCATCTACCCATACAAATACAGGGAGCACAGCAACAGACAACACGCATACTCAGAAATGTGATTGTGCAGAGACAGGCAATGCCCAACAAGTCTGTGCTCTCCTCCCCGCACCCCCACCGGCAAACAGCTAGACTACATTTCCCAGCATCCCTTGCGGTTCGCTGCGGCCATGTACTTGTCTCAGCCAAAGGATTGTCAGCAGAAGCAAAGCTCATCGAAAACTCCCCATGTGCTATCCGCAGCATCTTCTGCTCTCCTGGGGTGGGAGGGAGATGGCTCAGGTGACCTTGGAAGCCTCTGAATGACTTTGGAGGAGGACCTCCTGGCTCCCGGTCACCTGCCTACTACTGTCATGGGATACTATGAGTTCTGTGGTACTGAGTCATTTTCCATGTTGGGGTCAGTCTGATAAGGTAGATAGTCTACCTTGGCTCACATTTATTATCATTATGAATTCTGAGGTGGTGGTGTGATGAACTTGTACGGGCTCACGAGACGGATGGTGACATTTGCAGTTTTGTGAGCTGGTCGCTGTGACATTCCTAGTTTGAAATCGCTCATGGTGGGTATTTTTATGCCATGGAGATCAGTAGAGACTATAGACCAGCCCCCCACCCCTCACCCACCATGCCCATTGGAGAACATTTACCAGCACACTGCTGACTGGGAATATATCTTTTTCCTCTTGGTCTTATCCCAAAGCCTTATAACCTACGGCATTGTATATTTGTACAGCTCAGAAAGTGTTTGTGGCTATGAATCAAGGTCAGGCTTGAATAAATGAAAAGAGGACCCATTACAAAAGGATGAAAGCTAATATTTAGGGTTAGATAGAGCATAGAGTAAAGGGTCAAGATCAGTCATCCATGCCTTTCTCAAGTAGGGACATTGGACCTAGGGGTACGTCATTGTGTCTTGGGCCATGTTAGAAGCTTCAGGTCTTCAACTTGTTTATCCCTTGCCTTGGCCAGCTATCACTTGTCCACCTGGCATGTGGGTGTCTTCCAAAGCACGGTGATTCTTCCCTCACTCCCAAGCACTCTGTGATGAGAGCCAGCCGGGGAACGTGTCTTATTCTCTTTGAGCTCCTGTGGCCAGTACGGATGGGGCTGTCTCAGTCTGGATTACCCTGACATCAGACCCCGAGACAAAGATTCAAGTGCAAGTCATTTATTTGAAAGGTGATGCCAAGAACAGTGTAAGGGAATAGGGAGGAAGAGGGACAGACAGGGGAAGGCAGCCGACAAAGGGAGTTATCCTGCAAGTTGCCGCTGTGGACAGCTGGAGACAGGGCGGGGGATACTAGAGAGTATGAACCCCAGAACTATCACCCCCGTGGGGGACAAGGAGGCTGAGGTGTATAGTAGCTCCCTTCAGTCCCTGGCTGGTGTGTCCCCCTATGTCTAGGAGGTCCCTTTCCAGCGCAGACCGCCAGACCGTCTCTGTTCGTTCACTCCCCCAACCCCTGGTGCTATCTTATTCCACCGAGACTTCCCTGATTTATTGGAGATGATCCAATAAATTGATCCTCTATTCTGACCTCTCTTAGCCTGGACTTCACATGGATTGTCTTGGCTACCCTTGATTTTGACTCCAGTCATAGTCACCTTGACCTCCATATGCATTAGATCCCTTGAGTACATTCATGTGTATGAAGAATGATTTCAATCACAATCTTAAAAATGACAGAACCAGAGAGGAGTTCTCTCATCATGTAACATGATTATGATCCTCTTGGACCCGAGCTAGGCTTCACCAGGAGCTCCGCACTGTGGTGTACACAAACGTTGCTTCCCAAACACGTGAATTATGTATTTTTGAATGACTTTTCGGGGGATCCAACATAACCGTGATGTCTGGCAGTCTATCTTCTTTGATTAATTTGGGAATCAGCTCTGCGGATTAACTGTAACCAAATCAAAATCAGGGCTGGGGGCTCTCTGAGGTCTGCTCTCACTCATCGGCTGGCGGTTTCTCAGAGTGGAGACCTTGACTTCACACGCAGGTGGGCTAGCCACGGCCAGGAGCCAAGTGCACCCACTCTCGATGGCGGCTGCCGATTGCGGTCTAGTTATTTCTGGATTGACTGCTCCTTTTGATTACCCACACTATCTGTGGATACCCCCTCAACCAGGTAATTGAAAATTCTCTGCCGGAGCGCTCTCAGAACCCCAAGGTTTTATAGCTCTGTACCTCGGGCGGTACCTTCAACGCACCAATGACTTTTATGTTCCCAGCAAATTGGCTGGCTTATTCGAGAACCTGGTTCATTCTGGATAATAATAACAAATACTTCCTGAACCCTCTACTATGCGAGGCAAACTCCAGGCAAAGCACTTTTCAAGTTCATTATGCTTTTGAACACTTGCTCGGAGCTGAGCCCACCTCATACAGATGATTGTGCAGGGGAGGCCAGGAGGGGTGGGGAGGCCTGGGGGCTCGGGGGGCTCACCCTGCCAGTGCACCCCAGAGCTCTCCTCTGAAACCAGGCCCCCTGATTCTTGAGCCCACGCTTCTCTCCAGTAACGACAGTCACTCTTTTTTGAAAATGGCCCAAGTCTGTTCCCAGAAATGGAGATGAAATCAGCATTTCCCTGTAGTGGGTAGTGGAAGAGGCAAGAATCGGGAGCCCTTCTTCAGCAAAACAGCCCCTCCATGAACTGTGGATGTCCTGGATGGAGACACTCTGCTGTGAAGGGAGGGTTTCTGGGCACAGGATGGACGCTGGGTTCATCTCCCACCTCGTAAAGAACCGCGGACGATAGTTCTCTCAGTTTTTAGTGACCTGAACGCATGAGAAAGGGTTCCTGCTTGGGTCCAGTGGCTGTTCAGGGAGAATGTCTAAGCAACGAAAAAGAGAGGCAGGGCTGATTGCTGTGTTTCAGCTTCTGCACTTTGGTTGCCATCCCCGCGTTCCCAGCATGCTGACGCCCCAACCGAGGTTCAAGGTCTAGGGTGGCGGGGAGCCTTTACGGACTCGGGAATTCCTTCCTTTTAGATCAGGAAGATTCCTTCCCTTTCGAGTTTAAAAAGTGTGATGCCAGCACAGTGAGTCCTGAGCAGTGAGGACTCAGGTCCTCAGGGGATATTTGGCAGCAACTGGAGACATGGCGGGTTGTCCCACCTGGGGGAAGGTGCTACGGGCTTCCGGTGGGTGGCACTGGCTTCCCGAGGCTGCCGTATCAACCACCGCAAACTGGAAAGCTTAACAGGACAGACATTCATTCTCTCAGTTCTGGAGGCCAGAAGTCTGAAAGGTGTTGGCAGGGAGACTCTGGGGGAAAATCCATTCCGTGCCTCTCTTTTAGCTTCTGGTGGCTGCCATCTTGGGCCCTCCCTGGCTTGTGGCCGCCTCACTGCAATCTCTGCTTCACATGGCCTCTCCCCGATGTCCCTGTGCCTCACGTCTCCCTCTCCTCCTCTTATAAGGACACCTGTCATTGGACTGAAGGCCTACCCTAAGTCTGGGATGATCGCCTCCAGACATTGTTAGCTTAATTCCATCTGCGAAGATGCTGTTTCCAAATAAGGTTCCATTCACAGGTACTGGGAGTTAGGACTTGGACGTAGCTTTTGAGGGGGGACATAATTCAACCCAGTGCATGAGGAGATGTCAGGGACGCCAGGAGACATCCTGTGATGCACGAGGTGGTGCCCACCAGTAACAGATTGAGAATCTATGCTCTGCCACGAGTGTGAAAATCAACTGTGGTAGAGCATACCCTCTCTTGGGCATTCTTCAAGTCCTCCCGCCCGCCGTCCTGCACAGCGCAACCCAGCACACCCTCACTGCCCGGTTTGGGAGTGGGGACGATCCTTTCCACTCAGTGGAGGCCATTCGTGCCCAGTAGGTGGCATTCAAATACCCAGCGTGGCCAAGGCTGGTGTGTGAGTGATACAGAAGGTCAGAAATGGGTGCGACGCTCAGAAGTATGTGTGTTTGGTACGGGAAGATACAATTTGTGCCTCTCTTTTGAAGACATGGTAAGAACTTCTGATTTCCCAGCAGAGGCTCTGGAGGCGACCCCCCTGTGCGACCCCCTCTTCACCTTCATGATTCAGCTCCTGGACCAAGCATTCATGAGAAGGGACACAGAGGTCCGAAACTTAATTTGTTGTTTTGTTTTGTGATTATTTTATTTTATTTATTTAAATTCCATTAACAAACATACAATGCTTACATGTGGAATATAATATATATCTTTTATGTATTACAGATAATATATAGTAATATAATCACAACCAACACCAAAGAAATACAAATGATGATTTGGGGTCTTTTTTGGTTCCATACAAATTTTCGGATTATTTGTTCCAGCTCTGTGAAAAAAGTTGCTGGTAGTTTGAAAGGGATTGCATTGAACCCGTAGATTGTTCTAGATAGCATAGACATTTTAACAACATTTGTTTTTTCAATCCAAGAGCATGGAATGTTTTTCCATTTCTTTGTGTGTTCCTCAATTTCTTTCATGAATACTTCATAGTTTTCTGAGGACAGATTCTTTTCCTCTTTGGTGAGATTTATTCCTAGGTATCTTGGGGTTTGGCTACAATTATAAATGCAGCTCTGCTGCTCTCAGGCATGCCCAGTCTTCCTGTGACCCCAAGGATCCTGGGACCACACTGTCCCACCTAGGATTCTACCCCGATTTGCCACCTGAGCACCGTTCAGGCAGGGACATCCCCCACCGGAGCAGACTGCTTAAAGTCCTGATTTTGTGCTCCACTGCTCTCTCACTGTCCAGTGCCCACTGTCGGAGGCTCCCTCTCCCCACAGTCCATCTTCCTATATATCGCCTCGGATTCACTTCTCCATACCTCCTACCTTGCAGAAAGTGGTCGCTTTTCAATTTGTAGGGTTGTAGCTCTTCTTTTCTTAGATCTCCGGTGTTCACGGGTGTTCATGGTTTGATATGATGTGATATGGATGATTTGGTGGCTACCTGGCTGAATTCCTAGGACCAGGCAAAACCAAGGTCTCCTACTCCTCTGCCATCTTGGACTTTTCCCCCTCAAACTTAATTTGTAAAGGGCTAGGGAGCAAATCCTTTAGGCTTTGCAAGCCAGGAAGCAGAATTGAGGCTATTACGTGGGTTTTAGGATAATGAGAGAGACGTCCCACGGTGCCATGCCCCATCTGCCCTGGGGGACTGGCCTGCATGGTGGGCAACTCTGTGCCCAGTTGTCATCTGCTGGAGATGTCTTCTCCCCTTACTGTTGGGGCCTGGCACTGGGTGGAACAGCGGTGGGGGGGGGTGGGTGGGGGACAGACATGCTGCCTAGGTCAGCTTCACTCTCTGCCTCAGTGACCCCCAGGTCCCAACACACTCCCCTGTCCTTTTATTTTTTTTTTTAAAGATTTTATTATATATTTAAGAAAGAGAAAGAGTGAGTGAGCATGGGTGGGGGCGGGGAGGGGCAGCGGAAGAAGGAGAAGCGGACTCCCCGATGAGCAGGGAGCCTGAAACAGGACTGGATCCCAGGACCCTGGGACCGTGACCTGAGCCCAAGGCAGAGGCTTAACCCACTGAGGCCCCCAGGCGCCCCTCCCCCCCACCCTGAAGAGTGAAGCCATCTCAGCCTGGACAGCTGGAGAGTGCCAGGCCATTCGTTGCCCAGCAGGTGCCAGGAGCGACAGCCCCAGTGTGTCGGTGGTGACTAGTACCGGCCCTGGACAGCAGCACTGGTCCTAGAGGCAGGTCTGGGCATAGAGGAGACTATGGGGGTGGAGGGTGAGGCTCCGGCTGGTCTCCCGGCTCCCAGCGCCAGCTTGCTCCAGTGATGTCCGCAGGCCGGCCAAGCAGAGGCGGGATTTGGTGTGGGCCACACTCTGCCTGTCCCTGGTTTGACCTTCCAGCCCATACCCAATTAGTCGTATTCCACCGGACTAACCGTGTACCTCCTTTACAAAATCATGATGTTGGAAGCAGTAAGAACCATCCGACGCCCCTGTGCTAAGCTGGTCCACAGGTGTTTATGGATAATACATGGAGGTTCGGGATAGTGGCCGCTGTAAAGCCTCTCTTTGCAAATGAGTGTGTGGGCCAAGAAGAAACGCAGAACTGGAGAGGTGAAAGGAACATCTTTGCCTTTTGTGTGGTGAAGTTCAGCTTCTTCATGATCCTACATCCCCAGCCGTCTCCCTGGAGTCCGCGACCCTGCAGGAGCGCAGGCATTAGGAGTCGAATTTTGTTTACTCCTGTGATCGGCAGTTCAGTTTTGCCAAAGTAACATTTTGTGAACGGTGACTGATGGATTTATCTTGTCTTTTACTATATAATCCCCAAAGGCAAAGATTAGAAGCAGTAGGCTCGGAAAGAATAAAAGAGCAGAGAATTCCAACATCTGAAGTTTCAAATGTCATAATGAACCGCGTGCTGTACGCGCCAGCCGTCTGGCATTTGCGATATGGACACGTTGGTTAAGACAAAATGCCTTCCTACTCTAAGCTCCGGAAAATTCTCTGCTATCGCAGTAGCAACCGCTGTCTGTCAGCAAGTATTCTTTCCTCGCTTAGAAACTTATTAAAATGCCTTCTCAAAAATCAGCTGTCAGCTCCCATTTTATTCAGCTAACCTCATGCCATACCCTCCTTCCGAGCATGCCTGCCAGTCATGTCCGAGCCAAGTCTGATCGGGGCTGTGGAAAGTCAGCTCTTCCCCGTCCCCCTTCCAATCCTTCCGGGTGCACTTCGAGTGTGATCACGGAGCCTGGCGACCTTTCCTGAGTCCACCTGTGCACAAATTGGAAACTAAGTACATTTCAGGCCCGCTGCTCTGCCGTGGAAGTGATCAATGGCCGCCAGATGTGGAGAGGTTTTTTATGGGAAAGCAGGAAATCGGAGATTGTCCATTAGAGGATAGAGGCTAGAGCAGAAGGCAGAATGTGGTTCCCGGCCCCTGCCCAAGCCCTGGCCCTGCCCCAGCCAGTCGTCTTCGGTGGAGCTGGCAAAGGAACTATCTTGGAGGAGGCTTGACGCTCAGGTGCGTGGCTGACGGTGCTAGATGGCTTCCTTTTGGCCCCTCTTCCAGATTCTTCCTGATGTCCAGACAACTGGAGTCCGAGTGGGTGGAGAGACTTTACCAGCAAGGGTTCTGCTGCCTCTTGGGCCCCACCTTTATCTTCTGAAGCACCTGACACTCTGCTGCTGCGATTTCCTCCGGACCTGTAGAACGTGCTTGCAGTGCTGGGGAGAGCAGCAACAAGCAACGTTTCCTCCAATGCGTAAACATGGGGCTTGCGGGGCTCGGGCCTTGGCTTTCAGCTTGGACCTGCTTGGACCTGCTTGGGACCAGCTTGGGCCTGCTTCCGCAACCTCATCCAGACTTCCGGTTTTGACCAGCTCTGGTCCATCTCTGGCCTTGATCTATCTCTGGAACTCCAGACTGGTTCTCTAACTTCCTGTTCAGATGCCAGTGGAGATCCCTCAGGTACTTCAAACTCAACGTGTTGTCTATGAGAGACACACTATAGATTCGAAACACCTAAATGCTGCAGGGTTTGGCATCTGGCTGTATGTTGGAGGAGACAGGTGGGGAGGTGCCCCTGGTGACACTTCCTCTCCTTGGAGCTGACCAGGAAGGTGGAGAGTTATGGGAAGCATAGAGGTGGGGTAATGTGGTGGGGGTGATGAGTGACTTAGAAGAGGGAAATAGGGTTGTAAGCGTTGCAAATCACAAAGACTCAACTCAAACTAGCTTAAACACACACGCATGCACACACACATGCACACGCACACACCAAAGAAAGAAAAACAAAGAAACTCTGTAACTTTATCAGTTCAAGGAAATTGGGAAGTCCAAGGGAATAGTTTCACGTAGAGCGGGATCTAGGTGTTCAGAGAGTGTTATCTGTCATGGTCTGGGTTTCTCCAAGGGAGAACCTGAGACAAAGGCTTGTGTGTCTATGGTTCATTTAGGACTGGCTTTGGAAAGGCAGCACAGGAGAACTAACCGAAAGATGCACGAATGGGTTGCCTGGTGATGTGGGGGTCTTCAAAAGACAAAGGGGAGAAGCACTGATTGGCTCTGTGCCCCACTCATCAAGCATGGCCCTTGGTTGTTGACTCCTCCCACATTTATGAGTTGTCCACGTGAGTGCTGAGCCAGTTCCATCGGTGTGCCATGAGACAGAAGCCCCTGGGTAGACATGAACTTGATGTAGCCTCTGAGAAGTCCTGGGGTGACAAGGTTGTCCCTGTGTGAGGCTGGTCAAAGCCTGCATGGGATCAGCGTTGGTAGCCATGGATGGAGTGAGGGCGGAGGCCAAGAAGACTTGAAGTGATGCAAAGGTGTCTCGCCCACCATCAGTGCGTATCTTCCCGTCGTCCCTTGTTCCATCTCTTAACTACACTGGCGTTTTCCTGATCCTCAGACAGGCTCACTCACATGGTGCCAAGATGCCCTCAAGAAGCAACACGTTCATGTGGTCCATAGAGTTCATGACCTTCATGACCACAGAGGAAGAGGGAGACCCTCACCCACCTTATGACCAATGTTCAAAACTGATTTTGATTGTCCTTCCTTGGGGCTGGTGCTGGTCCCTATGACCCAGAAGGCAAAGGGTCTCAACTCCTGGCCTGACTAGAGTTACATGGAGTTGGGAGTGGGGTGGTTTCCCGTGGAAAAGTGGTTGGCAATGGCAGGCACGAAGGTGTGGCACCCTGATCCTCCTTTGAGCTTCGAGGAAAAGCTTGCTGCTGACCTGCGAGGAGTGTGTTTGGCCAACTGCCTCGGCTTGAAAGCCAAGGTCATGCTCTTCATGGAGCAGATGTTTCTCTCCAACACAACTTTTGCATTCCCAACTCCCTCTTGAGGCCTGCTCCCTGGAGAACTCACCTGACCCATGCACACCTGGAAAAGTGACTGTTGTTCACTTAGGACGTAAGAGATCTTGAAGAGGAAAGAGAGAAGCCCAAGCTTTGAGTGCATATGACAAAGGGCTTCCAGTTGCCATCTTACCCGTGCTTCTCACAACCACAGACAGGCCTGGATTTGGAATCTGTGCTTTTATCTTTCAATGTCTTATCAACGGCACTGTCATGAGTGAGTAAGGGGCTTGACATCGGTGTAGGCAGGGGCCATACAGAGCCATGGACCCAGGGCAGCACCTGACACAGAACCACATGAATTCCAAAGACCACTTTCCATAGGAGTTGTCTTCTGCCAACAGCCACATTAAGGAAGGGTATGGAGTCACTCGGTCTGGGGGTTGGCTTGAGCCTGGCTAGCCTGGAAATCCAGGATTCGAGGAACCATGTTGTTAACTTGGACTTGGTGTTATCGTTGCTCTGAGCTGCTCTGCCTAATGTGTCTCCAAACACCTGGTTTGCGCATCATTGGCCTTGGCTTTACAAACTGGGAGTGAATTTTATGGGAAGGTGGCACATAAAATTATGAGTCTATAAATGGCCATCGGAAGCCAGCCAAGTAAAAGGCATGAAGTCCAAGTCATATGGTATGAAGAAACTGAGCTGAAGTTGCTGTTATTTTTGCTGGCAGACAAACAAAAATGAACAAAATCCTTATTTTTCTGAGTGAGCAAGAATCAGAATGCATTCCCATAGTGACTTCTCATGCCCTGCATTCAAGGGAACGAAATAGAAGGTCTGGTTCACCGACCTCACTTCAAACTGCAGAGATTTGACATGAACACAAATAATAATGGTATTCCGTGGTATTTTGCTCCAGAAATCCAGTACACAGCGCCATTAAACTTCTCCTGTGGTCCCAAGGAACAGATGGAAGGCAAATGATGTCGCAATCATGTTTGTAGCTGGATAAATTTCACAAGCAAAGGATGATCTGATTGCTACTTTGTACTTTAAAGAACTGGGCTCTTCTTGTGTCCTTTCCTGTTAGATTATAAACTATGACAATGGAGAATGACTTTATGTAAAAGTTATACCGAGTCTCTGTGGCTGTGAGAGAATATGGGGACATCCGGGGAGGAGGTTTTACTAGTGCAGTTAGAGGTGAGCGAGATGAGATGAAATGTTTGGCTGACATTTTAGGCATTGCTGGGGGTCGCCATGTTCCGGGTTTTCGAGAATAGAAAGCCTATTTTATCAATGTTACCAGACATATTGGGCTCTGGAGAATTGATTCAAGGTAACCGATCTGTTAAGAGCCTGAGGGCTAACACAGAACACAGATGTAAGCACCTACTTTGTATAGGGCTGGAATATTTGTGCCTGCCATCCTGAAGCCTTCTGTCCTGGTGTCCAGACATTAGGGGATGTCTTGGAAACAAGAAGACTGAGTGGATAACAAGGAATTAAAATTGAGGCTGGCGGGGGTCACCTGGAGGGCTCAGTCAGTTAAGCATCTGACTTCAGCTTGGGTCCTGATCCCAGGGTTTTGGGATTGAGTCCTGTGTGGGGCTCCCTGCCCAATGGGGAGTCTGCTTGTTCCTCTCCCTCTGTCCTACTCATTCTCTCCCTCTCTTAAATAGATAAACTCTTTAAAAAAAAATTGAGACTGGTGGATGGTCCCAAGGGCTATTCCATCCAGGTCCCGGTGATTCTGTGAACCACTCAGTTCTTTCAATAGTATTTATCTCTAAGAAATAGGAGGGTTTGTATTCATCAGATTCAACGTCTGCCTCTCTCCCACGTAAATACCACTGTATTTGGCTTTTATTATACACATTTTCTAGTCTACAGGTAGAACGGTGTCATCCCCCCTTAGAAAAGTAGACTTTCTTTAGAAAGAGTACAACATGATGGAATCACTTGCAGTCACTTAACGGTCTGCCTGTCTGAGTGGATGCTGGTGTAATTCTGGAACTTTCCAAGACCGGGGACAACGTATTCTTTTTGATAGTCCTGATTCTCTCATCAGTTCTATTTAGATGGACGTTTCAAAACACTAAGAGGCAGGCAAGCACAAGAAGTTTCTTTTTCTTTTTTCCATGACAGTATCAAGTAATAATTATGGCCGATCCTTGAATAATGCAGGTTTGAACTGCATGGGTCCACTTACATGTGGATTTTTTGCAATATGGTACTGTAAGTGCATTTTTCTTCCTTATGACTTTCTTTTAAAAGATTTCATTTATTTATTTGAGAGAGAGAGCAAGCGCACAAGTGGATTTGAGGAAGAGGGAGAGGCAGGCTCCTCACTGAGCAGGGAGCCCAATGTGGGGCTCGATCCTGGGACCCTGAGCCGAAGGCAGATGCTAACTGACTGAGCCCCCCAGGCACCCCTCCTTATGATTTTCTTTTTTTTTAATTTTTTATTTTTTATAAACATATATTTTTATCCCCAGGGGTACAGGTCTGTCAATCGCCAGGTTTACACACTTCACAGCACTCACCAAAGCACATACCCTCCCCAGTGTCCATAACCCCATCCCCCTTCTCCCAACCCCTCAGTTTGTTTTGTGAGATGAAGAGTCACTTACAGTTTGTCTCCCTCCCAATCCCATCTTGTTTCATTGATTCTTCTCCTACCCACTTAAGCCCCCATGTTGCATCACCACTTCCTCATATCAGGGAGATCATATGATAGTTGTCTGTCTCTGCTTGACTTATTTCGCTAAGCGTGATACGCTCTAGTTCCATCCATGTTGTCGCAAATGGCAAGATTTCATTTCTTTTGATGGCTGCATAGTATTCCATTGTGTATATATACCACATCTTCTTGATCCATTCATCTGTTGATGGACATCTAGGT
>NC_081575.1:117410190-117515118 GCF_022355385.1 Mustela nigripes | reverse complement strand
TCTATTTTCAACATTTTGAGGAACCTCCATGCTGTTTTCCAGAGTGGTTGCACCAGCTTGCATTCCCACCAACAGTGTAGGAGGGTTCCCCTTTCTCCGCATCCTCGCCAGCATCTGTCATTTCCTGACTTGTTGATTTTAGCCATTCTGACTGGTGTGAGGTGATATCTCATTGTGGTTTTGATTTGTATTTCCCTGATGCCGAGTGATATGGAGCACTTTTTCATGTGTCTGTTCGCCATCTGGATGTCTTCTTTGCAGAAATGTCTGTTCATGTCTTCTGCCCATTTCTTGATTGGATTATTTGTTCTTTGGGTGTTGAGTTTGCTAAGTTCTTTATAGATTCTGGACACTAGTCCTTTATCTGATATGTCGTTTGCAAATATCTTCTCCCATTCTGTCAGTTGTCTTTTGATTTTGTTAACTGTTTCCTTTGCTGTGCAAAAGCTTTTGATCTTGATGAAATCCCAGTAGTTCATTTTTTCCCTTGCTTCCCTTGCCTTTTGCGTTGTTCCTAGGAAGATGTTGCTGCGGCAGAGGTCGAAGAGGTTGCTGCCCGTGTTCTCCTCAAGGATTTTGATGGATTCCTTTCGTACATTGAGGTCCTTCATCCATTTTGAGTCTATTTTTGTGTGTGGTGTAAGGGAATGGTCCAATTTCATTTTTCTGCATGTGGCTGTCCAATTTTCCCAGCACCATTTATTGAAAAGGCTGTCTTTTTTCCATTGGACATTCT
The DNA here is from genome assembly GCF_022355385.1 of Mustela nigripes. NCBI lineage: Eukaryota > Metazoa > Chordata > Mammalia > Carnivora > Mustelidae > Mustela > Mustela nigripes. The sequence continues at coordinate 117,514,382 of NC_081575.1, read as the reverse complement.
TTCCTGCTTTGTCGAAGATTAGTTGACCATAGATTTGAGGGTCTATTTCTGGGCTCTCTATTCTGTTCCATTGATCTATGTGTCTGTTTTTGTGCCAGTACCATGCTGTCTTGATGATGACAGCTTTGTAATAGAGCTTGAAGTCCGGAATTGTGATGCCACCAACGTTGGCTTTCTTTTTCAATATCCCTTTGGCTATTCGAGGTCTTTTCTGGTTCCATATAAATTTTAGAATTATTTGTTCCATTTCTTTGAAAAAGATGGATGGTACTTTGATAGGAATTGCATTAAATGTGTAGATTGCTTTAGGTAGCATAGACATTTTCACAATATTTATTCTTCCAATCCAGGAGCATGGAACATTTTTCCATTTCTTTGTGTCTTCCTCAATTTCTTTCATGAGTACTTTATAGTTTTCTGAGTATAGATTCTGTGCCTCTTTGGTTAGGTTTATTCCTAGGTATCTTATGGTTTGGGGTGCAATTGTAAATGGGATTGACTCCTTAATTTCTCTTTCTTCTGTCTTGTTGTTGGTGTAGAGAAATGCAACTGATTTCTGTGCATTGATTTTATATCCTGACACTATTGAATTCCTGTACAAGTTCTAGAAGTTTTGGAGTGGAGTCTTTTGGGCTTTCCACATATAGTATCATATCATCTGCGAAGAGTGATAATTTGACTTCTTCTTTGCCGATTTGGATGCCTTTAATTTCCTTTTGTTGTCTGATTGCTTAGGCTAGGACTTCTAGTACTATGTTGAATAGCAGTGGTGATAATGGACATCCCTGCCGTGTTCTTGACCTTAGCAGAAAAGCTTTTAGTTTTTCTCCATTGAGAATGATATTTGCGGTGGGTTTTTCATAGATGGCTTTGATGATATTGAGGTATGTGCCCTCTATCCCTACACTTTGAAGAGTTTTGATCAGGAAGGGATGCTGTACTTTGTCAAATGCTTTTTCAGCATCTATTGAGAGTATCATATGGTTCTTGTTCTTTCTTTTATTGATGTGTTGTATCACATTGACTGATTTGCGGATGTTGAACCAACCTTGCAGCCCTGGAATAAATCCCACTTGGTCGTGGTGAATAATCCTTTTAATGTACTGTTGAATCCTATTGGCTAATATTTTGGTGAGAATTTTCGCATCTGTGTTCATCAAGGATATTGGTCTATAGCTCTCTTTTTTGATGGGATCCTTGTCTGGTTTTGGGATCAAGGTGATGCTGGCCTCATAAAATGAGTTTGGAAGTTTTCCTTCCATTTCTATTTTTTGGAACAGTTTCAGGAGAATAGGAATTAGTTCTTCTTTAAATGTTTTGTAGAATTCCCCCGGGAAGCTGTCTGGCCCTGGGATTTTGTTTGTTTGGAGATTTTTAATGACTGTTTCAATCTCCTTACTGGTTATGGGTCTGTTCAGGCTTTCTATTTCTTCCTGGTTCAGTTGTGGTAGTTTATATGTTTCTAGGAATGCATCCATTTCTTCCAGATTGTCAAATTTATTGCCGTAGAGTTGCTCATAGTATGTTCTTATAATAGTTTGTATTTCTTTGGTGTTAGTTGTGATCTCTCCTCTTTCATTCATGATTTTATTTATTTGGGTCCTTTCTCTTTTCTTTTTGATAAGTCTGGCCAGGGGTTTATCAATTTTATTAATTTTTTTCAAAGAACCAGCTCCTAGTTTCGTTGATTTGCTCTATTGTTTTTTTGTTTTCTATTTCATTGATTTCTGCTCTGATCTTTATGATTTCTCTTTTCCTGCTGGGCTTAGGGTTTCTTTCTTGTTCTTTCTCCAGCTCCTTTAGGTGTAGGGTTAGGTTGTGTACCTGAGACCTTTCTTGTTTCTTGAGAAAGGCTTGTAGTGCTATATATTTTCCTCTCAGGACTGCCTTTGTTGTGTCCCACAGATTTTGAACCGTTGTGTTTTCATTATCATTTGTTTCCATGATTTTTTTCAATTCTTCTTTAATTTCCCGGTTGACCCATTCATTCTTTAGAAGGATACTGTTTAGTCTCCATGTATTTGGGTTCTTTCCAAACTTCCTTTTGTGGTTGAGTTCTAGCTTTAGAGCATTGTGGTCTGAAAATATGCAGGGAATGATCCCAATCTTTTGATACCGGTTGAGTCCTGATTTAGGACCGAGGATGTGATCTATTCTGGAGAATGTTCCATGTGCACTAGAGAAGAATGTGTATTCTGTTGCTTTGGGATGAAATATTCTGAATATATCTGTGATGTCCATCTGGTCCAGTGTGTCATTTAAGGCCTTTATATCCTTGCTGATCTTTTGCTTGGATGACCTGTCCATTTCAGTGAGGGGAGTGTTAAAGTCCCCTACTATCATTGTATTATTGTTGATGTGTTTCTTTGATTTTGTTATTAATTGGTTTATATAGTTGGCTGCTCCCACATTGGGGGCATAGATATTTAAAATTGTTAAATCTTCTTGTTGGACAGACCCTTTGAGTATGATATAGTGTCCTTCCTCATCTCTTATTATAGTCTTTGGCTTAAAATCTAATTGATCTGATATAAGGATTGCCACTCCTGCTTTCTTCTGATGTCCATTAGCATGGTAAATTCTTTTCCACCCCCTCACTTTAAATCTGGAGGTGTCTTCGGGCTTAAAATGTGTTTCTTGGAGGCAACATATAGATGGGTTTTGTTTTTTTATCCATTCTGATACCCTGTGTCTTTTGACAGGGGCATTTAGCCCATTCACATTCAGGGTAACTATTGAGAGATATGAATTTAGTGCCATTGTATTGCCTGTAAGGTGACTGTTACTGTATATGGTCTCTGTTCCTTTCTGATCTACCACTTGTAGGCTCTCTCTTTGCTTAGAGGACCCCTTTCAATATTTCCTGTAGAGCTGGTTTGGTGTTTGCAAATTCTTTCAGTTTTTGTTTGTCCTGGAAGCTTTTAATCTCTCCTTCTATTTTCAATGATAGCCTAGCTGGATATAGTATTCTTGGCTGCATGTTTTTCTCGTTTAGTGCTCTGAAAATATCATGCCAGCTCTTTCTGGCCTGCCAGGTCTCTGTGGATAAGTCAGCTGCCAATCTAATATTTTTACCATTGTATGTTACAGACTTCTTTTCCCGGGCTGCTTTCAGGATTTTCTCTTTGTCATTGAGACTTGTAAATTTTACTATTAGGTGACGGGGTGTGGGCCTATTCTTATTGATTTTGAGGGTTGTTCTCTGAACCTCCTGAATTTTGATGCTCGTTCCCTTTGCCATATTGGGGAAATTCTCCCCAATAATTCTCTCCAGTATACCTTCTGCTCCCCTCTCACTTTCTTCTTCTTCTGGAATCCCAATTATTCTAATGTTGTTTCGTCTTATGGTGTCACTTATCTCTCGAATTCTCCCCTCGTGGTCCAGTAGCTGTTTGTCCCTCTTTTGATCAGCTTCTTTATTCTCTGTCATTTGGTCTTCTATATCACTAATTCTTTCTTCTGCCTCATTTATCCTAGCAGTGAGAGCCTCCATTTTTGATTGCACCTCATTAATAGCTTTTTTGATTTCAACTTGGTTAGATTTTAGTTCTTTTATTTCTCCAGAAAGGGCTTTTATATCTCCCGAGAGGATTTCTCTAATATCTTCCATGCCTTTTTCGAGCCCGGCTAGAACCTTGAGAATTGTCATTCTGAACTCTAGATCTGACATATTACCAATGTCTGTATTGATTACGTCCCTGGCCTTCGGTACTGCCTCTTGTTCTTTTTTTTTGTGGTGAAATTTTCCGCCTTGTCATTTTGTCCAGATAAGAGTATATGAAGGAGCAAGTAAAATACTAAAAGGGTGGCAACAACCCCAGGAAAATATGCTTTAACCAAATCAGAAGAGATCCCAAATCGTGAGGGGGGAGAAAGGGGATAAAAAGAGGTTCAAAAAGAAAGAAAGAAAAAAAAAAGGAAAAAAAAAAAAAAGAAAAGAAAAGAATTTTAAAAAAGAAAATGAATAAAGAAAAATATAAAAAAGAAAAATACATATATTAGATAAACTAGTTAAAAAACGTTAAAAAAGAAAAGGGTAAAAGTTAAAAAAATTTTAGCAGAAGAAGAGAAAAAAATGAAAAAGAAAAAAATTAAATTAACTGCAAGACTAAAAAAAATCACAGGGAGAAAGCCATGAGTTCCGTGCTTTGCTTTCTCCTCCTCTGGAATTCTGCTGCTCTCCTTGGTATTGAAACTGCACTCCTTGGTAGGTGAACTTGGTCTTGGCTGGATTTCTTGTTGATCTTCTGGGGGAGGAGCCTGTTGTAGTGATTCTCAAGTGTCTTTGCCCCAGGCGGAATTGCACCGTCCTTACCAGGGGCCGGGCTGAGTAATCCGCTCAGGTTTGCTTTCAGGAGCTTTTGTTCCCTGAGCGCTTTCCGTAGAGTTCCGGAGGACGGGAATACAAATGACGGCCTCCTGGTCTCCGGCCCGGAGGAGCCGAGAGCCTGGGCCCCACTCCTCGGTGTGCCCTCAGAGAACAGCTCCCAGTTACTCCCGTCTCCCTGACCTCCGGCAGCGCTCCGAGCTCACTGAGCCTGCGACCGGTTCAAGGTAACCCCGAGCTGTGAGCTCACCCTCAGCTCTGTCTCTGTAGCCAGCTTTCCCGTTCCAATACCCGCAAGCTCTGTGACACTCAGACACCCCCGATCCTTCTGTGACCCTGCGGGACCTGAGGCCACGCTGACCCCGCTGGGCTTCGCCCCGGTTTAGCCTCTGGAGCGATGACCCTCAGCGGAACAGACTTTTAAAAGTCCTGATTTTGTGCTCCGTTGCTCCGTTGCTCCGCCGCTTGCCGGGAGCCGGCCCCTCCCCCCGGGGTCTATCTTCCCCTCGCTTTGGATTCACTTCTCCGCCAGTCCTACCTTTCAGAAAGTGGTTGTTTTTCTGTTTCCAGAATTGCTGTTCTTCTTCTCTTCGATCTGCCAATGGATTTGCAGGTGTTTGCAATCTTTAGATAAGCTATCTAGCTGATCTCCTGCTAGCTGAAGTAGTCTCAGCCTGCTACTTCTCCACCATCTTGACTCCTCCCTCCTTATGATTTTCTTATTAACATTTTCTTCTCCCTAGCTTCCTTCATTGTGAGAATACAGCGTTTAACACATATAACCTACAGAGCATGTATTAACTGACCGTTTGTGTTAGTTGGTAAGGCTTGTGGCCAGCAGTAGACTATCAGGAGTTAGGTTTTGTGGAGCCAAAAATTAATGTGAATCTTCAACTGTGCAGGATATGGGTGCCCCTAACCTTTGAGTTGTTCAAGAGTCAACTGTACATGTTAACCACTTTGAGATTTTAGCAATCTGTTGGTGAGATTTTCTCTGTCTTTCAAATGTTGGGACTGGGGTTGTCCATTCCAAGATGGAGGGCTGGACAAATGGTGGCATGCCAGCAGCCAAGCTTGGCCAGCATGATCCAGTGATCTGATTTCATCGGGGGCAGAAATTATGAGAATTGGTGTTCTCTGTTTATGATTTTTCTCACTAGAAGCAACGAAGGGCAGGCTTTCTCCTCCTTTTCTCTCATAATGTCATTAAGAGAACAAGTCACCATTTGGGGAGAAGCAGCTTTATCTCAAGAGTTTTATACTTGTATTTGCAATTCTCTTCCCCTTTGGTGGCACGTCTAGATCATATTTGGGGTCGAAATGAGAAAAGTGTCGCTTTGGGAAACCTTTCTTTCCCAGGCAAAAGAAAAATTAACCCAGTGCCAGGGACCAAAAGCACCTGTGCCTGTTAATCTTTAGATTAACCAATGATTTTCTAGAGCAGCCAGCTGTTTCCGGAGTTCTGGCCGCCTCCCAGACCCCTCAGTCGCCCATTTACCCACATGCTGCTAACTTCCCAAGTGCATCCTGGTTATGTGGATGTTGCCCTGTTTAACTCGCTGATAGCTATCTTTCCCTTGTACGGCAAAGATGGCCGGTCACCAAATTTACATTGCACTCCCCTGTATTTCCCAGCTTCCTTTGGAGCAAAATGGCAGCCATCTGACAAATTCTAGTGAATGGACTGTGTGTGGAAACTGCATATATCATTTATGGGCCACGGAAGTGAAAAGCTGTTGTGCCTTTCCACCCTCTCTTTCCCAAGCATGGCAACCTGGGGATTCACATATTATGATGGCGGCATCGCCAGATGGAGGTAGCTTGGACCCCTGAGTCACCAGATGGAGGTGAGCTCTGGCCAACTTGCATCGATCTTCACATAAGTGAGAAGTGAGCCTGTGTCACGCCAAGCTTGTGAGAGTGTTATTACTGTAGCATAGCCCACTCTGGGCTGACTAAACCTTATTTCCACGTTCTTGCAAAAAGATGCACTGTCTTCTCTATGACTGATTACAAATATCTTAATAGTATGGTGATCTCAGCCTCTAGTATCTAAAGTATCAGAGTAAGCTAGATGGAGAAACCTGGTGATGCTCCCTTAGGACTCAAGCTAAACAAGTAAACAAAAACAAACAAGCACATACAAACCCAAGTTCTCTGTTCAAATGGTCTTCTCTTCCAAACTGCCCAGGACCCCAGAAGTCATGAAGTTTATCAAAGTGAAGGAGCAGAATTCTGCCATCTACAGGATGGGTCAGGGTTGGGCTGAAAGTAATGTTGAGTTATGTCATGGCAGGGGGTGGGCAGGGATGGAGGGCACTATGGAAGATTGTGCATTTGCCGAAGTGTTTGGTTTTTTTCCTTAATTCCCGTCCCTTGTCTTGTTCTCTGGGTACTGGGCTAGACTTGATTATCTGAGAGGCAGATGGGGGGAGGACTCGGGACCCTAGTAATGCACACCCCCAACACACTCATACACTCATGACCCCATTCTTGGGGCGAGAATAGATATCTTGAAAAAAAGCAACAAACTAATAGTCAAGAGAAAAATCAGAAACTTGTTGGACATCCTTATGGTCATTTTTTTTCAGCTCAGCATTGTTTTTATTTAGGTTGACATCTGGAAGGGGGGTTGGATGTGGATGAGTTTCCATCACATTTTTCTAAGCTTTGGACCTCTACAGCTCTTCATGGGACAGTGCCTGGATATCTCTTCACAATTGTATCTCGGAGCTAATTCTTCTCACGTGGCTGCTGACAGGCATTTTATACAAATTAAACTTAATTTTTTTAAAAAGCAGAGGTCATTTGTGGTTTGGATAGTTAGGGATGCATTACTTAGAGTTTGTGGCAAAGTCTGACTTGTTGGTCACCAAATGGTTTTCCATTTCTTTCTAGGGCATGCAGCTTGTTTGCATTTCCCAGAATTCCTGTAGTTAGATGGGGTGTGTGTTGTAGGCCATCTTTGTGCCTGGCCAATCGACAATTCCCATACTTTCTCTTTCCTTGAGGGATGACCCCATACAGAACATCCAGTGGAGGACTTCGAGCCCCCACAGATGTCGAGTCATTACATAGAAGGGACCCGTGTCCTTGAATGTCTGTGTGGAGCAGAGCCTACATGATGGGCTGCCTTAAACTGTGGTATGTCTGAGGAAAAAACCTTCCAAGTGTGAGACCACTGAGATCTGAGAGTTGTTTACTGCAGTGATTAACTCCGCTGTCTAATGCAAACCACTGAGCTGCTCACCATTTATTTTTCCCTAAGAAATGTGCATTTCTGAAGACACTGAGATGCCCTAAACACCTCCACTAAAGTCTGAGGGTTCGAGGATCACCACAAAGGGTTTGTACTTTTGTGTGGAATTTCCAGATACATTCTTACAGAATTAGTGTTATTTCTCCTTTTCTGACAACATGGTGGCAAATTTTTACTTCTTTTATGTAGCGTGTCACGCAGTATTACAATCTACTGTTAATGGTGTGACTTGACCATCTTAGGCAAAGGTGGGGCTCGGGCCACCTCTTCTCCCTGTCCACGAGTGCTGCCCCGCCGCTCAAGGCGCGGAGCCTATTTCCTCCTCCTTTGGTGTCTAGACTATGGCCTGTGACTTGCTTTGCCCAGTAGATTGTCAAGGATATGACATTCTGGGACTTCCGAGCTCAGGCCTTGGGAAGAATGGCTGCTTTAATGTCTTCCCCCTTGGAAGCCAGTGGCCATCTGAGAGCTGACTGTCCCGAGACTGCCGCACTATGAGAAAGCCCCAGGTGACCACGCGGAGAGCCCACTCCGGCATCAGAGGTGAGTGAAGGCTTCTCGGCCCTTCCAGCCACCTCAGATGCTGAAAACAGCCAAATGGCTCCGAAGAACCACCAGCGGAGCCCGGTCGACTCACAGAATCATGAGGAAAAAACTGCAACTCACGCGCATTGCTGCTGGTTTGAGCCACTAAGTTGTGGGGAACTGAAACAAGAGGGAGTTTCGGTGTGGTTTGGACCGGCTGAGGAGAAGATCGTAGCCTCCCGGGGCTGCTCACTGTGTTTTATGTCACGAAGGTGGACACGTGGCTTTCAAAGAGGTCTGAGAGTTCTTTATGCTCAGGGCCATGCTGGGGACACTTTCCCATGCTTATATGGGAGCCTCGGCAAACATGTCTCTAACAGAAGTTTTTTCAAGTGAAAGTGATGATTCCCTCTCCTCTCCGTTCCCTGTCTTGGGCCACGAGTTCCTTCTGGGCTGTGATCCTATGTCCCAGGCGCAAAGCGGGGCCTCAGTCAAGTTTCAGACTTGAAAGGTTCATTGATTGAGTGAATGCTGGGTGTGGGGGGGACCTCGTCCTTTGAGAGGATAAGGAAGCGGTGAGGAGGAGCCCTTGCTTTACCCCAATGTCTCACCCCAAGGTCGAAAGAGGTGGTTCAATGAAGACAGATTCGGTGCCTGCGGACGGATGCAGTAAATCAATAAACACAGCACGGTGGGTTGCGAAAGGTATTCACTTGCCACTCGATAGAAAGAGAAAGCAGTTCCTCCTCATGAGGCCAGAAACCACTATCCGAGGACAAAGATCAATCGAGTTGCCTTTCAAACACTCTTAATGTTCTTAGTGTCCTTTTCTTGAGTAACAATTTCGCACTCCACACAGTGGGATGACCTCCAGGCACAAATCACGAGGAGGGTGGCCTTGAACTTGGACAAGCTGATGTGAAATGGGACAGAAATAAACCTGGTGGAGACGAAATAGGTGAGGATGGCTGCTTCCCTGTCTTGCCCCACCCCCGCCCCTGCTCTGGGCACACTGAGCTTTATCTCAATAGCCAAGTGCTGCATGTCCAAGTTGTCTGCCAGCTCATAACAGAGCCAGAGGGGTCCTGAGCCTGGGACTCTGTGAAGATAATGAAAGGATTGGCTGAGAAGAGATGAACCAAGCTATGGAAAGAGAACTAGATCCATTTTAATGTTGTTCAATAAATACTTAACCACAAACGACAAAGAATGCACTGTGGGGTTGTGTTATAACGTCCGGGTCCTGCTTTTTAGGGAGCTGACCAGAACTTCTGGTTAGTTTGACCAAAGGACCCAGGTTGGTGCTCTCGAAATTTACCGATTGTTCTCCCTCCCGCCCCTGTTCCTTTTTTCCACCCGCCCCGCCCTCCCCATCCGGTCACCCACCCACCCATCTCTGGAGCTTCTGCGGTGTATCAGGCACTGTTCAGGGTGCTGGGGGGACAGCGTCAAGCAAGACACAAGCAGTCTCTGTTATCGTGGTGTTCGTGACCTGCAAGTGTTTTCTAGAATGGAGTCATTCAGACCTAAATTGCTTGGGGGAAATTTACAGTTGAATTTCTTGTTGGGAAAATAAACTCACTCTCTTTGAAATCCACTCTTCTTACCTACAGGATTCTGCTTCAGAATCCTGTAGAAACCCTTCAGAAAAAGAAATTTTCTCCTTGTGCAGCTGGAAGAAGCTACCGGCTTGACATCCTATCTCCAGTCCCAGTTAAAAAGGCGGGTAACTTTAAAAGAGCAAACTATGCCTAATTATCATGTTATGATGGCATGTCCATGAACTTCATCATTCCCTTGAGCTTGTTTTCCTCCTACCAGAATTTAGAACCAAAGTGGCTGTAAACTCAGAGCGAGGAAGCGGCTACGTTGTATTTGTAAGAGGAGCCGCTGATGCAGGGGGCAGGGAGCAGGGCTCAGGTCTGGCTGCAGAACAGTGAGTCTGACGTCAAATTCATTCAACAATTTTGTGATTTAATTCACAGCTTCCAAAGTGTATATATCCATACCCATATGCACATGGATATATTTTTTTTAATTTTATTTATTTGTTTGACAGATTACAAGTAGGCAGAGAGGCAGGCAGAGAGAGAGAGAGAGAGAGAGAGAAGAGGAAGCAGACTCCCTGCCTAGCAGGGAACCCGATGCGGGGCTTGATCCCAGGACCCTGGGACCACGACCCGAGCCGAATGCAGAGGCTTTAACCCACTGAGCCACCCAGGTGCCCCTGCACATGGATATTTTTATTTATTTATTTATTTATTAAATGATAGGAACATTTTCAAAGATTTCGATACTCACCCTTCAAAGCTGTCATGACCCCCAGCCTTTTTAGCCCTTGGAGACTAGCCGGCATCTCAGGCAAGTGCATTTTCATTTCTGTGTCCGAGTTTCTTGAAGTGTGTGGCAGTTGTCTGTTTCGTCGTTGAATCCCCGTCTTCTAGCGTGATCACCAGATGCAAACAAATAATTGAATACTGCCCTTCGTGACTTTTCCTATCTCGTGATGACTTCTTTTAATCACAGTTTTATCTCCTGATCTTGACATTTCAGCTCTGGTTTCTCTAGATCTGAGGGAGCTTTGAAGTTTATTTTAACCCGATTTCCCCTGAGGAGATATATCTCAGCACAAGGCGAGTCCGTCACCCCATGTGACTTGCTCCAGGCCCCACGGGCCTCCTGCGGAGAGGGTCCTGGTCCACCGGCAACATGCACAGGGAATTTTAATGCACGGTTAATTGGAAGGTTTTTTACCAACCTTTGCCCTTTTACTTGCTCAGATAGCACGGTGTGTACCAAGAAAATAAAAATGTAAAAGCTTACAAAACTAGAAAATAGGCTGTGACTTATCATATGTGTTGGAGTCTTCGTTATATACAAGATCAAAAGTTAATGAATGAATGCTCATATTCAATGTTCATTCTTCTGCCTTACGAAAGAGTTGGAGGCAGCCTGAAAGAAGAGGGAGCTCTCCGGCCACCTGGGGGGCTCAGAGGGTGAAGCCTCTGCCTTCGGCTCAGGTCATGATCCTGGGGTCCTGGGATCAAGCCCCGCATCGGGCTCCCTGCTCAGTGGGGAGCCTGCTTCTCCCTCTGCTTGCTGCTTCCCCTGCTTGTGCTCTCTTTCACATAAATAAATAAAAATGGGAGTTTTCTCTGAACCCTGACAATGACCAGTATGAAGAACAGGGACTTAGCAATAAAATGGACAGCCATTCGCCACGAGTTTCATTCAAGTTGCTTGTTTTCATTGGCGTTGAGGGTAGACCTCTATATTCAGAAAGGCCGCATGTTCATAATTTTTCTGGACTGACCTCTTGCGTGCAGTAAGGCACCCCTGTACGTGATAACAAGGGAAATGATCCTTGTCAGTCAACAGTGCTCAAAACCATGGTGAACAGAAACCACGAGAAAGGAAAAACTTGCTTTCTTTCTGGGTGAAACACTGAGTCAGCACATTCCTGGGATCAATAGGGTTATCAATTCCTAAATTCTGAGTAATCAGCTTTCAGTTGCTAGGAACGAATGGCCCATTATTCAGCTAAGGGGAAATAGTACCTTCTAGTTCCTGGGACAGACAGCTGCCCAATAACAGGTGTTGACATCTGCTGGTCTCTGACCACATCTCATGAACGTGTTCTGCTTATTCCAATGCTGCCCGTAAAATGGAAGAAATACTGGCACCTTCTACCAATAGCCAAGGAGGCTGGGGTCTTCTTCAAGGCAGGAACGAGCTTGGAATACATGATGTGTTCAGCACAATTTATTCACAATACGCCGCAGTCAGCCTGATACAGATGGCCTGACCTTCTCAAAATACGAAAGGTCGTCAGAGCCTGGGTCTCCTGAAGCTGATCCGGGCACAGCCATCTACTGCTGGGAACGGCCTTCTCTCTCTGTTCTCTCTGTAGGAAGTGGACTGTGTCCCACGTCACTGCTTGTTTGAGGCCTCAGCTTCAGAGATGAAATATTTAATGAGGTTGAGTCCCCTGGTCTCTTGTCTAAAGAGTTTATTTTGGCCCTTCGAGTACTTGAAAGTCTGTCCTATGAACTGATTTCCTCTTGTTTTTTTTTTTTTTTTTTTTTTTGGCCTTTATTTGTCGTAAGAAATGAATCCTCAAACACAGACAAACCTGACAACATAAAATTCATACTTTTTATTTTTTAAGATTTTAATTTATTTATTTGAGAGAGAGAGAGCACGAGCAGGGAGAGGGGCAGAGGGAGAGTGACAAGAAGACCCCCCACTGAGCAGGGAGCCCCGTGTGGGGCTCGATCCCAGGACCCTGAGATCATGACCTGAGTTGAAGGCAATCGCTTCACCGACAGAGCCACCCAGGTGCCCCAAATTCATACACTTTAAAAAAAACAAAGAGAATAAATAAATCTCTGTCCACAGATTCTTAGCTCAAACTAAAAGTGGTTTTCTTTGTGTGTAACCTACAAGCTCCTGCTTTCACAACTAGTCACTGTCTGGGGTTGATAAATGTCTTCAACTCATCAACCACGTGCATTTGTTTCCACCGCCCACTTCCTGGTTGTCAGAGCTCCATCCAGAGAGTCAACATGCTGGCTCTGGTCTCATCTCCAGGCTGGAAATTCCGTTAGCAGCCTGGTGTGGGAGTTGGTGTGCTAGCTCTGTCTCTTAGACAAATGTAGGCCCTTGGAGTCTTTGTCTAGAAGGCTGGGCAGGAGCTTAACGGGTAGAATCTGGAGAGGAAATGGACCAGGGTGAACTGGCAGGAGACCAGAGTTCCAACTCCAGTAATTGCTAACTTAATGACTTGGGACGAGTCCCTTAAAATAGTCTGGCTCTTATCTTTTCCCCTCATAAAGGGAAAAGGCTGGCTGTGTCTTCTAAGGGCCCACCTGTTCTATGATTCCGGTTTCTAGACTCGCACCTATCGGGAGTCACCCAGAGCGGAGGGACTACTTGTCTGGAACTTTGTTGCGTGAATTCAGGGTTCCTGTCCCGGGACAGCACTACCCTTCATCTGGGAAGACATGAGAGATTATAATGTGTTTCCCAAATACCAGTCTTTCCCCTAAAAACTTCCAATTTGTGCCACAGCCCTGTCCTATCTATATTTTTATTTACAAGGTGTTTTTCTTCGAGATGACTTGGAAAGACTTAAATTTATTTATAGAAACATTGTGTCATTTCACTAAAGGGATACACGGGTTGGTACTGATCATAGCGGAACCAACTCCAAGCTCTGGAGGAAGGACTCTGGTGCCTTCCACTTCTCTGGCTCTCACAGGCTGGGAGCACAGTTGGTGTCCTGCCCACTGCGGGGTGTGCACCCCCGATCTGGGGGGTGAACTTGGGGTCCCACTTGGCTCACCATGAAGTTGGCTCAACTCAGATTCTGTTTCACTTCTCCTCCCCATTGAGCCCAACCCCAACTAAAGGGTAACGGAAACACTCTGGTTCTCTAGAAATTATTAGAGGACAGTGACTGCCCTGTTGTCTCTCAAGGGCATTTATGAAACCTCCACTCATTGCTGCTCACAGCAAAATGTTATCTGAAGTGGGCAGAGGCACAGGCCATGTTCTCCGGGGGGTTATGACTGAAAAGACGTGCTCTGTGCTTACACCATAGACTGTTCTAGATGCTGCTTCCAAAAACTTTCCTGCTGGTCCATGACTTTGGGTGGTAATGACATTCACACATGGAAAGGACCCAGCCCCTCTCCTTCAGCCAAGCCCCAGACTTCTGTGGTCTTAGCCCCAGAAAGAAGATCTCTGGAGGAGGGGGCTGGTGGACCCAGCACCCCCAAATCTTCACCTGACTTGCTTCTTTCCCCTGGGGTTCTCTCATCCGATGTCCACACTCACCACCCTCCTCCTGTCCTTGGAAAATAAGTTGGCACCCTGAGGACATCTGCCCATTTTATTCACTCCGAACATATTTAAGAGAAAAAAGGAAACAAAATAAAGGAAAAAGCCAGAACGTAACTCAGAAAAGCCTTGACTAAATCCCAAGAGAGCTAAAATGATGTGGTTGCAAACACACATGGGGGATGGCCACACAGCGTAGGCCTCCAGCTGAGTCCCCTATGACCGCTGTCTTCCCTGTCTGAGAACACTTCTTTCCTCGGCGCAGAGTCTGCAGTCTCTCTCTGTTGGCCGCGCCTGAAACCCTTGCTCCCTAGACTGGCCCTCTAGCAGGCTTCCATCCCCAAGGCTCTGTTGACATTCGGTGCTGGATAATTCTTGGCCTCCTGGGCACTGTAGGGTGTTAAGCAGCTTCCCTGGGCTCTGGGGTAGTTAGTGTCTGAATGGAATTAAATTGCAGGCTACCCAGCGGAGGTGGAGAATGGAGAATTGGGTGTTGCTGGAGAAATGACCTAGCAGTTGGTGGGATCACTGGGACGTCCAAAATGACGGCTTTCCTGCTTCTGGTGGAAGTCCATTTACAGTCATATATCAAAAGTTAGAGCGAAACTTTAACAAAGTCTCTCCAGCCTGATGGAACGCTTAGACAGTAATAGGAAACTGATGGAGCATCATTATGGTGTCTTCGAATGTAATCGTGCTCACACAGATGGCAACATTAACTCTCCTGGTCCTTCAGAAGAACTAGCTCTTGCAACAACTGATTAAAATTGCTGGTTTCCCTGGAGGTGTGGATTGTGTATCTTTATCACAGAGGACTTCCTGGCAAAATAATACGGTATTTTCCTTAAAATATTTAAAATATTTTACATGGTTAGACAAACTGGGGGCTTACTTCTTTTTTTTTTTTAAAGATTTAATTTATTTATTTGACAGAGATCACAAGTAGGCAAAGGGGGGGTGAGGCAGGCTCTCCGCTGAGCAGAGAGCCTGATGCGGGGCTCAATCCCAGGACCCTGGGATCATGACCTGAGCCAAAGGCAGAGGCTTAACCCACTGAGCCACCCAGGTACCCCAGGCTAACCTCTTTGCTAGTTACAGAAATAGGGAACATGGTTGCGGGGGGTGGGGGCGGGAGAAAGTGTCTTTCTCTTGGGTGAGGATGTTCTCTCCAGGCCCTGTGGGTCATCGTCTTTGTGTCACCTATATCACACCCCAACGAATAACACATTCCAACATGAGACTCTGCCAGGGTGGCTGGGAACCCAGTTTTGCCCCCCTGTTTTCTGGGAAAACTTGACTGTGACAGTAAGGCCCAAACTTAGTGGCCTGAAGCACAAATTCATTCACTTATAGTTCTGGAGGTTGCAAGTCTGAAAAATGGGTCTAAAACCCAGGTGTTGGCAAGGGTGGAAGCTTCTGGAAGCTCTGGAGGAGAACCCCTTCCTTGTCTTTTCTGCTTTCTTGGCTCGTTGGCTCCCGTCCAGCCAACAATGGCCTCACTCCCAAATCAGCTCCCATCGTCACACCCCTTCTCTGACTCTCCGCTTTTCCTGTTGTAAGGACCCTTGTGATGACCTTGGGTCCATTCGGATAATCCTGGATAATCCCCCATCTCAAGACCCCTAACTCTATCACATCTGCAAAGTCCCCTTTGCCATCTAAGGCAACACCTTCTCGGATTTGAGGGATTACGATGTGGACATCTTTGGGAGCCGTTACTCTGCCTACCACACTGCAGCCTGCGCGGAACTATCCGTGGTGGAGTTCTTTAGCCCTGGGCCTCAGGAACGTGAAAGAAGGAAGCGTGGTGCATCCCGCATGCTGCTAGGAAAACTACTCCATGAGGTCGTGTTGTTTGTCTCTGTCTCCTAGTCATCAACGACCTTCACCAGACAGCTGCCAGAATGGCCTCCCTTTTGGTGTGGTTTGGACTTGGCGCTCTCTGTCCCCACTTCTGCTGACCTTCTCTCCCGAGAGCTCAAGAAGGAATGTGTGTAGAGAAATAGTCAAGGGTGTGGGATTATCCCACTTCCTTGCACTCTGTAGTGCTCAGGCCCCAGTAGGCATTGCTACAGGTGGTGGTTCTGGTTATCGTGCCTTGGCAGTACTGGCTGGCTGTCTGTAAACCAAAATTCTAGATGTCCAAGGTCAGTGCCAAATCCCCGGGGCTCAGTGCCTGATGACAGCTGCCATTGTCATCTCCCTGTGTCCGGTTGTGCCAGAGAGTGGCCAGAGGAGAAGGGACCAAGTTCTGTTATTACTGCTGGAGGTTGGAAAAAGCATGTGTGGTTGAGTAACAAGCACACAAGAGAATGAGCTACAGGCTGCCTGAGACGGGGAAGACTATTTAGGACTTGGTGCTCAATGAGGATTGCGTATTGCAGTTACCTGGGAAGATTTGTTCATTTAATATTTGGCTTACCTGGGAAGATTCAAACGGTGCCCTTGCTAGGGCTGCGCTGCCGGGGATTCAAAGCTAACTGGTCTGAGCATCAGTTTTCAAAGCTCCCCAGGAGAGGCCAATGTTCAGCGACAGCAAAGAACCACTGAGGGAGGACTCTGAGCCAGGCGGTGCAGTGAACACCCTTGTACTTACAGAAGCCGTCTACACCAAGGCCTGTGTATTCGAATATTGGGGGTCTTGTTAAAAATCTGGGCACTGATTCAGCAGTTCTGTGCTGGAGCCTGAGACTCTGCATTTCTCTCAGGCTTCTAGATGATGTTCATGGTACTGGTCCAAGGACCAGTCTTTAAGGAGTGAGGATCTCCCAACCCATTTTACAGAGGAGACCATGGAGGCCCAGGAACACGGGTGACTTACCAAAGGTTTCGGGCAGAGTTAGAACCAGGATGGGATCGCTTCCTCCCAGCCCAGTGACCATCCCATGACACATGCCTGTCTCAAGTGAGAGGAAGATTCACCAGTGTTAGCCATCAGCGAAAATAGGGCATTGACTGATTACGTAAAAATTATTAAGATTTAGCAACACGAAAAGAGGAAAATCATGATAGTGTGAATCAGCCATAGTAATTGTTTACGAGCAAAATGGGTATAAGTTATGTATTTGCTCAAGAGACCAAAGTCTATGGGTTTTAAGGGTTTTTTTTTTAATATATATGATTTTTATATAGATACTTTTTACCTTTATGAAACACCATTTTATCTCTTTTAAAAATTTTTAAATGTATTCATTTTAGAGAGAGAGAGAGAGCAGGGGGAAGGGGCAGAGGGCAAGAATCTCGAGCAGACTCTGAGCTGAGGGCAGAGCCTAACACGGGGCTCGATCTTATGGCCCTGAGATGACGACCTGAGCCAAAACTAAGAGTCAGATGCTCAACCGACTACGCCACCCAGGTGCCCCATGAAACACTATTTTAACGAAAAGAAACCCCGATGTCTGTCAGAGGGCTGAGAGTGAGATGGGGCTCTGAACTTCGTACATCAGCTTGGACTTCCTTCCCCTTGGAGCTGGCCCTTTAAGGCCAGGAGCCCTCAGATGGACTCGCAGGGGGCTCTGCTGCTGGGGGGCGCTCTGGTGGGTCTGTCACCGTCCACCACACATTCTTTCTTTTCCTTCTCTTTTCCTCCTCCTCTTCTTCCCTCTCTCTCTTGCTCCCTCCCGTTCTCTCATACACACGGAAGGGGCCCCCTTCCAAGTCTTCCTTCTCCAACAATCACCCCGCCCAATTTGATAAAATATGTAGAATGGCTAACTCTGTGTTTTAATCCTTTGTATTTTTTTGGTAAAACGTTTCTTTTAGTCCAGTATAATTAACATACAGTGTTATATTCGTTTCAGGCGTATGGGATATTGATTCCACAATTCTGCACATTACAAAATGCTCACCATGTAGAAGGGGGCGTTAAGATTAATTTTTAGGCTTGTTGTAAGATAATTCAGAGAAAAATGGAAAATTCTTCCTAAAAGGTGCTGTTGCTGTCCTTTGACTAAGGTGAGCTCTGATCAGGACCCCCGCCCCCCGCCAAACCGCAAGAAGACAGAGTAAAGAGCAAAAGGGACTCCATCAGGGGGTACATGAAGTAAAAGGAGGGCTGTGGCTTGATTTTGTCACCATCCGTGCCCCGGAGAGGACCAAGTGGCCTGGTGTGAGAGGTTTGTGCTCGGCCAGGCCAGGCCCGGAGCTGGCGTGGGGCTCGCATGGGTCCTGGGCGGTCGGCCGCCTGCCTCTGCGGCTCGCTGCGCACACAGGCTTTTTAGTGGCAGCCCCGTCTGAGCTCTGCTGGGAATAGGATTTCCACTGCTGGTCTGTGTGCTGGGGACAATACTTCATGAAAAGCAAAATGAAAACTCAAAGTGTTTGAGAAATCACCGCTTGGAGATGGCATTTATCCTGCAGGAATGACTCGAAAAAGGGTGATGAAGAGAGCGCATCGATTGTGAGCAGAACCTCGAACCCTGTAATGCCCGGGGCTGCTCTCCTCCATTTCAGTGACATTTGGGAGGCTTTGCTGCTTGATCTTTTATTTTCTGGCTTATGTTGACTTAAAGTCTTCCCTGCATCTGAAAATAGCGATGGCAATAAAATGTGGCATTAGCCTGAAGATCCCAACACTGGAAGCAGTACATGACCAAAACATTTTCTGCTGAGTTTTTTCATTTTTCTTGCATGTCTTGGGTTTGTCTTCTAAAATTGTCCAGAGGAAAGCACCCAAGGATCGTGAGTGAGAAATGGATCGTGACATTGATCATGGACCCTACCGTATAGTATACATGGCAACACAGTGAGCTTTGTGGATGACCCTTGTCATCCTGAGGCACTTGTTACAAACGTACATTCTAGGGCCTTGTCCTTGATGCTTACAACTCAGTGGGACTGGGGCGGGAGCTGGGAAATTGTATTTTGAGAGTTCCCCTGTTGGTTCATTCTTTTTTTTAATTTTAAATTTATTTATTTCAGAGAGAGAGCAAGAGAGATCACAGAGAGGGAGAAGCAGACTCCCCACCGAACAGGATGCCTGGTGAGGGACTGGATCCCAGGACCCTGGGATCATGACCTGAGCAGAAGGCAGACGCTTAACCGACTGGGCCACCCAGGCCCCCCTCCCCTGTTCATTCTATAGCTTAACTAGATTAAACACATACAAGACCGCATCCTTATGCGGATGCAGGGACGCAGGATCCCCTAAGACTAAGTCCAGGATCTTTGGCCAAATATAATTGATTGGTAATCAAACTAGATCAAGAGGGTCAGTGAGATTTTGGGGAAAAGTTAGTGGTTCTAGAGAAAGGAAAACAGCTGGTGATTCTTGACTACTTATCAGGGGCTGGCCACTGCGCTGAGAGCTTCATAGAGATGAACCCTGGGCATTTACATGTTTATTTATTTTTAGCAAATGAGGCAATCAACACTCAAAAAGCTGGGGCAACTCTGTCCAAGTCCTGCAGTTACAAGTGTTAGGAGTAACGGCTCGATCACAGATCTGTATCACTCCACAGTTCAAAAGGGAGGGGGGAGAGAGAGAAAGCGGCGCCCGTCCCCTCAAAGACATTTGTTTGAAAGGAGGTAGATGAATTTACATGCAACTACCTCAAGGAACTGACGAAAGGACATAAGATGATTTTTAGTGGCTGTTAAAATTCTCATTATGTTTGGGAGGATGAATCTTGTTAACGGGTCCAGAGAAACTCACTCTTAGGGAAAAAGTATAATCAGATATTAAACATTTGTGTGACTAATTTTGTTTGGCTGACACCGAAGGCCAGTGTATTTTCTTGGTATAGCCTAAATATAATAAATTGGTGTTTTAAATATGATATTAGCTGCATAATTTTATTCTGCTTTGTTAGCTTATGCTAGCCCAATAAAATCTGACAACGGAACAAAAGACCCTCCTTGGGGTGATATTTTAATTGTCATAAAAATGTCATATAGATTAGGGGGCCAGCTGAGCCCTTATAGTTTCTCAGGGACTAGAGAAACCATTAAAAAATGCATATGCTATTTCCAACATAAAATACTGGCCATGATTCCAGCCATAATGTTCTTTTTATGTGAATTTTGCCAAATACGAAGCCATGAATTATATTAATTCCCAGAAATCATCTTCCAAAAAGCTTACATGAAATATTAGAGACTTTCTTCCCCTCCCCCTCTTTCCTCTTTCCTCCCTGCCTGCTCAGCCCTGTCTGCTGTTACTACGGGGAATTTGAATTAACACAAAAGTGCACATAATTGTATAAAGAAATCCGGACACCAAAACATTTATTTCTAAAGCAATTTCTGCCCCTCGGCTGTTGCTACATCTCGAGTCAAACTTTGGTTTCTGGCCAGCTTCTCCCGCAGCAGTTGAGACACACGCAATGAAAGGTTTTCTCCACGCAGCTGTGATGACCTCCTTCCTTGGAGAATCCAAGAGCCCTTCCCTGGCCAGCAGGAAATCCACAGAGAATATTAGACTGAGGTCCGTGAGAGTCTAGAGTTGTTAGCAAACTATAGCCTGCAGGTCTGTCCCGGCTGCTACCTGCTTTGGTAAAGAGAGCTTTCCCAGGGGCGCCTGGGTGGCTCAGTGGGTTAAAGCCTCTGCCTTCGGCTCCGGTCATGATTTCAGGGTCCTGGGATCGAGTCCCACATCAGGCTCTCTGCTTAGTGGAAAGCCTGCTTCCCTCTCTCTGCCTGCCTCTCTGCCTACTTGTGATCTCTGGCTATCAAGTAAATAAATAAAATCTTAAAGAGAGAGAGAGAGAGAGAGAGCTTTCCCAGAACCCAGCCATCCCTGTTCGATGACTGTCCCCGAGGCTGCCTCCCTGAGACACGGGCAGATGCAGATGGTTGTGACAGACACCCTATGGCCGGCAAAGTGGAAAATACTTGCAGAAAAGTAGTCTATCCCCTGCTTCTATTCCCCTGTTGTTGTTCAGACAAAGGTATTAAATTAGGTCAGCATCTTTGTTGGTGGGGTCTAGTCGGAACAACGGAGCGCCTGCCAGATGAGAACTGAATGCTGGAAACGGGACCCAGGCTGAGAGAACATTGACCATCTGGAATTCGCTGGTCATCGTGGCCAAGGGAAGGAGAGCCATCCACGGCTCTTAAAGCTTCTGCCCGCAAGTGACACATCTCACATCTGTCCACATTTTATTGGCCAAGGCAAATCGGATGGCCGAGCCTTCAGAGGGGGCACGGAGTGCGACCCTGCCATTGCTAGGCATAAGTCAGCCCAGCACTCCCGAGATCCACCGTCCGTCTGGGACAAGTACTCAAAACCCAGATGAATCAGTGCCATAAGCAGACGCGCTCACACACGTCAAATACTGACTTTTTTCTCCCTAAAGGGATGACAGCATTTCTCGTATTTTAATTGAGTTGCACTCTCGCGTTGTGTTCAATACACTGAAGACTTGGCTGAGGAGTTTCCCTCTTAAGACTTCAAATGCCTTTCCTCTTTGTCAACGTCACGTCTATAAATCACTGTGTTCGCGAAAAGAACGAAAACACACATGTCTGTACCTAATTAGAATTCCTTTTGTTTCACCCAGACTGTTAAAAGGGACTTAAAGCACATGAGCAGGGGAAAGAAGCAGAACAACGGCACTTGCGTATACTTGGAGCTTGCAGGACAGCTTCTCTGTGTTTTAATGCAGGTGCGGCCCCAGTGGCGCCAAGAGGCAGAAGAGCTTTCTCTGCCACAAGCAAACGCCTCCCGATGTCCATGGACGTTTACCCGAGTCTGCGTCGGTTCGAGCAGCGACGGCCCTTCTCCGTCATCAGTCTGTTCTTCCCGTGAAAGCTCTGCTCTTCTGAACGTGGTTCATTCACATCCCTCCTTTGGGCAACCGGTGGAGAAGAGAGGGAAGGTCTGGAGAGAGGTCGATGAGGGCGTCATGAGACCCCATCTAGCTCACTGCCTGTTTTTGTAAATAAAGTTTTATTAGAACACAGCTGTGCTCACCACGTACATGGTGTTTGTGGCCGTTCTTGAGATGCCAAGGCCCAGTTGAGTAGTTGTGACAGAGACTGGCTTGCAAAGCTGAGAACATTTACTGTCTGGCCCTTTGTGGAACAGGTTTGCTGACCCTGTGCTTACGGTCTTTCTCATCTTCAGAGAGAAACTCAGGAGTCCACACTGACGTTCCCTCCACCAGTTGGCCACCAAGACCCACTGACTCTATCTTCTAAACACCCCCCAGATATGTCGCCTCCCGTCCGTGTCTGCCTCCCTTCAAACCCTCGTGTCTCGTCGGAGCGGCTTCTAAGTGGCCTCCTGGTGCCTCCATCCCGGCTCCGCCTTACGTGACACCCCACACTCACGCCGAAGTGCCTTCCTCCAGCCAGATTTGATATAGGAATGTAGTTGAAGTTCTTCAGCGTGTCCTCACCTCCTTGAAGGTCCCGTTCAGACATCGTGGCAAGGAGTTTAGGTGCCTTCGGGAAATGGCTCTTGCTCACTTCTCCAGCCCAATCTCTCAATTTCTGGGCTCCGGGCTCAAGCCAGCGCGTACCTTTGCCCATGGGGTTACCTCCGACCTCAGTGCTTTGTCTGTCTGGATGCCGCTTCCTTTTTTATTTCATCCTTTAAACTGGAGCTCAGGAATCTCCTCTTCCTCTTATCTACACGAGATGATAAATGTTAAGTAAATCCATTGTGATAATCATTTCACAAAATATATCAATCAAATCATCATTCTGAACACCTCATACAGTCAATTATTTCTCAATAGAACTGGAAAAAATATATAAATTTCTGTTGGAAATAGTACTGGTGGCGGGGCGCCTGGGTGGCCCAGTCAGTGAAGCGTCTGCCTCTGGTCAGGTCATGATCCCAGGGTCCTGGGATCGAGTCCTGCATCTGGGTCCCTGCTCAGCGGGAAGCCTGCTTCCCCTCTCCCTCTGCCCCTTACCCCTGCTTGTGCTCGTTCTCTTTCTCTCTGTCTCACAAATAAAAAAATAAATAAAATCTTAAAAAATAATTCTGGTGGCTAGCTTTCATATCCGTATACCAACCTGGGCTATCACTATGTACGTCTATCAAAATATACACACATACATTATTATATATCTCTATATAAATATACATATTTATACATACATATTTACATATATATACATATATTTATACATATATATTTGTATATGTATATTATATATATTATACATATTTATATATATTAAATATACATATTTTTTATATAGATATATGTGTGCATAGCCCAAGAGGTGGCTATGGAATGTACGCCATTGAGAAGTTTTCAAGTTAAAATTGGACCCTAACCATTAAGGTTTCTTTAACGTCGAGGACAGACAAATAGTCGAAAAATATTGGTAAACGTTGCCCGCTGATGATCTGCTTAATTGCTCGTGTGACAAGATCTGGACTCCGCAGGCTCTGCCCGCCGATTCCGCTTTTCTTCCACTAACCTGCTTTCGTCCGCAGCATCTGCTCCGGTGACGGACCCCCCTGGCGCGGCGGCTAGCCTTTTCCTCACCACCTGGCCCGGACTCCGCGTCCATCATACATACGGCTTTTGGTCAAAGAGCTGCTTCTGCCCTGGCACTCTCAGACACGCACATGTGCACCTCCATGGCAGCCCCACAGCCCTCCGCGTGGAAACGGGGCATGTGGCAGGCAGATCTTCCTTTCATCGGGATCAGGTTCAAGGCACCCGCTGCGTGAAGTTCACCGGATGATGCCCCGGTCAAAGACGGGGTTCCTGGTTGCTGATAGCAGCCCCTCCATTTCCCAGGTCCAATTTTTTTAAAGATCTATTTTATTTACTGGACAGAGAGAGAGAGAGAGACAGCAGGAGAGGGAGCACAAGCAGGGGGAGAGGGAGAGAGAGAAGCAGGCTTCCCGCTGATGCGGGGCTCCATGCCAGGACTCTGAGATCACGACCTGAGCCAGAGGCAGACGCTTAACAACTGAGCCACCCAGGTGCCCCTCCCAGGTTCAGTCTGAATCAAGTTGGGCCAAGCTGAAATTCTCTTTAGCAGTTGGGGCCAGGGGAAAGCAGGCTGAAGAAACAGTTCGGACAATTCTTCAGTTCCCTTTTCTTGAGCAGTAGAATAACGCCTTCACTAAGATAGTAGCCTAGGGGTGCCTGGGTGGCTCAGTCAGTTAAGCGACTGCCTTGGGCTCAGGGCATGATCCCAGGCTCCTGGGGTCGAGCCCCACATCAGGCTTCCTGCTTGGCGGGAACCTGCTTCTCCCTCTCCCGCTCCCCCTGCTTGTGTTCCCTCTCTCACTGTGTTGCTCTCTGTCAAATAAATAAATAAAATCTTTTAAAAAGAATAAAATAAAATAAAATTGTAGGCTATTGGCTGGTGAGGTGGCTGTAGTAATAATCTGCATTTTCTTGGCAATGATAACCACAGTTGTTATAAGAACTGATCATGTTTATTCTGTACATACTGGGGCAGGCCTTGGACATGAATGGTCTCATTAGCTCATCCTTGGATGCTAGTAAAATGGCCCAAACAGTCATTTGAGGGAGAAAAAAGGGACCACAGACTGTAGTTCTCTCTTTCTCTCTCTCCGACCTTTAAAGTTATTTTTCAATTTTATAACTTATTTTGAAATAGCCTAAAACTTACAAGAAGTTGGAAAAATAGCACGGAGTTCTTGTGTATCCTCTACTCAGCTTCCCCATGATAATATCTTATATAGATGTCGATTCACTGTCAAGACCTTGTGCATGCCTGTGTGTGTGTGTGTGTTTCTATGAAATCTGGTTGCATGCGTCGATTCTAGAAGCCATCGAAGTCAGGGAAGGGAACTGTTTCATCACCACAAAGAAACTCCTTCTTGTTACACCTGAACCACTGCCGATCTGTTCTCCCCCACTATGACTTTGTCACTTCCCAGTGGTTGTATACACATGGAATCACACAGTATGTAACCCTTTGACATTGGTTTTGTCACTCAGTATACCCTTGAGATCCATCCGAGCCGCGTGTATCAGTGTTATTTTTTTTGCATCGTTTATTAAAAAGAGACTTTTTCGCAGAGTCCTACCTGGAGCGTTCAGACTTCAGCCAACCGCTGCTCGGTTCTTCGCCGCGTAAGAAGCAGGGTCCCCTTTAGGCAAGGTCAGCCGTCGGGCAACCTGGGATCTAGGAGGTTTGCCTTCGAGAAGAGTTTTCTGGCTTCAATCCTCTCTCACCCGAAGTATGTGATCTTCCTTCAGCACCTCGTCTTTTCTTTCCGTCCTTTCCAGCGGCCTCTTGTTCGCTCTTAGCCCCTGAGATGAGCCCTTGTGATAAGGGCTTAGATAAGCAGGTTACTTATTTGAGAGGTGATTGTGGGAAGCAGGAGTGCGGGAGGGAGTAGAACGAGGGAGGGGGGGTGGAGAAACGGATACAGAGCACGTGAATGAGGGCCTTGTGGCTGTGGACACCCGGGCTCAGCCCTACCGGGGACTCCTGCAGAATGGTGTAGAACGTGCCCCAGAATTGCCATTCTGAAACACGGGAGCTGCAGGCATGTATCCCCCCATCTGTCCTTAGGCGAGGATTGTTTCTTTTCTTTTCTTTAAGAATTTATTTATTTATTTGATAGACAAGTAGGCAAAGAGGCAGGCAGAGACAGAGAGAGGAGGAAGCAGGCTCCCCATTGAGCAGAGAACCCGATGCGGGGCTCGATCCCAGGACCCTGAGATCATGACCTGAGCAGAGTCTTTAACCCACTGAGCCACCCAGGCGCCCCGAAGATTGTTTCAAGCACGCGATCCTCCTGCATTTCTGGACGGTACCTGCTCAAGTGGATGAGTGAGGTCAGGCTCTGCAGATACAACCCCCGCCTGCCCGCAAACCAGATGGATGGACACAGCCCCGTGTGGAAGCGAGAGAGCAGTGGGGAGCTGGGGAGCCAGCCGGCGCCCAGGCCAGAGTCAGACGGGTGCGAGACTGCGATGTCTCCAGGACACCCTTGGTGGCAAGAGCTCTCACGCTGATTTCCACATTTTCTGAGACGGGCACAGGACCCTGAGAGAGGCTGTCTTCTTGTGGTCATGGTTAACGGACTATTGTGCTCTCTCGAATTGTTCCAGCAGGTAACTTGGAAAGCCTATAATTACTTGGAAGGATTTTATCTACGTAATTAAACTAATCGAAACCTAAATCTCTATTTCACCCTGAGCAGCTTCGAATAATTTAAATAATAATTTTTTTTTTCACCCCAGTGCCTTATCCAAGTTCCCAAGCTGCTGTTTTTCTAAACAGTTCTTTGCCAGGGCCGCTGAGGGGCTCAGTCGGTTAAGTATCCGACTCTGGATTTCTGCTCAGGTCCTGATCTCGGGGTTGTGAGATTGAGCCCCACATCAGGCTCCGTGCTCTGCACTGAGTCTGTTTGAGGATTCTCTCTCTCCGTTTCCCTCTCCCCCTCAAAATAAATAAATAAATTTAAACAGTCCTCTGCTTTTTTGGTGGCCACTGCCATGCACTACCACTGTGGTTTCTATGTTTATCTGCCTCCTCTGTGAATTTCCTTGCTGTCAACCTTGGAGCGTTAACCTCTTTGCATCCTGGGCTGCTAGCACACTGTCCCACGCGTGGCTGGCGTCCGTAAATGTTCGCCGCTGAGGCTGGGGAGGGACAGGGGGAGGAGAGGCGGCACAGAGAGAAGAGCCGGGCCGTGGAGGTCAAGGTTAAATCTCAGGTCAGTGACTTTAGGGAAATTGTATTAGCTATTTACATCAACAGTCTTCTCCCTGAAAGTCTAACTGGCTCATGGGGGTTGGGTGAGGCCAGAAGGCCATACGGAGTAAAAGGACAGTCTGTTGTAGCCGGTGGTGGTTGCTTCCTCCTGGCGTCATTGATGGCCTCGTTGGTGGGCGCCTCCTAGACCTCCAACTGTCTCTCTGGCTCTTCCCCTTTCCCCGTTTCACTTTATGAACAATGTTATTAAGAACAAATTAGTCCAGTTTCAGGAGCAAACTAGCCCAAAACTTAGAACCTTCAAATGACGATTTGTTATTAGTTACAATTGGGGCCGGGGTCTGATGGGCTCTGATGGACTGTTCTCCTGCTGTGCGCAAGCATACGCGCGCGCGCGCGTGTGTGTGTGTGTGTGTGTGTGTGTGTGCACGCGCTAGGGGCATTCATTTGGCTGTATCACAGGGCAGCTGGGCGGTGCCAGAACATTCCAGAAAGCTTTGCTTCTATGCGTGGGGACCTCGGTGCTTCTCCCCTAGCTCAGTTCTCCACATGGCTAGTCTGGTCTTCCTTGCAACAGGGTGTAAGAGTTTGGGCTTTTCCTGATCACGGTGGTCCGACTTCTACCATGGTGACTGATTGCCAGGAGGAAGGAAACATGCTGTCGGTATTATTAAGATCTGGGCTCAGAAGTCCCAGAATGTCTCTTCCACGACAGTCCTATTGGCCAAAGTAAACCACAGGCAGCCGGGATTCGAGTGGGAGGAAATGGAGTCACCTCTTGGAGCTTGCACATACCAGGGGTGGCAGAGCTGCTGGGCCCCTCTCTCCGGACTTGTTATCACACTCACCCAAGTTCGGCGAGGGGCAGGCATGCACTTGACTCAGGGGAAAGCAATGTGAGGCTGTCCAGGAAACTATGCAAATCACCAGCCACTTTCTGGAGGATCGGGAATCAAAAGCAGGGAGGGATGGAGAGAAAGAGAGAGAGAGAGAGAGAGAGAGAGAGAGAGAGAAGGAGCACACCACAGAGCACAGCTGAAAGGAGAGATCTGTGAGAAAGAGTCGGAACCACGAGAGGCCACAAGCGAGCTGGAGACAAGGACACGCAGAGAGAAGGGGAGATACTGAGGCACAGACCGTGACAGAGAAAGGCAGACAGCGTTCTAGTCCTTAGTGCTGACCGGAAGCTTTCAGTTCCAGGGCTACTGGCGATCAGTCTTCATGTGTTACGAGATGCCCCTTTTTACCCAAGATAAGCAGGTGCGTCTCTTGTCCTCGTTTTCAGCAAAATGATTCAAGAAATGAGTTTGAATCCCAGATCTGCCACCTATTGGTTCTGCTTCCTTGGCAAATTACTTCTGTGGTTCACTGTTCTTGTCTGCAAAGGAGAATAATAATTATGCCCGTGACACAGCTGTTTTGACTATGACAGCATTTATGCTGTGAGGGCTAATACATTTGCAAGCTCTTGGAGCAATGCCTAGCATGTAACAAGCATGGTGTAAGTATTTATTTATTTTTTTAAAAATAAGGTAATGTCTGAGAGTCACGGGTTGAGAGTCTTTTTGGAAAACAAGTAAGATGTTTCATTCATTTATTATTTTCTTCCGTAATCAAGGTAGATCGGTCCTATCAGGCTGTAACTGTGTGCCACCGAGCTGAACACGTATATCCTGAAAAATCTGGAGCCAAGTTGTCTACGAGGTTAGACAAAAACTGGGGGCACAGTAAATCAGAGAAGCTGAGGCATCTTGATGCCTGATCAGGAATTTAGAGCTTCTTTGAGCTTGCCCTGTGCTCTTTTCTCTATCCTTTATCTTCCTGCTCACTTCTCCCCTTCTCGAGATAACCCAATTTCTAGAATTGCCTCAATATGCGCCGGTTGACGTGACTTTCGAAGGGGAGAAGAATGCCAGAGAAAGCCTGTTTCAACCCGCTGATTTATGGTGGCTCCGCTTCACTGTCGCTCTCTGAGTTAACATCAAAAGAACGAAGAATGCAACCACGTAGGGCGAACAAATACACTGTTGCAAATGACTTTGCAAAAAAAAAATTTTTTTTTCCCCTTCTGGCCATGTATAAAATGAGCTAAAAGTGGCCCGTGGTGCGCTCTTTCAAATACCTTCGGGGCTTGCACCATATGTTCCCTACGTTTCCTTTTATCACATGTGATTGTATGTTCTAACACACAGCCGTCCAAAGGGGAACCAGATGGCTGCGTGTTTCCTGGTTCGGGATTCTCCAGCAAAAGGGGAGAAGGGATCGGGGGCTGTATTTGGTTCTGATGAAGCTGACAGGCCATCGGAGGTGATAATCAGTGACATTTAAGGAAGGCTCGCCTTTATGATAAGAAGTGTAAGTGCTCGATCACGTCTGAATGTGTGTTCAGTGGGCATATCCTTGAAAAACGGATTTAATGTATTCCTTTACATCTGCTCAGTTTGAATATGTCGAGACAGGTGATATTTTAAACGAGTTTCTCTCTCTGAAATATACACGTCTCAGAAAAGGCAAATCACTTCTTGGAAAGACAGTTCAAAAGGCAGCCAATTTTCAGCTCTTGCTGAGGCGGCTAGGGAATCATCTGCTCAGTAAAAAAGAGTGGGCTGAACTGGAAGCCGGGAGGGAGGCGAGCTGATGGTTCTCCCCGCACGCTTGAAGGGTTCTTGCGCACCCCTGGCTTCACGTAAGCGAAAACATTCCGCCCTTAGGAGTGTGAGGGGACAACGCTGTGCAGCTGGCCATGCACAGTGCATAATGTTTCGCTGTCTTATTTGCGCTGCAACAGTCTAAAGCGGATGAACATTTCAAGACGAAGAACAAAAAGAAACGAACTCTGATCACGTTGGTGGACTGAGCGGGTGCTTATGCCCCCCAGCCACGTTATTTCTGCGTGTTGGCTCTAGGCCCACCTGCCCATCGGAGCATCTGTTCACGTGGCACTCTGTGCCGTGGCCTTTCAAAAAGTGGTGATGTTGTTAAGTACTCTGGGGTGAAATACAGGTGTGCAAAAAAAGGGGCACAATTAAAAAAAAAATGGCAGGGAAGGAGAAGAGGTCGGATCCGAACACCGGGTTGTGGCAACAGTGACTTGTTTTATCACGAGCTCTGGACTGAAAGCCCCGCTCTCTTGTCGGCGCCCCCAGACTCCAGCACTTGCTGGCATGTCCTCCACACCCCTTTTGTGTCTTGTTCTGTCCCTCTCCCTTTGGCGATCTCCAGTATATTCATGCTTCCCCCGCCACCTGGGGCTGTTGACATTCTCTCTCCCAGGGTTCCCTCTGATGTTCCAAACTGAGCCCCCCAACCCCGTCCAGAAAGCTCCATCTCCAGTCCTCGTAGGCACTGTCAACTCAAAACGACAGCCCGGACTGGCCGTCGCCCAGCCTCTCTCCCGGCTCGCCCCTCCCCCTCGAATTCCTTTCTTTGCCCATGGCCTCGTGACTTTTTCCGGGCTGCAAGAACAGTTTGTCCAAAATAGAAATCTGATCATGGCGTTCCCTCAGTCGAATCCTTCAGGAGAGTTCCATGATATTTCAGATGAAGCTCAAACATCATAGCAGGGCCTAGATGCCCCCTCGCCCCAGTCCTTTCTGCTGTGCTGGTCTTTCCTTTCCTGTCCCACGGGGTCTCTAGCTGACCTCGCAGCGCCCCAGACAGCTTGCACACGCATCAGTGTTCCCATCTCGCCTTTCCTCACTTGCTAAGAACTGCGCATGTCCCGGCATTTCTTAGCTCCCGCCTTCCTGTGAGTTCTGTCTCCAGACTGTGAGTTCGTCGGTCCAGCTGGCAGCACGGTGGGAGGCCACGATGGGGGAAAGACATCCCTGAGCAAGGACTGACCCACGGCGGTGCTCCTGCTTCGCTGTCGCCGGCCAGAGAGGAAGCGGAAGGGAAAGCCGGCAGGGCAGACAGGTGGCACTGACATTAGGGTACAGGCTCCGAGGTCCCACGGACAGACGGATGGACACGCTAAAGGCTGTCGTGGAGAAAGGAACAAAAGGGCAGAGCGTAGGCAATCGTGAATCTACTTTCTGTCTCTAAGATTCCAAACATTTCTAAAAACAAAGTCACACACTCTGTGGCCTTCTGGGTCTGGATTTTTCCACTTAGCATTGTGATCTCAAGGCTCATCTATGTCATAGCATCTGGCGACACTTTCTTCCTTTTTGGCTGAACGGTATTGCATTGTATGGCACAGACCACATTTAGTGTAAACATTCGTCACTTGACAGACATTGGAGTTATTCCTCCCTTTTGGGTTTTATGAATAAAGCGGCCGTGAGCCCCATTTTACAGGCAAAGAAACTGAGGCTCAGAGAGGTTAGGCAAAACACAATAATTTATAACTGTTGCTTTTTGAACCAGAGAGACATAGATTCGAAGCTCGGCTTCATCCCTTACTGGCTCTGTGACTCTGGGAACGACTCCTCCGCGGAATGTCCGTGTCCGTAGCAGGCCTCTTGGTGATTCATGGGAAGTTTAGCTTTGTATGATTTGGGACTTCCATGAAGAGTACTGCCGGACGCCTTCACATCCGGCCCTTCCTAGGGGCTCAGTTGCTGATGCCGAATGGAGAAATGCATGGCACAGGATTTGAATTCTGGTTTGGCCACTTATCCACGATGTGACTTGGAGCCAGTCATTCATCTGCACAGCTGGGGCCAGGAGCTGTCGCGGTGGTAATAAATGAGGTCAAGGGCAAGATCCAGCAGAGGTCCTAGCACGGAGGAGGGGCTCGGCCACTGTTTGTTCTCTTCCCCTTGATGTCCACTCAGCATTTCTCCTTTTAGTGCAATGCAGCACACAGCTTAGCCCCCTGAGCGAGCTTTCACCTCTGCATTTACGCTCACCCAGAATCGTACACTTCTAACTTACACAGTATTAATAGTCTATATTATTAGGAAAAGAAGAGCATTAAAAACGTAATTTCGGAGCCGCTGAGTTGGGTCAACACACAACGTGTTCCTGAAACATCTTGCTTATCACCCGAACCTTTGCTTCTTTAATTTTTGCTAAAGCAGACCTCCCTAGACTCAATCATCTAAAAATTAAAGGCACCAAGCCTTTACACCAAGTGCAAACTGATGCTCCGGGGTTCTCGAGGGTTCTGCTTAGTGCACAGCAGAGGCCTCGTCTGCAGGCAAAGTCTCCACTGTGGGTTCCATTCATTTTGCAAGGACCCAGTGGAGGTCAGGGGTCGGGGCAGGGTGAAGGAAAATGTCTTTGAAAGAGCTCATCGGTGTCGCGCAGGGATTATTCATTTACTGAAAAGTCTACCTTTGGCCTGGGGATTTACCAAAGGTGGAATTCGCTGGATGTTTCCTTTGAACTCTGCATCCAGGCATCCAGAGGAATGCGGACTCACCCCTGTGCTGCGACCCCGACCCCCAGTCCCCCACTCCCCCACTGCCGCTGCGTTTTTCCACACCTGATGCCAGCGACACTGGTCTACTCAGGCTCTTCTGGAAGCTCAGGATTTCCAGGATAAGGAGAGAAAAAGAAAATGAAAAGAAGAAAAAAATGGGCTTCACAGTGCTTTCGTCTTCCATTGCTCTCACCCTTATCATCAGAGTCCTTAACGTGTAAGGAGCTGAAATCCACAAAGACCGCAGCCTTGTCACTTACTAGGAAATTTACAGCCATGCGTGTTCCGGCTTTCCCCAAATCCTGTACTCATCGACACATCTTCGCTGCTCCCTGAGAGAGGATTCGAGGTGCACATCTAGTTGAAAGTCTTGGTTGGTTTGCCCTTATCCACTTACGCACTTCCAGAAATGTTTGCAAATTCAGAGAGACACAAAGTAGGACAGTCATTTCCAGGGGCGAAGGGAAGCAGGGTGGGCTGTTTAACAGGGACAGAGTTTCAGGTTTGGGGGACGGAGAGGGCTCTGGAGGGGGAGGGGGGTGGGCACTCCAGGACAGCCCGAACGTACTTGATGCCACTGACCTGAGCCTGTAAAAATGATGAAGATGGTGAATTTTGTGTCATTTTGTTGGAATTAAAAATAATTTAAAATAAAATAAAAAAATAAAAATACATTTTATTGGAATTAAAAATAATTTTAAAATTACACTGCCAATCATCAAGCTGTTAAAGTTCAAGAACGCCAAGTTTGAAGTGAACTATGTCACTTTGATAGTGTTTATTACCACTCCTGCCACCTACCTTGTATCATATTTATATTTGTGAAATATTTAATTTTTTTAAAGATTTTTTTTTTTTTAGGGGCACCTGGGCGGCTCAGCAGGTTGAGCGTCTGCTTTGGCTCAGGTCATGATCCCGGAGTTCTGGGATTGAGGCGCATGTTGGGCTCCCTGCTCTGCGGGAAGCCTGCTTCTCCCTCTCCCACTCCCCCTGCCTGTGTTCCCACTCTTGCTGTGTCTCTCTGTGTCAAATAAATAAATAAAATCTTAAAAAATATATTCTTGGGCGCCTGGGTGGCTCAGTGGGTTAAAAAATATATTCTTTTTAGAGCACTTTTAAATTTCCAGCAAAACTGAAAGGCAGGTACAGAGCTCTCATTCTTGGTGTGGTACATTCCAGGGGTTTGGACACATGTATAATGACATGTATCCCCGATCATAGTATCATAGAGAGTATTTTTACTGCCCTAAAAATCCTCTGTTCTCCATCTCTTCACTGGCCCCCCCCCCCCGCCCCCCCGCTCGTAACCGCTGGTAACTACTAATCTTTTTACTGTCTCCATAGTTTTGCATTTTCCAGAATGTCCTAGAATTGGAATTAGATAGCGTGTTGTCTTTCAGATCAGCTTCTTTCACTTAATCATAGGCATTTAGGTTTCCTCCATGTCTTCTCCTGGCTTGATGGCTCGTTTCTTTTTAGCGACAAATGATATTCTGTTGTCTGGACGGGCCCTGGTTTATTGATCTGTTCACCTACTGTTCTTGGTTGCTTCCAAGTTTGGGCCTTGGTGAATAAAGCTGCTATCAACATCCATGCACAGGTTTTTGGGAGGACGTAAGTTCTTGACTCCTTTGGATAAATCCCAGGAGCCCAGCTGCTGGGCCGTATGGTGGGAGTATGCTTTGTTTCAGACCAAAATGTCTTGCAACGTGGCTGCACCAGTCTGCGTCCCCGCCAGCAGTGAACGGGAGTCCCTGCGGCTCCACAGCCTCACCAGCCTTGGGTGTCGCCTGTGTTCCAGATTTTGGCTGTTCCAATAGTGCTTTGTGGTTTCTCCCTGTTGTTTTAATTGGCATTTCCCTGACAACCTACAAAGTCCGGTATCTTTCCATATGCTTATTTGCTATCTGTGTGTCTTCCTCGGTGAGCTATCTGTGAAGGTCTTTGGCCCATTTGTAGAACAGGTTGTTTATTTTCTTATTGTTGAGTTTTAAGTGTTTTTTTTGGGGGGGGGGGTGTATTTTGGATAGCGGTTCTTTATTGGACGTGCCTTTTGCAGGTATTTTCTCCCAGTCTGTGTTTTGTCATCTCGTTCTCTTGACATTGTCTTGTGCAGAGTAGAAAGTTCTAGTTTTAATGAAGTCCAGCCTATGAATGATTACTTTTCTGGATCGTGTTTTTGGTGTTGTACCTAAAAAGTCATTGCCATACTCGAAGTCATCTAGATTTTCTCCTATGTTATCTTCTAGGAGTTTTATAGTTTTGTATTTGACATATGTTCCTTTTCGAGTTCATTGTTGTGAGTGGAGTAAGGTTCGCGTCTAGATGTGTTTATTTCATACGTGGATGTCCAGTTGTTCTAACACCATTTGTTGGAAAGACTGTCTTTGCTCTGTTGTGTTGCCTTTGCTCCTTTGTCAAGGTCCACTGACTGCATATTGTGTGGGTCTATTTCTGGGCCTTCTACGTTCTTCACTGATTATTTATTCTTTTGTAAGTACTGTGCTATCTTGAGGGTTGTCACTGTGTAGTGAGTCTTGAAGTCGGATAGGGTCAGTTCTCCAGCTCTGTTCTTCTCCTTGAACATTGTGCTGGTTATTCTGATAGACAACTGATCTGAAAGACAACATACCGTCTTGTCTCTCCATTTAAATTTTAGAATTAGTTTCTCAGCATCCACAAAATAACTTGCTGGACCTCGCTTCATTTTAAAATACGAGTTACATAACAATGTATGTACTTTCTTTCCCAAACATACTTTTATACTTGTATAAAAAAATGAATGTAAGATTTTTGCATCAATACAAGGCTGCTAAAATTTTCTTGAATATTCATAGAAGACATCTGTAGTTAATGAAACTAGCCATATATTTTTAACAGGTTCTGTGAATAGTTATTTCATCTAATCAGCTGAAAGTATGCTTAGCATTTAAGCTATGCCATTGTGATTCCTAAAGGTACAGCTGGCCCCCTTCGAGCTCCTTGTGATTCAAGAAACCGCTTAAAAAAGATCTAAGGCAAGTGGTTCTCAAAGTGTGGTCCCTGGCCATAGCAGTAGCACCATCTGGAAACTTGTTAGAAATATAAATTCTTGAGGTTATCCCAGACTTTCTGAATCAGAAACTCTAGGGGTAGAGCCCAGAAATCTGTGTTTTAACAAGCCCTCCAAATATCTTTGATGCATGCTAAAGTTTGAGAACCAGTTATATAAGGAGAACATATGAAGCTTATAGTGATCTGAGGTGTGTGTGTGTGTGTGTGTGTGGGTGTGTGTGCCTTACAGTAAAATTAAAGAACACCTGGACCAACCTTGCAGAATGGGAACACGGTAAATGGAAAATACCTCAAATAACTAAAGAACATCAGTCTTTGAAATGGTGCATCAAAACAGAACGTTAAAATGACAACATAATGTAGGAAAAACCTTACAACAACTCTGATCCTGGAGTAGTTCAGAAGAATCCTTCATTCAGAATGTGCAGAAGGTGTAGACTACAACTTAGATGTTTCTGCTGAAGAAGAAAGTGGTGTTCAAGTCTACAAAGAGTTAAATATTATGGTGGGTTAATGAAAAAGACATTTTAGGAATGTTAGGGCACTTCAAGGGGTGCTTTTAGGGACGACAGCTTGGGTACAGGTGGGAGGGATGCTACCCTCTGGGGGAGAGTTGTGACCAGCTGTGTTCTTCAGGGGGGTCCAACCCAAGGTCCCAGTCCAAATACTAAGTGGTCGATGTCTTCATAATAATCATGAGGGATTAAGGAGCACTGACCACACTGTCAGCCTTGCCCCAACAGAAGGTGAGAGGGATGGTGGATGTTAGAGGACATTTCCAAGTAAGGTTAGAATAGGGAACCCCATTAAAATGCAACCCAGGACTCCAGAAATTCCGGCAGTGCTGATGGACATTATGTCTTTGGAGTTTTATGATATACTTTCTAG
This sequence comes from Mustela nigripes, assembly GCF_022355385.1. Taxonomy (NCBI): domain Eukaryota; kingdom Metazoa; phylum Chordata; class Mammalia; order Carnivora; family Mustelidae; genus Mustela; species Mustela nigripes. The sequence continues at coordinate 117,478,508 of NC_081575.1, read as the reverse complement.
TACTTTTGAAAGCCAACATGAAATCCCCTTTCCAGCCCTTCCTGTTCGCAGGGTTGAGTGAACCTCGTTGCCTCTTGGTTCCCTGGTATTTCTAACATCCGTGTCTGTCCTTGAACCTTAACAAATGTCTTGTTGAGTTGTGTTCAAAATCTGAATCCCTCGTGAGGGGCTTTACGTCTTTTAGGACCAGGGCATCCTGGTCTCCTCAGCATTTAATACACAGAAAGGGCTCAATAAATGTTATTGAAAGAAAGGAGTGAATGCATAAAGGTTAAAGATTAAGATTAGGAATGAGCATTTTAGGAAAACCCCCAGAGGTAGTGAGTTTTCATGATATATAACAAATTTAAAAAATTTAAAGATTGTGTGGTAGAAATTGTTTGGGGAGTTTGCATAGTCCATAAGCTGTCCTCTCCCTTTGAAAATTGTCTTTAAGAAAGCAGATGTCAGAATGCCTGGGGGGCACAGTCAGTTAAGCAGAATTGTGATTTCAGCTGAGGTTGTGACCTCAAGGTCCTGGGATGGAGTCCCCAGTCTGGCTCTGTGCTCAACACGGAGTCTGCTGATTCTCCCCGTCCTTCGGCCTCTCCGGCTCATTCTCTCTCTCTCTCTCTGTACAATAAAAAAATAAATCTTAAAAAAAGAATGCAAATGTCCTGTGGTGCTTGAGCACTGGGTGATGTATGGAATTGTACTATTGGACACCTGAATCTAATATAACACTGTGCGTTACCTAATTAGAATTAAAATAAAACTTAAAAAAAAAAAAAGAATGCAAACATCCTTGTGATCTCTGCTGTTTGTCTGACATCTGGTTTAACAGGCACCCAGTATTTGTTTTTTAGAAGATTGGATACTCAGATGACCCTCTGGAAAGCCTTGATTATGACATGTGATCATGCTGACACGGGTTGAAATTGATTGCATCAGGACTGCGCCCACGAACCAGTGGGCCGGTGAGATCCTCTCCTGGGAACTTAAATTGGTACTGAAAGACACTTGAACTCTGAGTGTTCTTGGAACAGTAGCATTTCAGCTGGGGGTCTCTAAGGTTAGCCGTATTCTGCCACTTGGATGGAGAAGCAGAAAAAGTAATCGATGGCTACGCATGTATGTACATGGGCACTCGTGCACATTTATTTACACATGTACGCAACCCCCTCCCTCCCAAACCCCCTTCCCCACTTCAGTCTTTTTTTTTTTTTTTTTTTTTTTTGCCTCCTTTCTTGTTCTTATTTACATTCTCTTCTTGAGACCCAGTTTCATTCCTCCCCTTAGTTCTATGAGGTCCCCGCTATTATTATAATAAATCCCCCTTCCGCCTAAACCAGCTCAAGCTGATTTTTACCACATGCAACTAAAAACGATTAGCAAATGCGCTCTGTCACAATTCATTTCTGTTCTTTGATATTTCAACACTTGCAAGATTTAAAAAACCGCCCTCGTAAATATTTGTGTTCATTTGCATTAATTTCCATCTCCCTGGACTTCAGCTGTGTAGAAATGCCTGTTTGGCCCCTTCCGTCCTCCAAAGAGCAGTGCAAAGCAACAGGAACCACGAGGCACCAGCCGAGGGACACTGTCGAGCTCTGCGTGTCAAGTATGCCTCTGAAACACTTGGAGTCTTCGTGGGAAGCCCTTTCCCAGCAACGGAAGGAAAACTAACAAATTTCGGAAGTAAACTTGAAATGTTCCTCATTGCTGCGGAAAAGGGCAGCTTTGAAGTAACCAGAGAAATGAAAGCAAACGAGTTCTCTTTAGTGGCAGGGTAAGTAGTAGTCGGAGTGCAGATCGGGGACCCGACGGCTTGTCTGTACGGCACAGGCCCCCAGCGCCCGTGGTCTTGGCTTTGCACTCTCCGCCAGCAGAGGCTCTCATCTGAGAAGATGCTCCATATGCGTGTGTGTGTGTGTCGAGCAAGAAAGGACTGAGGGATGAAATAAAGGGTAGTGATTGAGTGATTAAGTCTGGAGATCAGAATCAGAGGGAAACTGTCTCGCTCCAACCTCTCCTTGCCTGTGTGACCTTGAATGTGTTACTTGACTTGTTCTTGCCTTGGCTTCTGGAACGAAAAGCCAGGGATGAGAATGGACCTTTTCGCAGAGTTTTGAGTATGAAGTGAGTCGCTACATGTCCAACGTTTGCTCATTAGCTCATCGGGGCTTCCCGATGCCACCGAGGGATTTCTGGGTAACAGTGAGGTTAGGGGTAAGAGTGTGGATGAATCAAGGACATCCTTGCCATCTCCTGCTTGAAGAAATCAGATGCACGGACCTGTTAGCACCCGGTTCCCGCGACCCCCTCAGTACTGGTTGACTGCGGATGGAAAAGGTGGCAAATTGGCATGTACCATCCATCCTGCTCTCCTTCTAGGTTGGAAAAGCAGGAGTTACAAATCCCAGTCTGGCTTGGGGCTAGGGTCTGGGTGTGCCTTAGGTGACGAGAACCTGACGCACTCCTGAGAGATTTAGAGGGCAGGAACACAGTGGGGCCAACTTCCGCTCTTTATGTTGGCAAAGCCAGTTGCAGACACGTAAAATGTTTTCTGTTTCTGCATTACCAAAGATCCCAGGGTACATGTTGACAAGCAAGGACCCGGCATCCTTCTTCCTTTCCTTTTTTTTTTTTTTTTTGGTGCAGCCGCCGAAGCCGAAAATTCCAGCAATGGCTCCCTGAACATTAATTAAGACAGCATATGTTTCTGGAACTCCTAACGCTACGAGGTTGCTTAGCAAGTTCCAGGATCTATTTTATCTTGAATTTGCTGTGTGACTTTGGCCTCAGGTTCTTTATTTGGAAAATAAATAGCTTGTACAATCTGCCTGAAGAATGAATGAAATGACGCGTGTAAAACACCAGTCTGGTGCCTGGCTTGGACGAAGACGTCAGTAATGTTGCTACGGAAATGGTATTTATTTGGGGCTAGGTGCTGGATCACAAAGATAAACACAACAGACTTGGTCTCAGACCCGATGGAGCTTGCAGTGGAGAAGGGGGGAAAAGGAATTACGACGATTCAGGATCAGGGACCGTGCAGCAGGGACACCAACACTAGTCTAGAGGAGGGACGGTCTGGGGGACAGAGAGATGGGCTTGGGGATAATTTGCTGAAAACCAGTCAGCCAAGAGCCAACTTGCTGGCAACCGATTTCCCAATGGCCCAGTCACCCAGTGCCTAACGGCTGATTCATCTGAATTTATAAGTTTAGTAAACACTTATTATCAGAATATTTTCCTTGGGTCTAGTCAATTAATGTATTTCCTCTAGACACATTGACTTGTCAAAAGTTCTGGGTTTTTAGGGTGATTTTGACTTCATGAATATATTTTCCCTTAGTGTTCACATTGGTGAATGTTAATATAGTTATTTATTGAATATATTAATAATTATGAAGATCTTACATTATAAATATAGCAAATCTCTTCCAAAATACAATCATTCAATCTTTTAATTTATTATAGTTAAGAAGCCTATGATCCTAAGAATCAAATATTTTTCTTTTTTTTTTTTTTTTAGATTTTTTTTATTTATTCGACAGACAAAGATCACAAGTAGGCGGAGAGGCAGGCAGAGAGAGAGGAGGAAGCAGACTCCCCGAGGAGCAGAGAGCCTGATGCGGGGCTCGATCCCAGGACGCTGGGATCATGACCTGAGCCGAAAGCAGAGGCTTTAACCCACTGAGCTTCTTGTCCCCAGTCATGAATCCACATGATAGTATACAAAACGGATAATTGAAAATGGAACTTGGCCAACGATAGTGAAAGTGCGGCAAAGAAATGAAAAGTGGTAACATCAGAAGTGAGATTCAAGTCACAGAAATGGAATTTCACAAGGAAGAGGTGATGTGGCCGTACCGGGGGGCTGCAGATAGGCAGCCAGAGACACCTGCTGAAGGGGCACAGGTCCGCGGAAACGAGGGGAGCGCTTGTGGCGGAAAGGACCATGTCCCAGAGGAAGCGATGCTGGCGAAGAACTCGACACTGAAGGAGCCCTCAGAGATAGTTCCTGACATTGAAGGTACAAAGGATAAAGTGGAAGAAGCCCATCTGGACTTAGAAAGGAGTGTGACAATTTCCCAAGGCCTAGAAAAGACGCTCCATTGCGGGTTACGTAATAAGTGTTTACAAACGAATCCAACACTTTGATTCTGAATGTCTCCGATGTTTTAAATTACAGCGTACTAAATAAATACGAGTTTGGCTATGTTTTATTTCCCTGTACGTTCATAACTGCTGGGAAGAGAGTCTTTAATCTTTTAACAGAAGTGTAATCCACAGCACGAGCGTATTTCCCCATCCGTGCGTGAGTAAGATCGCTTCCCACGGCTTCGGCTGGTGCGGCCTTTCCCGGCATTCTGCCCCGCCGCTCACAGGAGACCGCCTGCACTTCAACTTGGGCAGAGGGACATAAAACCGAGGGCTGTTGTTTGTCTTGCATTCCTTTGGATGTTCTCACTTCAAGAAATATACAAAATTCAAATATTTTGCATTATAAAGTCTGACTTCTGGGAAATTGCAGAGCAGTGAAATGTACACCATTCCTCTCCTCTTTCCGGCAGCTAATTCAAATGAAACAGGTGGTGGGGAACAGAGTATTGTACTTGTGGAAGATGAGAGAGAATTTCGATGGCATCTGGAAGAATGTTATCTGATGCTAATGCTGATTTTCTCCTGAGCTTCGTGATTGCCCGTTGGTGGAGCCGAGCAGTGCTCTTAACACTGTCAAGAACAATTTTCTCCTTGAGTGATCTTTTCCAAAAGGGTTCTCACTGATGAGTTATTTTTCATTATTATTAGGATTTAAGTACCGCACTTAACTCAGACTTCTACATTTTGACATGTAACCTTTAGCTGTCATTGTGAAAAGATAAACAGAAGTGAAATTCTGATATACCTGGTTAAATGAAAGGAAACCAAGAATGAGAAATATTTATGCAAAGACAGTCATATGAATATTTTTGTCCATGCTGCATAAACCACTGAGCTGATTCTACAAGAAAATGCGCTAAAACTTCCTGTATGACTTTATCTCTTTAACTCCGTGGAATTATATCTATCGACCATGTGAAGATATGTTGATTAACTATAAAATTGAATTGATAGTTTTCAGGGATTATTCTTTCTGGACATTCCTGGGCTTGGGCACTATCCTATCAGCAGCGAGACTCCCAGACGCGATGTGGCTTTCACTCAAGGGGGATAGCAAAATCTCGAAAGGGGGCCACGGTCTGAACACCATCCAGGTCAATCTGATGTGGTGACCCTCTCAAGGGATCGCAACCCCCCTCTCCCCACCACACACACATTACAGTTGAGAATCACCTGACAAAAGTCCAGGATCCTTAAACTGTGAAGATGTGGGTCCATGTTGCCGCTCACCTCTGCTTACCGTCTAACACACAATTAACCGTACAGGAAATGCCTCTGTGCTGGGTTTTCTATGGGACCAAATAAAACAAAATACGTGAAGCTTCCACTGGGATTTCTAAGTTTTGGGTTAAGTCATTCGTTAGCGATGTTCCTTGTGAAATATAATTTCTTTAGGAGGCTCCCTGAATACTCAAAGCAAATTTATTTTTAATTATTTAGAACGCCTTGAACAAATGAAACAGATAAAAGGTCAATTTTCGTGTTGGAGAAGCAAGTAGGAAATCCAGAAGACAGGGTTTCGGTGGCAGGAAAATTTCCGCGGGCCGACTTCATTCGTGCACAGCCTACCCTCCTGGCCCACCCAGGTGCTTCAGCTGAATTAATCACTTTAAGACTTGGCTCTTCCCAACATAACCACTAACACTATTGTCTCATGACGGGGCTCCTGTTCTTCTACAAGACATCCTAGAGAGCTCCCCCACTACCCCCTGCTTCCAGGGCGCAAGGACACCAAGAAGCGGCGTGTGCAGCCCAGGAGAGGTGTTACTGACCCTGAGCAGCAGGGGCTGGCACCCCGATGTGGGGCGTGCGGCCCCCAGGCCCACGAGGGATGCCGTGTCCTGCGGACAAGCCGGGCAGCGGGTGGTACTCTGCGGGAGCGCCAGGGCCACGCGGTCCTGGGGAGAAACTAACAGCAGCTGCTGGCCATTGGCTTTGAGTCCCTGGCAGGTGCGGTGGGCGCTTTCTACGCCCTCTCTCTTCCCATTGTCAAAGCAACCCCGTGGGGCCGGCCAACCACCACCCAGCTTTTTTCCTAGATGACGACGCTAAGTTTCAGAGAGTTGAACCAGCTCATCGGGTCACCGGGCTTGTCAGCGGCAAACCAGGAATTCTCTTCAGGCCCCAGGAAGGCAGACCCGGGCTGGTAGGCACCCAGGGCTCCGCGGATCCCCGATTTTCCAGCGTGTTGTCTGACTAGCGCAAGATTGCAAGAGAAAGGGAGGAACTGTTCCATGCCACCTCATTGTGTCAGTTATTTTCTTTTGTTCGCATGGGCATTTCCTTACCTCGAATCTAATCTGTGAAGTTAATGGGGGTGTAAATCCCTCCGAATCACCATCTGCGCCTCACTGCTGCAGGATGCCATTAACATGGTAATGGCTAATTCTAACTGAAATCTGTTAAAAATTCCCCAGGGCCTTTGCAAAGCCACCACAGCTCACGACTGACTATGTGCCCTGTGAAAAACGACTCGCTCTGACAAAGCAGTGTAAGAAGCCCCTGTATTTCAGGGTTAGGAGTTCATGGTTGAAATGGCCCCGGGGTCTAAGCTGGGAGGGAGAGAGAGAGAGTGAAAAAGAAAAAGAAAGAGAAAGAACCCGAAACAGAAAGAGAAAGAGAGAGTGCCCGGGAAGGGTAAGGAAAGGAAAGGAAAGAAAGAAAAAGAAAGCTAGAAAGGCAGGCAGGCAGGAAAGCAGGAAGCACGCAGGGAGCGCGTGGCCAGAGAGTAAATCAGCAGAGCCGAGGAAAATTTTGTCTTGATTGGAGATTTGAAGACATGGACCGGGGCACAGCAAACTAGGAACTGCATAATGGATGGAGGGTGTACTTTCTGGAACAGTCCTAGATCAAAGATCCCACACAAGGGCCTGGAGTCCATAAGTTTACTTGTAGTGCCAGAAAATGTTTCAGAGAAGCTGCAGAATGCCTGGGAAGGTTTCTTTTCTGATCACATTCACCCACAAAAGAAATCGGCAAGGCATTGTTATCCATAGCACCGGGCAGGATTTCTTCTAGACTCCCAATTTGCCAGAAGATTCTTCTTGGGTCAAAGAAGACCTAGTATGAAGAGAAAACAGGAGGGAGATACACTGCTGCTTGGGAAGGTAGAGTGGGTGGAAGTTCTTGAAAAACAGCCAGAGCAGAGGAAGCCACTGAGTGACTGGGAGTTCCGGGGAACCGGAGGCCTTTAAAGAGAGTGGCTGGTTTTTTGGCTGGTTTGTTTTGCGTCCCCACATTGCCTTGCAGACCTGGAACTGTGGGAGGTGTGGATCCCAATTGTCTCTGTGTTTCTCAGAGGTTGTGAGGAGAACTGCTCTGTTAAACAGCTCATCTGAATTGCAAACAAGAGATTTTGCAGAGGATGATCAGCATCTAAAACTCTGGGTCATGTTTCCATGGAATCTTGGTTTCAAGATACCTTTATTTGCATATAGGATGGTAAAACTAAGTGGATGACGCTGGCTAGGTATCTCCCTGGGGCATCACCGCAGCTTTCAAACTGTCAGGGTAGAACGGGCAAGAGACTTCCTCCCGTTGTCCAAAAGGCGAGGCGTGGTACATTTTGTTTCTTAGTGAGAGTGCCGAGTCTTATCGCCTTTCGGCAGTGTATGAGTTTCTTACTGCTGCTGTAACAAATGCCATCATCTTAGTGGCTCAATACGACACAGATATAATATCTTACAGTTCTGGGGGTCAGAAGTCTGATATAGGTCCATAGGCCCGCGTTCCTTCTAGAATTTGTTTCTTCACCTTTCCCAACTTCTGGCGGTGGCTCACATTCCTTGTCTCATGGCTCCTTCCTCCATCCTCCTTCCTCTCTGAACTCTGCTTCTATCTGTATACGTCCCCCGGCCTCCCCCCACAACACGAGGCCCCGCATGATTATATTGGGTCCACATGAATAACCCAGGATAAATCTCCTCATGTTAGGAGTCAAGATCCTTAACTTCTCCATTACATCTACAAAATCCCTTTTGCCACGTAGGGTAAGATAGAGGTTCAGAAGGTTAGGGTGTGGAATATCTTTGGGATCATTATTTTTTTAAAAAGAGTATTTATTTATTTATTTGACAGGCAGAGAGACACACAGCGAGAGAGAGAGAGAGAGAGAGCACAAGCAGGGGGAGTGGGAGAGGGAGAAGCAGGCTTCCCGCTGAGCAGGGAGCCCCATGTGGGGCTCGATCCCAGCACCCTGGTATCATGACCTGAGCCGAAGGCAGACGATTAACGACTGAGCCACCCAGGCACCCCTTGGGATCATTATTCAGCCTACTATATGCAGTCTTGACACAGAAACAGCCTATTAAAATGTATGGTATTTGAACATATTTGCCAATTAAAACTATATATATGCACTAATGGTCTATATACTTGATGCAAAAACATAAATCTTCTTTAGCACTTATTATAGCTGTTTTGACATCATGTGGGCCTTGGTTCTCCAGCTGAAAGTAATATGTAGTTCAGAAAACAGAGTTGTTATGTATTATATTTTCCTAATTTTTTGACCTGCAATTTATTAGCTAAGAAATCCTTCTCAGTTCCTGGAAGGAAGAAACTGTGCCTGGAAGGAAGACTAGTGGTAACATCATTGGTTCTCCTTACTAGTAGACCTGCAGATATCTAAGTACTGACATGCAGAACTTGGTTCTAGATGTTGACAAGCATCTAGATATTAACATATGGAACTTTCCATAATAGCAATAAAAATCAAGTGGTCGCCCTTTTCACTTGGAACTGGATTGGGTGTTTTCCACACATATCTCATTTATTACTTACCAGAACTTTCTGAAGGCTGTATGACTACATTGATTTTGCATATGGGGCAGCTAAGGATGAGAAAGAGTAAGTAGTTTGTTCAAGATGAAAAAACTAGTCATTTGCACTCTTGAGAGAGGTAGTGAATGTGAGGAACTCCCCATTCCCAACACACACACACACACACACACACATGCACACACATAACACAGATTCTTGAGTTCTTTTATTTGCCTGATACATTCGTAGATATTTGGACAATTCAAATTTCTCTCATTTTTTTTAGAGACATGTGCAAGATCAGACTGGAATGAGAGCTAACCAGTGGAATTTTGAAAATATGATGCATGTGAACACGAGATACTTGAAACCTAGTTCGCTTTCGTCACTCTCCCCTATATTTCATTTCATTTTCGAATTGGCTCAGTTCTTATACTTGAAATGGCTTAATGGTCATTCCTCGTGTGTACATTTGTTACTAAGTTTATTTCCTCAATTATTCTTCACAGATGGTGGTGACCTCCTGTCACTGCCTTTCCCTTTTCAACCTACTGAGAAAAGTACTCTCTCGGAACATCATGCCACTGGCCCGTATTAAGCATATTGATTTGAAAGAAATAGCTGGAAGGTCACAGCAGTTGGGTGACAGTGTGAACAGTGGTGAGTGGGGGCTCTGCTGGTGAGCATCAGGGCTGGGTTTGTGGTCTTAGGTCTTATTCAACTCATGTCCCAGTGGTCATCGATAATGATGAGGATAAAATGGCCTCAGAGCATTAGGAGGTCAAAGGGGTAGGGCCTGTTGGATGAGTGTTTCAAAGCCCCAGCAAAATGAGCTGATAATCCCTAGGGGATTGCTCCCATGGAGGGCAATTCTGAGAGAAGTTGCCAGGCTTCTGCTCAGATACGCTGCAGGGGGAGGAGGAGCAAAGTCTTGAGATGGAGGGAGGAGAGGTGGAGGAGGGGTGCTGGTTGAAAGGAAAATGCTCTTAGGTATTGGATCAGCTTCCAAGTTCATCATAGATGGGCCATGTGCCTGTTCATCAGTGCCCTCCTGACTGCATGGTCCTTCAAGAACACTGTTGTTTGACCTTCGACTTATTTGCACATTCGCTCTAATTTCATTTAAAATACAACCAAATGTGGGTTAAGAGGGTCTACACATTATCTCCTGTTCATTTCCAGAGACCAACTTAGTCCGAGTCACCATGAGAACAGAGGCCATGTGATCTCCCAGTCCTACTTACCTTTCTCTGAAGATTAGGCCAAAGTTCTGTAATGAATCTTCAAATACTAATTTATACTCCTGTTCATCTTATACCAACACACACACACAACTGTCCTCCTAGGACCTTCGCTGACATTGTAGAGAAGAGAGTACTGGACTTGAAGTCAAATTAGGTGGGCCCAACCCATGACAGTCTATTTCTTGGTCCCGGATTGTCCCTGAAGCTCAGTGTCCTCATCATTAAAATGGTTAAAATAATATCTACCAGGAAGCATTGTTATGAAAATCAAATGCAACTGGTATGAAGGCTCTTGATAAAGTATTTAGTGAAGTACAGACATAAATGTTTATTATTACTTCATGAAGGATCTAGGCAGTTTGGGGCACCTACACCATTAAAAGTAATTAGTGTGGAGGGAGTCCCTAAGATGACAAAGGAGCGGGTACATAGGGAACAATAAGAAACCATAGAAGTGTTTTTGATCCATAAAAAACCTCAGGGGTACCCCACAAGTTGCAGATAAGAAGACCAAGACACTGAATTTTACAAGGTCCAACACACCATGGGTGACAACACCGATTCTAGAAACCAGGTCCTCTGATTCCCAGTAGAATGCTTGTTGTGTGATAAGACAGAGTTCCAAAGGATTAACAAAAAGTGCCTTAAACTATCATCTTAATGTACCTACAGACGGTCATCTGCGCCACGTTGCTTTTCTAATTGATGCGGTGCATGTCTCGTGCCTCCTCATCATTTACAACCTCAAAACCCCTTAGATTGTGAGGTCCTTAAGAAGCGTGTGTACTGTAATACGATGTATACCTTAGACAGCTTCAACACAGTTCCACGACTAAAGCTGGAATTCAAATAAAATTTGCTCAGTGAATTAATCTATTGGTTCCGATTTCTTAGGAATGCCTTCTGAATGTATAACCCGTTAGCTCTTGTCTTTTTCCAAAGATTTACCTTAATGTGAATGGTTATTTATTAAATGTTTCGCTTATATGACCATTGGTATATTAAGAGGATACCCGTTGCTTTGTCATCTTGGGGACGCTTTCCACGCTAATTACTTTTATTTTAAAAATATGTAACACTTTGCACATTGGTGTGTTATCATTGCACAGGGCCCATGCTAATCTATGTATCTTTCCAGATTTATGGGCTGCCAAAGCAAGCACCACACTAAGTACTTTTAATGCTTTAGGCCCCTCATTTAGGGAGGCCCTGGAGGACCAGTGTGAGCTGATGGGTGAGAGTGGCCCATCACATGCAGCTGTAAGAGTTGCCTGGCTGGGGACAGCAAGCAGGGCAGTGGATTTTTACTGGACATTCTGGGAGGTAAGGAAAACAAACACAGTGATTCAAAGCACAGTCCATCAAGTAGTCTAGGTGGGTGAGAACCACATGCATGATACTTTCTGTTACCACTGTATTTGTTATTACACATTAAAATCTTTTAGAAAATGTTTATTATGACTGGGATAGACTGCCACAAATAGATAGCCACAAATTTGGAGGGCTGACATTTTCGTCCATCTTCCTTTTTTCTAGATCCTTTGAGAATCCGCTCCTCTCTTCTACCTGGTCCCTCACAGGGAAGAGGAAGTATAAGTCAAGTTTGACCAATCACGGTGCATGGTGATTGGTTTCAAGATGAGCATGGGGACCATACCGGACCAATCAGAGTTACTTTCACACAGAGATCTTCAGAAAGATCAACGCTCGCCCTTGAGTTTGCTAGAACAGGAGGATGGAAATCTTGACCAGCACTTAGAGGGTGACAGAGATTGTCTCCTGACCAAACTGTAGTTAGGCTCCCCTGACCCCTCTTCTCGACTAGGCCTCAGCCTTAGCCTTCCATGTCCATCCTGTCCTCGCTGGGCCTGCACAGCCCAGGTTTGGCAAGAATCCTGCTAACTCGGTTTCTGGAGAATCCCTGCCCCCACCTGGTATCTATCCGATCAAGTTCCTCATCCACCTATTGATGTCTAAGGCCTTGGCCTGCCTTTAACCCCTCTACCCTTGATGTCTTTTCTGAGTAGGTTTCCATCCACTGCCCCCCTCACTCTACTCTTTGGCTAGAAATCTCCACTGTCCTTGTTTCTGGAATTGAGCCCAGTCTCTCTCCCCGATTATGATCGTGTTGACCCCATTGCATTCTGACACTGTAACAAGGATCAGAATAATTCTTTTCTTTAAAAGGGCTAACAGATCTCATCAGAGCTGAGAGCTGGGGAGGTAAAGCACTGACCACATTTGAGACCAAGTGCCTGAAGCTAGATGCACCCTTGGACTGTCCGGTTATGCGAGCCAGTTACCTCCTGTTCACTTAACAATGATGGTGTTGGGCTTCTCTCCCTTGCCCAATAAACGCAGCAAGTCCTTATCGCTTTGAGGAAACTTGACATAGACTAATTGCGTACAGTGGTATTAAAAGTAAAAATCCAAGACAGCCCAGATTTCCCCCTGCTTCCTCTCCCAGTGGCAGTAGGAATAACAGTAGGTGTTTCTTGTGGGTATTTTATTCTTTCCGAAGTTTACATTTTTAAAATACCTGTTGTGAGGCAAACACCACACTAGTTTTATATATGTGATTTTATTTAGTTCTGCCTCTCAAAGAAGTCCTTATTATACCTAATACTCAGATAAGGCAACTGAGGTCCAACGTGTTTTAACGAACCTTGATATGTCTGTCACCAAAGCACACGATCTTTCTTCCATACGTCTTGAGATGCGCTTTGATAAGGAAATTTTTTCTTGACAAGGAACGTTGTTTCCTTTTGGTTCAACTTTACAAAAATCATTGTGAAAAGGTGCCAACCATCTTTTTTTTTTTTTTTTTAAAGATTTTATTTATTTATCAGAGAGAGAGAGGGGGAGAGAGCGAGCACATGCAGACAGAGTGGAAGGCAGAGGCAGAGGGAGAAGCAGGCTCCCCGCCGAGCAAGGAGCCTGATGTGGGACTCGATCCCAGGACGCTGCGATCATGACCTGAGCCGAAGGCAGCTGCTTAACCAACTGAGCCACCCAGGCGTCCCAGGTGCCAACCATCTTATACTGTTCGTTGGTTAGTTTCTTTACACTCAAGCAAATATCACTAGAAAAGAATGAAACAATCTTAAATTTACCACACTTAGTTTCTGTCCTTTCTTTAGATACAATATAGTATTTATCAAATGGTGTGAAGGGGAGCCTCGATAGTGCAGACACTAAACAGTCCCTGGAAAATGCTATGAGGTCACTAGGCTTTTACTGCCTCGGTGTAGTGCAGTAGAAGCAGCCCCGGGTGTAAACATTTGCACAGCCCAAGGACAGCACTTCACAGCTGTCCCATGAAATCACTTTGACTAAGTTTCTTTTTTTTTCTTTAAAGATTGTATTTATTTATTTGAGAGAGAGAGTGAGTGAGAGAGAGAGAGAGAGGGAGAGAAGGAGGAGGGGGAGGGGTAGAGGGAGGAGCAGGCTCCCCGCTGAGCAGGGAGCCTGATCCAAGGCTCTATTTTGGGACCCCGGGGATCATGACCTGAGCCAAAGGCAGAGGCATAACGGAGTGAGCCACCCAGGCACCCTTCTTTGACTAACTTTCAAACTGGACAAACAAGATTTCCATTTCAGGGTTTTGGGGTTTTTTATTTGTTTGCTTTAGTTTTTTAAAAAAGATTTTATTTATTTATTTGACAGAGAGAAAGATAGTGAGAGAGGGAATACAAACGGGGGGAATGGGAGAGGGAGAAGCAGGCTCCCCACTGAGCAGGAGCCTGATGCAGGGCTGGATCCCAGGACCCTGGGATCATGACCTGAGCCGAAGGCAGACGATTAACGACTGAGCCACCCAGGCACCCCTGCTTTATTTATTTATTTATTTAAACCAAAAGTCTTTTCAACACAGCTGGGAAGGAGATAACAACCATTGTGATCCCTTCGTGAAACCCCTGGATCCTTAAAGCAGTAAGTTTCACAACAAGATATCAAAATTATGTTCCCAATCTTAAACCAGAAAGAAGTTACTTTTAATCTAGCTGGGTTTCTTAAAAAAAAAAAAAAAAAAAAAAAAAAGAGTAATTCCTTCTCCTTTGAGCCAACGTGTCTTTAAAAATAGTTCTTTCATATTTCTCCTCCAAGAGAAAAGAACTCATATATATTACCTCACAAGAAAGCTATATTCTTCTTGTTTTCATAATTAATATCTACACAAAAAGCATAATGTACCACTGTTGTTAGCGTTGCCAGATAGTCTGACTTGAGACTGTGAGTGAAACATTCTTCAGATGACAGCACAGCTTGTTAAGCCTCGGAGGAGGTCTTCTAGTTGATTCTGAAAGGGCTGAACACAGCATTTAGCATGGTGTCTTACATGTATGACCCACTCAATAAATGAACAAGGGAGACTCTGGTAAATTGTGGGTTCAGATTGCGAAAAAGTCACAGAGAGATACATCAGAAAAACGTACGTGATGATTGCAATCGTGAGGTATAATTTCAGGCGCACCATATCACAAGATCTGGCAACACTAACTCATTCATCTGCAGCATTGAGTGGGTTGTTATTTACAACTGTTTCTGGTTTCTTGAAAAACAAAGCAAAACAAATAAAATCAAAACAGTCCTCGCCCATAACTGGCTTTTGCCATCATAGATATTTTCCAATAATAATGTGGTGTTAAAGTTGCAAATTAGAAATGTAATATTGAAAATGATCTACATCTTTCTCTTGCATCCTTTGCAAAATCAAAAAGTTTAAAAGTATATTTCAAGCATGTTTCAGTGTGCATCAATTCTGGGGATAAACCAAGGCTCCATTAATCACTCCAATACGCAGTTCTAACATAAAACAAGAACCAAACCCCCTCCCTTTAAAAAAATAGATTTAAATTTTTTGAGCAGTTTTAGGTTCACAGCGAAATTGGGCGGAAAGTAGAGAGGGTTCCCGTATCTCCCCGCCTCCACACGTGCAGGGTCTCCCCTATTATCAACAGCCCCGCCCCCCAGAGTGGGACATTTGTTACAACGGATGGATCTGCACGGACATGTCATTATCACCCAGAGTCCATAGTTTACGTTGGGGTTTACGCTTGGTGTTGTACATGCTATGATTTTGACAAATATATAAGGACACGTATCCAGCTTTTTAATAACCTACAGACTAGTTTCACTGGCCTAAAGACCACCTACGCACCAACTCTTTTTCCTGCCTCTCCCACCAGCCTCAAGAAATTGCTGATCTTTTTACGGTCTCACGATTTTGCCTTTTCAAGAATGTCTTATAGTTTGAACAAATTCCCTTTAAAACTATCCCAGGGTTGTCAATAATGCATACAATTGTTTTATGAGTACATATAAAACCAAAAACCATTTCGGCTTCTCTGCTTGCTAAAAGTTACAATCATATTGGAGGGGTTAGCCATGTTTTTGGGGAGGGATATTCAGTCTTAAACCCTCATTTTTGTTTCCAAAATCGAGATCAAATTGGTTTCGAAATGAATGTCTAGCTTAGAAATGTAAGATTTTTTTAATAAGGAAAAAATTAATTACAGTTATTGACTTAAGAGGTTAAAGGAGAAATATTATACAATCATGTCAATATATGCATAAAAAGCCTTTTAAATAAAATTCAGCATTCATAGTAAAAAAATCTTGGTAAACAAGGATTAGAACAAAATTTCCTTAATGTTTTGTAAGGAATATTTATAAAGAGATTATAGTAAATTGCACACATGAGGATATGTTAAATGTATTCCTTTTAAAATCAGGTGTATGGGGGTGCCTGGGTTGCTCAGTGGGTTAAAGCCTCTGCCTTCGGCTCAGGTCATGATCTCAGGGTCCTGGGATAGAGCTTGGCATCAGGCTCCCTGCAGGGAGCATGCTTCCCCCTCTCTCTCTGCTTGCCTCTGCCTACTTGTAATCTCTCTGTCAAATAAATAAATAAAATCTTTAAAAAAATTTGAAGTATTAAGGAATAATTTCCACAACTTTTTTTTTTTTTTTAAAAAGAGTTTAGATATTTATTTGAGCAAGAGTGAGAGTGAACCAGAGAGAGAGCACGAGCCAGTAGCCCAATGTGGGGCTTGATCCCAGGACCCTGGGGTCATGACCTGAGCTGAAGGCAATCGCTTAAACAACTAAGTCACCCAGGTGCCCCTCCACCGAGCTTTCTGGAAATAATTACAAAGATTTGCTGAACGTCACTAAAGACTACTAAAATGGAGAGTCATACCATATTCGTAGAAATGACCACAGGCATCAGTTATCTCTTACTGCACAACCGATTACCCCACACTTTGTGGCACCAAATGACAAATATTTGCATCTCATTGCTCCTGTAGGTCAGGTCTGCCAGTGCAGCTCAGCTGGGTGGTTCTGGCTTGAAGGCTTGGTGAGGTGGCAGTGGCCGTCAAGAAGCCAGCCGGGGATGCAGTGATCTGAGAGCTTGACTGGGGCTGGAAGACCCACTTCCAAGCTCACTCACATGGCTGGTGGCCGAAGGCCTCAGTTCCTTACCACATGGGTCTTTCCACGTGGCGTCTTGCCGCGTGGCCTCCCACAACGTGAGAGATCGAAAAGGGACAGTCTCTGAAGTCATGCACCGTCCCCTTCTGCTTTTTCTATTTATTGGAAACAAGTCACTAAGTCAAGCCCACACTCTAGAGGAGAATTCATTTCAATCTTTTGAAGGGAATGTCAAAGAATTTTTGCATATATTTTAAACCAAATACTCAATATCATAAAAATATCACTTGTCCACCATTCGTAGACCATTGGTATGATACCATTGGTAGACCAACAGATCGAATGGATCCCTTTGCCTTGTTTTGGCATGTATTTTTTTCTTGACAATTAGATGTATAAGAATTTTTTAATTAAAGTATAGTCGACACAATGTTACACTATAGAAGAATCATAAAAAATTAATATTTAGCAAAACTAAATAACATTTATACAAATATAGGTGATTAAAAAGTACAAGCCAGAAATCATACAAAGTTCTGGGTAAGACTTAACCTCTAGAGCAGTGGTTCTCAACCAGGGGCAGTTTTGGCTCCCAGGGGACATTTGACAATATCTGGAGATATTTTTGGTTTTCACGTCTGGGAAGGTGCTATTGGCGTTCTAGTGGGTAGAAACCACGGACACTAATGAACATTCTACAGTGCACTGGACAGGCTCCTACAGGAAAGAACGATCTGTTTGTAAATATCAGTAGTGCTAAGGTCGAGAAACCTCAGGAAAGGGAGTGGGTTTGGGATGGGGCATGTAGAGGACAAAGTCGTCGTGATGTTCATTTCCTGAAATTCTTTCAGTAATGCAAACGTGGGAATACCCTTTATAATGATTGAAAAGACACACGTAACATAAATATTCTTTTGCGTTTTCTTGGTAATTAATAAACACAATAAAGAAGAAAAACTGTTGAATCAACAGACCTTTGGACTCCTTGGACCGGGATGGCTGGGACTGAACTTCCTGTTTCGAACCACCACATCACGCTCCAAGTTCTCTTTTCCCTAAGATAAAAGCCCGCCCAGAGCATCTCCCTCGACTCTTGGCATTTTATTGAGAAGGAAAACAGCTCCTCAAGATTAATTATATTGGGAAGGTGGCCTTAAAGGCAGACTGCATGGGCGAACCCTGACAAACCTCTTAACTTGCTGATTTGTAAGTGCCTGTTTGTCTTTCCAAATCTGCTGGCCGTAAGTCATCGTTCCACCTCCTCACAGGGAGGGTCGAAAGAGTCAATCCAGCAGCGAGGCCGAGACCTTTTAGCACTGGAAACCTCAAGCGGGCAAAGGCCTCTGAGATGTCACGGCCAAGGAGCTCCATTAGCTGACTTCGGCGCCCTCCCAGAGCTCACTGGTAGAATGAGTCCGCGTCAACCAGGGGACACTGGGCAGGTGAAAGCAATTCACCGTGAGCCCAAAGCCCAGACCAATCAGATTCTCAAGGGGCAGGCCTAGGGCATCTCTAGCCTCGTTCTGAGTTCTGAGCTCCCACATAAGTTCGTGGTTACCCCTGGCTTTAAATGAATGAAAATCAAGTCTTCTGTGATTAAAAACAAATGCTCTGTTTGGGGCCACGGTTGCAGAGAGCTAAAGCCTGCTATGTGTATCTTATACCAGAATGAACTGGAGGAGACAGACTAAGAGATGAAATTTAAGGAAATATGTGATCTTTTTTACTTTTAGATTATGCTCTGATTTCCCCCTTAAGCATGTAGTGGAATTTCGCACATGATAACAATATTTTTCCTTGCAGCAGATGGGGTCTTTTATGAAAGGGGGTTTGCACCTTATTTAGTCTTGCCTACGTCTAAAAATGATACATAAAAACTCCAAATGTGAGCAATTCACCTAAACTCTGCCAACCCTTTGTGTTTTTAAATAGCGAACCAGGAGGCAGTCGGATTATTTGAGCCTTAAAAGTGTGTAATGACCCCCATTAGGGAAATTTGAGATGCTGTCCAATCTGAGAGGGCCCTCATTTTTTTTTCCTTTTTTAATGGCCCAATGCTAGCTTTGGGGACAGAAGAATGACATGTGAGTCCAAAGGTTGAGCCAAAAACCACCTCAACACAAGCTGGAGTTTGCTCAGCGTGACTGAGTGTGACGGCCATTCCCGTAGCTGTGGCCTGTATCTTACATGATTCTTCTCCAGGATTTCAGCAGAGTTTTGGAAAGCCAAATATAGAAAAGATTTATAAATATTTTATAAATATATACAAGATTAAAAAGAGGGAAGGATTTCTTTCGGAGGCAGCCGTAATGCTTGGGGAAATTCTCGGCTGGTAGAATGACGGAGATCTAGGAGGTCCCCACCCGGGATCTGAAGGACAAGAATGTGTTGGAAGGAAACACTGGTGTTGGGAGGATTCTGTCTCACCAGTAATCTCCCTGCGTGCTCCCAGAACTTTCCCCTCCTGTCCCTCAGGCGGGTCTCCCAGCTGGTGACATGAGCCTTTCAGCCCCGGCATCCCGGGGTCCCCTCCCCGGCCGGCCTCTAAGATCCCAACAGCTAAGGACGTGGCATCGGCCGGAGCGTCCTCTCGTCACTTCTCCTGTACTTCGAGGTCCACGTGAAACTACACGTCGCATCTATCACGCCGGGGAAAGGGGGCCCAGGTAGCCCGGTCTGCGTGACATGCTGGAATGAGCCGGGCGCAGCTCCGCGTGGGGCGGGGGCCCTCCGCCACCAGACGGGGTGACGCGGGGGCAAGAGGGGGCCCGGGCCGTCCCTCTCTCGGGCTTCAGGGCGGGTCGGTGCCCGCGGGAAATGGTGGCTGAGCGGGACGGTGTCCCCCGGGCGCCCCAGGGAGAGCCGGGAGCCCGCGGGTCCCCTGTGCCGGCCCAGGGCGGCCCTCCCTCTCCGCACGCGTCGGCGCTTGTGTCCGGCGGGCACCGCGGACCCACGTCATCGCTCGCGGCGTCGCCACTTTGACAGAGCGACTGTTTGGAATTGAAGTTACGTGAGAAAGAGCGAGCGTGAGGACGCTCGGACCTCCCTTGTGCCCTGGAAGCGGGACATAGGGTCCCCCGTGAAGGTCCCCGGCCTGTCCCGGGAGGAAGGCAGACGACCTTCTTGCCAGAGATGGGGAAGTCAAGGCCTAGAAGGTCGTGTAAGCAAACCGGCCACTGCACTCATCTGTTACTGCAAGCCCCAACGTCTGTCAATTCTTCGTGGATTTATGGTTTCTTTGTCTAAAAGGTATAAAAACGGCTTGCCTCGGTCACTTCTGGGGGTCTCGTCTTTCTGTGGGCTCCCGTAGGTACAAAACTAAATCTGTTTTTCTCCTGTGAATCTGTCTCCTGTCCGTGTCATGATTAGACCAGCCCCAGAACCGAAGAAGCGGGAAGGGAAGCCGGGCGAAGTTCTCTGCGCCTACACTCAATTGTATTAGTTATCTACTGCCCCGCAACAATATTGCCACGGGCTCAGGAACCTAAAACCGCACACATTTACTATCTCATGGCACAGCTTGGCTGGAGCCTCTGCAAGGCTGCTGTGGGGTGTTGGCCGGGGTGACTGTCCTAGCTGAGACTCACAGTCCCCTTCCCAGCTCCTGCAACAGGGTCCTGGCAGGTGTCAGTCAGACTGAGGCTGCATTTTCTCCCAGGCAGCTGGACACCAAGCCAAGTGCCTGTTTCCTTAAGCAGCGCTGCCTAGGGCATGTTGCCTCCTCAAAGGAAGAAGAGAGAAGGCTCCAGCAGGCTGGGCGCCGCAGTCACGGAATCACGCACGTGTAGTCACGTTTCTCCTGTCACCCCCGCAGGTCACAGGTCCCGCCCACGCTCAAGCAGAGAGAATGACACAGAGCGTGAACGCCAGGAGGTGGGGATCGTGGGAGGGGGGCCACCCTAGAGTGTGTCTGCCACGCCGGGCCCCCCTAGGTTGGTCTAATTTATTAATTAGTTCACTTGACTGGGCATGAACCATAGCTTGACCTTGTGCTGGATAGTGGTGCATGCAAAAACCAAAAAAACAAAACAAAATAAAACAAAACAGAAATAAAACCAAAGGCCTGGTCTCCACCCACATGAGCGAGGGTGCCGGCTTCTTCCCCCGGTTCGGTCCTGCTCTCCTGTGCGCAGCCCTTCGTCCTGGCACGGGGAGCTGGGGCTGAGCCTGGGTTCCGCGCTCCCCTCCACCTGGGACTTCTGGGATACCTGGGGGTGCCCCGGCCTGAGTGTGGTCGCCCAGTGACCACACTCCCAAGCTTGCAGCTCCTCCTGTTTGCCCAGCAGCTTCCAGGGGTCTTAGAGCTGCTTTTGGACAAGGAGAGGGGCGCTGCTTGCGAGTCTGAGACCTGGGGAGCTGGTGTGCGCAAAACTCGCTGCGGAAGTCCCAGGAGATACGGGCAGAGCGCTGATAGCATCGCCCTGATGTAAGATCTCGAATTTCAGTATTTCAGGGGGCCTTCTGTTTTCTGCCTGAACTCTGACCCATCCCTGCCTAAAAATCAATTGCCCAATTTTGCTTATCACTCCAAACCTGTCTTTCGATTTCCCTGATGTATGAGTTCTAGTTGATTCCTTAGACCAGCCTCAGCAGTGCTGACATTTGGGGCCAGATAATTCTTTGCAGTGGGAGCTGTTCTGTGCGTTTGGGATACCGTGATTTAGAAGAAACGCATATATTTGGTCATTCAGGTGGCCAAAATGTATTTCTCATATATCTGGTCTTCATCCGCCCTTGGCATTTCCTGAGCGATATGAGCATCTTTTGTTCTGATATTTGCTCTCTTGTCCTCAGTTCTGGAAATCCCTCCAGAGCCACCGAGGTGGAAAGAGCATCTTGCTATTCCTAACAGGTCCCTTTCCACTACAACCGCGTTTACGTTAGTGCGGTGACTTGGAAAGCACCTAAGGCTGAGGGTTGGTTGTCAGGGGAACCAACCACGTGATTAGAGGACCCTTCAGTCCCACCCCCTGACTTCCGGGGCAGGAAGGGGTTACAGGTTCACCCAATCACCAATGGCCAATGACTTAAACCATCACACCTGAGTAATAAAACCTCCATAAAAACCCGAAAGGAGGGGGCCAGAGGGTCTCTGGATTGGGGAACCAGAACTCTTCTACGTGTCACTGTGCCTGGCCCCACACTCCACAAGGACAGAAGCTTCTCGGCTCAGGATCACACCCCGTGTAACTTCATATGGCTGTAGGTGCGTATCCTTTAATAGCCTTTGTGATAAATCAGTAATGTAGCAAGTAAATGGGTTTCCTGAGCTCTGTGAGCCATTCTAGCACTTTATTTGTTTGAGAGAGAGAGGGAACCCAAGGATGGGGGCATGTAAACCTCTGATTTAGAGCCAGTTGGTCAGAAGAATGGGCAGCCACCTGGGTTTGCGAGGGGCATCTGAAATGGAGGGCAGTCTTGTGGGACTGGGCCCCTTGCCTGTGGATCTGATGTCTCCGGATAGGTAGTTTCAGGATTGGGTTAAATTCTCAGACTTGTTGGTGTGGGGAAGCCTACACACCTACACACACACACACACACACACACACACACGAATTGGAATCGGGCCCTGGAACCCCTAAGAACATCTTAAAATGTTAGCAGCCTCCCTGGCCCGTTTTCCCACTAGATTCCAGGAGGACCCTCTCTCCGGGGTGAAAACACATGATGTCTCTAGACGTTGCCAAATGTGTCCTGAGGACAAGCTGCCCCTGGTCGGAAACCCAGCTGAACCTGGGTTCCGTGATTCCTATGTGGCTCTGTAAGTGATCAGGTGGGCGACGGGACTACAGGATTCCCCGCCTCCACTATTGAACTTGAAACTTCCTGGTGGTACACTTTGTCTGTCTCAACCAGTGCCCATAACTGGTTTCGAAAAAGGTAAAAAACAATAGTAATAATAAAGGAAAGTGCTCCCATTAAGAACAATTTTAATCAGAATCATCTGTTCAGGGGCACGTGGGTGGCTCAGTGGGTTAAGCCTCTGCCTTTGGCTCAGGTCATGATCTCGGTGTCCTGGGATCGAGCCCCGCATCAGGCTCTCTGCTCAGCAGGGAGCCTGCTTCCTCCCCCACCCCCCGCCCGCCTGCCCGCCTGCTTACCTCTCTGCCTACTTGTGTTCTCTCTCTCTGTGTCAAATAAATAAAATCTTAAAAAAAGAATCATCTGTTCAGTTGTATTATACAGCATCTCCTTCTTTATTTTTTAATTACGTTTATTTATTCGAGAGAGAGAGGGAGCACGAGCAGGAGGAGGGGAAGAGGAAGAAGCAGACTCCCCGCTGAGCAGAGAGCCCCATGTGGGACTCGATCCCAGGACCCTGAGATCATGACTGGAGCTGAATGCACACGCTTAACCCACTGAGCCACCCACGTGCTCCAAGCAGCAGCTTCTGCAACAGAAAGACAAATCTCTACACCACTCAAGTTGCCACCAGTTACTAAAAGCAAAGACACAGTACCCCACCCGTCTCAAGTGACGGCGAATGGTGGATGCCTGGAAGGGAGACATGTTGACATGTTGACAACTAGAGGCAGCGGTTACTTAAAAATAATGCGGAATGGGGCTTTCTTAACTCCAGTCTATAATTATGAGGAATTTTACTGTGGTCTCTGCCTCTTCCCGCCATGTACAGCCCCTGCAGAGAGGGGAAGGAGACGTGGCAACTTGGAGACATTTCACCCTCCCTAGCGACACAGAAGACCGGCCACTCCGACAGGACCACAGTTGAAATTCACACTTTTATTTGGCCAAGCAGAGTAGAATGTGAATTTTTATGTGTATTATAATCTTCCAAGTCTTCTATATTCTTTTGAGAGTAGAGATGTGTTGTAAATCAGCATCTAAACTCTGCGGCTTTATAAATCACAGAATTACTTAATGAATTTCCATAATAATTTTCACCTCCAACAACAGTGCTTCCGACTAGAAGTGGATGAAATTGATCACTTCTTTTTTTCTTCCTCTCTCCTTCCCTTCCTTCCTCCTCCTCTTCCTTGTTTGAAATTCTTTTTTTTTTTTTTAAAGATTTTATTTATTTGTTTGAGAGAGAGACAGTGAGAGACAACATGAGCGAGGAGAAGGTCAGAGGGAGACGCAGACTCCCCATGGAGCTGGGAGCCCGATGCGGGACTCGATCCCGGGACTCCAGGATCATGACCTGAGCTGAAGGCAGTCGCTCAACCAACTGAGCCACCCAGGCGCCCCCCCCCCCCTTCTTTGACGTTCTGATCTTATTTGACAAGATTCATTTTGTTTCTCTGAACTGGACATTTACATTTTTACCCCCAGAATGCTAAGATCACAGATTCTCAGCAAACTAAGACAAAATGCAAATTGACCTGTTTGCTGAAGGTAGGGTGGTGGGGGGAATCCGCGATCCAACACCTGTGTGTCGTTTCAGCCCAAACTAATCCACCTCCCAAAGGCACCGGGAAGTGACGGGTTCTATAAGCATTAGCGAGAATGGTCCTGGAGATTCCTTTGGATAACTCTTCTAGGGTCTTCTTGTAATGCCTCTAAGGATTTCAAAATGACTATAAAAAACACGAAGGCATAAAAAACACCAAACAATTTTGGAACCGAGTGTAATCCTCTCAAAAACATGACTAGCCAAAGCCCATGCAGGCGTCTTGGAGAGAAGGCTGTGTTTGCCTTGGGGGGTGAGGGAGGTACAGACCTGAGATTGGGTAGGGCTCCTCATCCGGGTCCTCAGAGCCCTTGCTCTTCTGTGTCCGATTCTCTGTGGGGGCACGGATCTGGGCTTTCTCTCCCTGTGTGTCACATGTTTTGCTTCCTGTTTTTGTACATCTTCAGTAGTTACCTGTGAAGAAGGGGGTTGGTCAGGGGACTTGATTTACACAGTTTCAGATCATTCCCAGGAAGGGCCTCCTCTGTCTCTATCCAGGGAATGGCAGTCACTGAATTTTTCCCTTTTCAAACACGCTGCCATGGATTACAAACAGCTTATATCGCCTCAGTTTCTTTTGCTAGAAAATAATTATTTAAAAAAAATAGATAGTGTTAAAAATTGTTTTTAGAATTTCTGACTAAGTGCAGTTTCCAAAGTGTTTCACTTGGCATTGAATTCTATGGGGTGCATCCTTTATTCGTTCCTTTATTCAACTCGTTGAAACCTTTTGTTTGCAAAATGATTGGAAAGACTTTGTTGAGGTTCTGATAATAAGGCACCCATGGCATTAACAGTGGGGTTCCGAGACAGGAGTACAACACTGTCCTGTCTGCTAGGCTTTCTTATCCATTAAGGGAGTCGGAAACATAAATGCCCTTTAACACCATCAGGAGCTCAAGGGCAGGGTCTAGAGCTTTGGTGCTCAAGCAACATCTCTCTCTGTTCTTTTTAAGATTTTATTTATTTATTTGACACAGAGAGAAAGATCACAGATAGGCGGAGCAGCAGGCAGAGAGAGGGGGAAGCAGGCTCCCCGCTGAGCAGAGAGCCCGATGCGGGGCTGGATCCCAGGACCCTGGGATCATGACCTGAGCTGAAGGCAGAGGCTTAACCCACTGAGCCACCCAGGTGCCCCGCAACATCTCATCAGGAGGATGGCCTTACAAATCAGGCTCAAGTGGACAAAAAATTGTCAAATATAAAGATACCACCAAACTAACAGTCTAAAGTTGGAAAATGGGCCCCAAGGAAGCACAAGGGAGACAAAAACCAAATAAAATAAAATAAAATAAAATAAAATAAAATAAAATAAAATAAAACCCAGTAGGAAGAAGGGAAGATGTTGAAACCTCAGACTGACTTCCTTGAGGCAGAGAGTCGGACCTAATGGCTGTTCTCTCGGAAAGTTCCATTGGCATAACCGCCGTCACACCCCTAGTCTGAATTAAGGTCCTGACTGTGTTCACTCATCCAAAGAGAGGCCAATTACTGATCTGGAATAAAGCAGCCTCAAAGGCGAATTGATTAGCCCACTAGGGTCTATAATGCAGCCACTGGGCTCACAGCGCCTCGGTCAAGCAACGCGCTGGGGCAAATAAATCAGGATTCGTTTCTACACCCCCTACCAGCCCGCCTCGGCGGGGACCCCAGCCCTGAATCCGTCATCCCACCCACGGAACTAAGTGTCCATGTGCCCCCCGCGCTGCCTCGGTTCTCTCTCCAAGCCTTTCATCGCTCGATGAAATTACTACAGTATTTGTGACCGGAGGGTGGAAAGTCGCAGTGTTTGCAGTAATTTCCAGAACACTGTCATCCCACACTGTGATAAGGCCCAAATGTGTATTCTTTTTTAGCTCATTCTCCCGGATTCCCTTGAAAACCAGGCAGAGCAGCGTAGTTAAAGACTCAAATCCCTAACGTCGCAAGCGAAGAGAAACCATTTCCTTAATAGAAAAGGTTCAAGAAAAGTGAATCCCTTTTCTTCATTTTCTTCCCCCCTTGGAGGCTGCACCTTTCTAAATGGCTTGGCCGGATGCCCTTTAAATTAATAGCACACGGAGAGATGTCTCTTCTGTGGAAGAAAATTTCATCACCATCAAATGTGACTTAGAGTTCCCATTTTTTTCTGAAGTATGCGTAATTGGATTTCCGAAGAGTCGGTTTTGGAGGTGTAGGGTGCGGTGACATGGGGGGATGCCCCAGCGTGGATTGGGGTCCCGGGGGAGCTGGCCGCCCCATCACACATGGGCTCCCCCGGGCTAAGGCCTCCAGTCAATTCCGGACGGACGCTTTTTACTTCATGTTTAAGCTGCTTTGGTCTCACTTCTAGGCGTCCGCTTGTCCTTGTCTCTTCCAGGCAATCTTTGAGGTAAACACCTGGTGTTTTATTTGACGAGCTAGAACCGGAGCGCACCCCCCTGCCCCTGCCCCCGCCCCCCGCCCCAATCCGTGTCTGTGTTTGGGCTTTGCAGCTGGAAAGCATGTTTGCTCACGTTGCGTTTTTTACCATCCAGGAAATCCTCCGGGGAATTTCGGGGGACATGTGGTACCTTTGAAGTACCACAAGCAATTTTCTCTTTCCTACTTTCCTCCGTGTTTTGTTACATTATTTTAATTGATGTATTTTGTCTGATGTATTATATTAGGAGCGCTTGAAGGATGCTATGTTTAGCATACAAAGTCTCTTACGATTCCATTTCTTCACCGAAACACAACCTCTCCGTTTTGACTCGGCGTGCTACTCCTGGCGCCGGGTTACAAGACACAAAACAACACTTTGCGTGTCGCGCGGGAAGAAATCACGCAGACACCCCACCTCTCACGTGCCTGCCCCAGAGCTGGAAATTCATCACCCAAATTTGTTTTAAGTTTAAAAACTCTAGTATTTATGGTCCATATTGTCTCCCTTTATGAGTTCTGCATGTCCAGTTAAGCCTTTGGTGATAGAAATTTCTACCTGCGTTAGTACACAGATGTAGCATGTGGGTAGAAACATGACTTTTACTATTTCATGAGGGAAGGGCGCCCGGCGCTGGTAAAATGGACCTGACTGTCATGTAATTTAAGCCCAAGAAAGGTAGATACAAATACCAATCCTGCTAACCTGCGTTTTTACATTGGTTTAAATTCTATTTAATTGTAATTCCTTGAAGAAATGACCAGGAATAACCAGGATTCTCTCTGCCTCGTGACTGGCTCCGGAGAAGAAAGATGAAAAAGGTGCCGTTTGCCACTAATATTTAAGTCCCACCGACTCACGAAGTCCCTGGAAAGAAGCTTGAGAATAAAAACACATTCAGTTAAAACCATCAGATCTTGATCTGAGAAAACAGCAAAGGGAGATAGCCTCAAATGTTATTTTAGAAATTATGCATATGAATGTAAATAAAAGTAATTGTCTTTTCTGGCCAGTCCTCAGCATTTCTTTTAGAACTTCTGAGAGTTGCCTTTTTTTTTTTTTTTTTTTGGGGCGAGAGACATCATCCATCGACCCCCCCCATTCTCCACCACATTGTTGCTTCTTTAATATTTAAATTATGTTTAAACGAACCTAGTAACCTGCATTCTCCATAAAAGCTTCAAATAATGAATTTCTGATGGTCTTCTCTCTGCTCAGGTGATCAGGGAGTCTCTGATCTTTGAAGCGCAAGCAAGAGGCCCAATCAATCAGCCAATTTATGTTCGATTTTATCTCAAGCATGTCGGAGTTACTCATCCAACCCAGATTAGGGTGAGAGAGAGAGGCAGGGAATTGCTGAAATTGGAACAAAGAATTCTCATATATATTTTTCTCGTAATGAATGGGCTTCACAGTTTGTGCAATAGGTTGTCACGAATAGAAGGTTCTGGAATCGTGAGATGAATAGAAGTGGGTAGTTTTATGTTTACTGGGCTGAAAAAATGGCCACTTCCCAGCTTGTGTTCTAACAATAGGTGTGTCTGACTCTGTCTTTTAAATATATACATTTAAGGGAAATACTAGTCCTATGAGAAAACATAGAAGTTGATTTACCCCAGAAATCCTCTGCTATATTATTTGCTGTAAAACCTAAGTCCACTAAGGATCCAATGAGTCATTTGGTCCCTTCTTTAGGATTTGCTAGAATCAAGTAGACCCTTCTCAGCAACCCAGAATCACTCATCTCTTGGGCCCCACTGGCCCTCTCAGTTCTCCAGCTCACCGCAGCCCCACTGCCCTGCTGTTGTCAAGAAGCAGAACCATTTTGGGGCACCCGAGTGGCGCTGTGGGTTAAGCGTCCGACTCTTGATAGATTTTAGCTCAGGTTATGATCTCAGGGTTGTGAGGTTGAGCCCCGCGTCCCCATCTATAAACACCAACAGCCAAAGCAATTGGTTGTAGGTTGAGGGGGGTGTCCAGGAGGTCCCACAAGAGCAAAAGAAGGAACTCACCGGTCAGGGTCCCTGATGGGAGGAAGAAAGCTGATGTGGCATGATTCATGCTGATCCCTGAGCTGCGCTTCTGTGGGAAGCCCCTTTTCTTCCTTTGCCCTCTGCTGGTGCGTTCGTTAACCCTACCCAGTCCACTAGGCAGAGGATCAGAGTTCCTGCCTTTCCAAGCAGGCCGGTGATGTTTTGTCATTGAGTTTGTTGTTGACCAAAACTATGGTTAAGGGTCAAGTGTTCTTGTTCCGTTAAAGAGATACAAGTCTATTCCTGATTTCGCCAAAGGCAATTCAATTTTTCAATGAATTTAAAACACAGTTCTTAAATAACTGAAAAGAGATTAACTTTTAAAAAAATAACTGCCAGCCGGCTCCTACAACCAGCATATTAGTCAAAATAGGGCCGAATTCGTCCAAATCCTCCTTCCAGGGGAATCTGAAGTCTAGAAAGGCTCGTTTCTGCACGGGTGTGATGGAGAAAATACAGGGAATAATTGGTTCCATTCATTTTCAAATTCCTTATAAAACCATGAGGAATTAATTCATATTCAAAGGGAAGTGAACAAAGCCCAGAGAAAGCCATTGTGTTTTCATAGATTTGGGGAGGGGGTAACTCTTAGCAGTGATGAATAGAGTTTTTCACAGCAAGTTCATTCATGAAAATTTCACGTATCACCTGGCAATCCCCGAGCCTGGAGGACGATCAGCATCTCAGGAGTCTGGCGTTTTGTCTTGTGAATGCAGCCCACACTAACGTGTATATGCATGTGATGTTCAAGTACATTTACTTCTGTGAGTCTCGATCCTGGTTGTGCATCACTGTCACTTCTGGGAATGGCTGAGTCAGATGGGATTCTCCAGGCTGCGGTAACATATAGTCCCCAAATCTTATGGCTTCTTAAGCAAAGACTTGGTTCCCGTTCACAATATGTGTTCATGGGGACTCACCCACTTGTGTTCACTGTGACACCAAGGTGACAGAGTAACATCTAGCTGGATCGCTGCTGGTTGCCATGACAGAGAGAAAAGAGAGAGCCTGGCAAACCCTGCCAGCTCAGGCCTGCCACCCATGCTCAAGTTCATGGGCCAGAGTGCGAGTCATGGGGCGAGTCACAATACTGCTTTGTGACTCTCTCACAGAGACATTTCAGGGATGCAGATGTCTTTTGACTTCAGATCTGTTTTAGGATGGGGCCTCGGCAACTGCATTTTTTGGGAAAGATTTTGTTTATTTATTTGACAGAGAGAAAGATCACAAGTAGGCAGAGAGGCAGGCAAAGAGAGAGGGGGGAAGCAGGCTCCCCACTGAGCAGACAGCTCCATCCCAGGACCCTGAGATCACGACCTGAGCTGAAAGCAGAGGCTTAACCCACTGAGCCGCCCAGGCGCCTCTGGGCAACTGCATTTTTAACAGATCTCTAACAAGTCTGATGAGGAAACAAGGTTAAGAGACACGGACTTGCATGAGGGAAATCTGTTGCGCCACTACAGGGAGGAGTACCCGTCCCTGCATTTGTTATCTAAGAAATAGATTAATGCATGCTTTATCTTAAAATAATTAGGAGAACTGGGGGTGGTTAAAGGCTTTTTGTTTGTTTGGTTGGCTTTGGGTTTTTCTTTGGTGGGGGACAGAGGGAGAGGGAGAGAGAGAATATTAGGAAGGGTCCACACTAAGCTTGGAGCCCGATGTGGGTGGGGCTCGATCTCCCAACCCCGCAATCACGACCTGAGCTGAAATCAAGAGTCAGATGCTTAACTGACTGAGCCATCCAGGCATTCCTATAAGTTTTTTTTTTTAAGTTTCAAAAATCCTTTTCCAATAAGACAATCTTAATATGGAAATATAAAATAGTCTCAAAGTTGATGTTTATTTAGCCGAACGTGGTGATTTGAACAAAAGAGCACCCTGTGCATATAAAGAACAGAACACGCACAGGAAATGGATGAGACAGTCGTAAAATAACTGATCAGTAAAAAATTTAATCCAAAGGAGCATGGCCTCCCCGTCGGAGTGCTTGGGCTTGGTGTTAACATTACAGCGGTGTTTGCTCTACCTGTGTAGGTGAACTAAATCACGTGTTTGTGGATCCTGGAGTGTTGAGTATTGTGGGCTAACAGGACATGGAGTAATTCCATTTGGATCCCTACTGCAAGTACGTGATCACGTAAGCCCACCAGTACCGTGGGAAGAACACTGGCTTCAAATGAGCAATGTGCTTTCTCAGTTCCTAAATACACACAAGTCTTGACTGTGCTGTCCTTTCTGGCATTCTTCTCTTTCACCTGTATGTTAGACATTTTCGTACACTGTACAGGGCATCATGGTGGGCTCCCCAGCATCCAGTCTACCTTACTCCACTGGGAAGAAGCTAGGCAGTTCGCAACATGGACTGCACTCTAAGTTTCATCCCAAGGCTCTGATTAGACCAAATCGATCCCAAACCCCCGGGTAACTCGTGCCTAAGCCCATCAGATGGTGGTAATTCCTGAGCACAGAGATTGATTCTGGAATTGGCCCCATCAGACTGAAGCTGGAATTTTGTGATGATCTAGAAAGATGATGTGTCGAGTTCTGGTGTCAATGTGCTGTCAGTGTGTCTGGGGTGTGTTTGCCCGCCTACTTTGGGCTTGGCTATCAGAGTCCGTCAGAACCTTCTCTTGAAACCTCATCAGCCTCTGAAACACTGGCCTCCTGCTTGTAGTTTCAAAGCAGGCAGGAGGGTGCTCTGTTAGCTCTCTCCTGCTCGTTTCGTGTTCATGGAGTGAGTTGCCAGGGTGTGCTGAGGTTTGAGGAGCTGTGAGGGGCAGGGCTCATCCTTAAATTGCCAGCACCAGCCTATTTTTGGACCCACAGCTTTTCTTGGAAGAGGAGGAGGGTGGGAAAGAAGACGAGAGAGGCCCTCAGACGATAGTGACTCTGGTCCCTTAGTCTAATAACACCCCAGCCAACGCCTAGAGAGATGAATTCTCTCCATCCAAGGGAGTAGAGAGCTAAGGAACTCTAGAGCTTCTGCTCATATTGATTCCTTAGCTACTCCTCTTTGGGGATGCCATGCACTGAGAGCTCTCCGGCCCAGGGCCCCATCGTCCCTCGTCTGAACTACAGCAGTGGCCTGCTGACTGCTCTCTATGTCTACCGTATTGCCCCAATCCATTTTCCTGCAGGAGTCGGTGGGAGCCTGATCCATTGGCATTAACCACATTCCCTTGAATGTTTTTACGTGAGGTCGGCATCTTAACCACTATGGATAACCTATGTAGCCTATCCTGGACCAATTCACCAGTCAATATTTCTTTTTTCCTCTGGGACTGGTCAGGTCCATGAGTTCAAACACCCAAACACCCAGGCAATGTTATCCTTCTCTGTGTACTATTTCTAATTTTTGTCCCTGTCTGTCCATTTTCGGTGAAGTCAGTCTTTTTCAAACAATCACTTAGTTCTCCAAGTCCCAAGTGATTGATATGGTCAGAAATAGCCTTGTATTTATCAGATATCTCAGCCTGCTGAGTCTTATTTTTATGGTTAAGATCATCGGTACCCAGATAGCTCTTGAAGAGTAAACAAAAATCAGGATCAGGGCCTCATGTAAGAGAATGTGTCTGTGATCTTTTAAAAACGCATATAAGATTTCCATATGCAGGGGGCACCTGGGTGGCTCCGTGGGTTAAAGCCTCTGCCTTCAGCTCAGGTCATGATCCCAGGGTTCTGGGATGGAGCCCCGCGTTGGGCTCTCTGCTCAACAAGGAGCCTGCTTCCTCCTCTCTCTCTGCCTACTTGTGATCTCTGTCTGTCAAATAAAGAAGTAAAATCTTTAAAAAAAAGATTTCCATATGCAACAACTCTAGTCTCCATTTGAGGTCTTCCTGAAACTTAGTGACTCATCGCTTCTCTCTGGATTTTTCTATAGGTGCTTTCATGGGTCAGAAGAAATGAAAAATGTGGATCACACAGGCAAGCAGAAATAACGTGAAAGGTTGGTGGACTGGAAGGACAAAGCAATGGGAGAAGGAAGCAGGGATGTTCTAGCTGGACTGAGCCACGGGCGGAAGCGTGAGGTCATCAGAAGTCTCCCTGGCCCAGGCCCTGGGGGGCAGTCAGTCAGCTGCAGGAGAGAAGGGCATAGGACCAGGGAGACATCCGGCCTTTTGCAGGAAACGGAAGGCCTTCTGTTGCCTAGGCAACCGTGGGCCAGCCCTCTTGGGAAGCAGTGCTTTCAGGAGTTTCTGGAAGGCCTGGAGGTGTGGGAGGAGCCTGGAGGGGCAGGACTGGAGCTCTTGCTTCCACCTTGGCTTGCTTGGAAGGACATCGTCAGGAGAGCCAATGATGGTGATCAGTGAGACATCACTTTCAGAAAGACTCAGCTTTTTGGGCCTTTTTTTTTTGTTATCATTTTGCCATTTGTATTTCTTCCTGTGTGATATAACAGTTCTTGAGTTAAACGTTGGAAGTCTTCATTTCCAAGCAATTTAAAAGTTACCTTCTTTGGGAAGCCCTCTGGACTTTGCGTCTTTATTCCTAGCAGAGTTCTTGGCATGTAATAGGTGCCTATGAAGCCTCGAACAAAAGAAAGCCCATTGTTGTCTATGAACATCTTATCATTAATTCAGTCCCTTTGATCATATCTCATAACCAGAAGGGAGCAGTGCAACTGAGGGGTTTCGCAGAGGAATCTTTTACATAAAACACACCAGATTGGGGGGGGGGTAGGTCCTTAAAATGAAGAGACAGAGCAGAGTTGCCCACCCACCCTCTAGAGCCTAGCAGTTTTCACAGATTTTAAATAATAATTGCAAAGACAACTTGGTATTCATGACTTAGCATTCTCATTTTGTCCATTAGCCTCCAGAGAACCAAGACATGTTGGAATTTCTAAGTATGTTGAAGTGCAAATTTATTTTTTAAAAAGATTTTAAAATCTTTTTTAAAGATTTATACCAAAACATAGGCTTTAAAAGGATCTTTTCTTCAAACTCAGACACACAAGCTGATCTCTCTCTCTCTTTTTTTAAAAAGATTTTATTTATTTATTTGACAGATAGAGACATGGTGAGAGAGGGAACACAAGCAGGGAGAGTGGGAGGGAGAAGCAGACTCCCTGCTGAGCAAGGAGCCTGACTCGGGACTTGATCCCAGGACCCCAGGACCCCAGGATCATGACCTGAGCCAAAGGCAGACGTCCAATGACTGAGCCACGCCAGCGCCTCCACAAGGTGATTTCTATATGCAAACCACTGCCTTTTTGTTCTTGAAGATAGTTCTTTCTTTTTTCTTCCTTTTTCCAATTTTTCATACTTTCAACTCTAAAAACTTCAGAATTCTGACCCTAGTCATCTCGAAACTATGCAAAGCAAGTCGAATGGTTTACAAGCATTTCTCTTCAGTGCATGTGAAGAGATTTGGAACAGAAACCAAAGGTGTGGCTTTCAAAGGAAAGCCTCCTGGTGTTGCAGCTATGAACACTGTATTTATGTGATTGTTGTCTAATCTTCTCCAAGAACCAAATAGCAAAGTGTTTATTGTGTCCTGTGTCTGACTAATACACAAACTCTTTTCACTTCTTTTTTTGCTGGTGTGATTATGGGTAAACTCTACAACTAGTGACAACCCCCCTCCACCTCTGACCATTACAAGCATCTGAAAGCATCCTCATGAGGGCTATCAGAGTCCAGTCGGTTTCCTCCAGAATCCAACACTGAGCCAAGGGTTTGAGCACAAGTAATTTATTTGGAAAGTGGTCCCAGGACACTGGTGGGGGAGAAGGGGAAGTGAGACAGAGGGTCACTGAATATAGGGTTTGATATCACACAGATGGTCATTGTGGGCAACTGTGGCTTAATTCTGCTGGGCACTCCAAAAATCTGGATAAAACACGTACCTCAGAGTTAT
Organism: Mustela nigripes; assembly: GCF_022355385.1. Lineage (NCBI taxonomy): Eukaryota > Metazoa > Chordata > Mammalia > Carnivora > Mustelidae > Mustela > Mustela nigripes. The sequence goes on along the minus strand of NC_081575.1, from coordinate 117,444,221 downwards.
CCTGCCTAAAAGATGAGGGAGCTGAGGTATTGATACGCCAACCGCCATCGGTTGTTGGTTGAAACAGCTCCCAGGGCATGGAAATCCCCCAGCTCCTCCCAGACACTCTTGCTGCCCCAGTAGTATTGTTCTCTCTGGCAGCCAGAGAATGTTCCCAGACAAAAGGCAATGCAGGTGTGGCAGTGGGGAGCCGGCTGGTACGCGCTGAAGCGGTCTGAGGGTATGTGACTGGGGGCTGACAGTGTCCATGACAGATTCGTTGGCCAGATTAGTATTTGGATCCAAAATGTATTTTTTCTGGCTGCTCTGCGAAGCTAGGAAGTGTACCTAGAAACCTTGGGGGCTATTTAAAGGTTGTAAGATGGTATGCTCATGCTCGAGAGTCACTTGTTCTCTGGAAACTTTGGGCAGAGGCATATCCTAGGACCAATCAATTGTCTCCTAGTTTAGAGAAAGTGCCTCATGTGTGTGTTTGCAGTAAGGACAGAAGTTCTCTTGCAGGCTTTTCTGGTAAAGGGGGAAAATGGAAATAGCCCATATGTCCTTCAACAGAAAAAGCCGAACGCAAAAAGGAGGCTATTGAATGGTGGACCCTGAATAGCACGTCTATAACGTTTAAAGCATGGCAAATAGGATTATATATTGTTTATGAATCCTCACACATGCTATGAAGGCGTCAAGCGTGCATGGGAATAATAAACATCAAATTCTGAAAGCCAGTTAGCTCTCGGGAGGGAGGGAAGCCGGGAGGAGGAGGAGGGACACAGGAGCCTTGAACCACATTCCAAACTATGCTTTTAATTTTTTAATTTTAAAAACAATTTTATTTATTTGAGAAAGAGAGTAAAAGCAGGAGAGGGGCAGAGGGAGAGGGAGAAGCAGGCTCCCTGCTGAGCAGGGAGCCTGATGGGGGGCTCGATCCCTGGACCCCAGGATCATGACCCGAGCCGTAGGCGGACGCTTAACCAACCGAGCCACCCAAGCACCCTCCAAATTATGCTTTTTAAAGAACAATTATCATACAACAAAAAAGTGAAAACGAAAGATGACATTTTTTGTGTCATTTGTAGTTTTGCCCTTTTCCGGAAACAGGATCGTGTGCTCAAGCGATGGAATTGGGACCCCCTGCCCCCGCACAGTGGAATTTCAGTTTGAATGCTGCACCTTGCAGCTTCCATTTTGAATTTTCTAGTTCTACTTCCCAGTTCCAAAGTCGTGTGAGCTGTGCGATCGTACTCACTTAAGCGATCTGTTATTTCCTTTCCCTTCCTGGGGTTTGGGCCCCAGAAAGGGAGGTGCCAGCATGATGCCGGGAAGTCCTATGCGTACGGTGTGGCTAAGTCCAAGCTGTGGGTCTGAGACACGAAACAAAACACCAGCCACATCTCAGGACCGATCCCTTGCTGGGCTCTGAGAGAGAGAAAGAGAATTGCCGCTTTGATTCTGGGCTTTTGTACATCTGAGCGTGCATTACCTGCCTGTCAAAACCCAGCCATCTGGGACATTCCAAATTTCTGGGTGAAAAAGCAATAAAACGAAGAGCTGATGGGTTCGTTATTAGTCACCTGGTGAGGCCGGGAGGCACACGGCACAGAAGGGCAATGACTCAGCATAAGCTCGCCCCGTCTCTCTCGGACAACCTGGTTTCCAGATTTCTCCACACTCTGTCTCTGCTCGCAGTGAGAACAGCCTTAGGCAAAAGGGAGAAGAAAGCGAAGCCTGTGTTGGGCGCTCCCTCTTCAGTACTTGCGTGTGGGGCCAGCCGTAAGCTGGCAAACCCTTTCGCAGAGCAGAATACATTCGCACGGCTCAGGAAGCCGAGAGGCCCCAAGGGCTTACACTGCCAAGTCTCCTTCTTAACCTTCCTTCTCCAGGCATCGCGCCCCCCAGCCCCGAGGCAGCCAACACTGGCAGAATATTTCATGTGCCATTCCAGTCATATTTTAGGGCTATCCAAACAAACATGTGAATACATAGTTTTAAAAAAACAAGACCGCAAATGCACACAGTTCCACACCTCGCGCTTTCCACGGATCACGTAGCGTGGCTATTGCATCATACCGGTATATTAAAATGCTTTCATTTGTAAGAATAATGCAATGGTATTCTATTGTATGGGTGTACCACAATTTATTAAAACAGTTCCCTCTTAATAGTCATACAAGTTCTTTAAAATATTTGGCGATTACAAGTCATACTGCCGTGAGTAAGCGCCCCATACACTAGTAGTTGTAGAATAAACTTCTGAAAGTAGAATTCTTGGACCAAAAGGTATATGTATTCATCATTTATTTTTTATTTTTCTGTTTGTTGAGATTTTATTTATTCATCTGACACAGAGCGCGCAAAAGCAGTGGGGAGAAGCAGAGGGAGAAGCAGGCTCCCCACTGAGCAGGGAGTCCAGTGCGGGACTCGATCCCAGGATGGGATCCCGACCTGAGCCAGAGGCAGATGCTTAACCACTGAGCCACCCTGGCACCCCTATATGTATTCGTAATTATGACCGAAATGACAACATTGCTCTCCCTAAAAGTGGTACCAGCTCACACGCCTGCCAGCAACGTGTGGGAGCGCTTATTTCTTCAAATGCATTTAACTGACCTTTCTCTTCCCGCCTTTTCACCCATTAAAAGTCATTTTTGACCCGGGACGTTTGCTTTTTAGGTACTAGAAACTCAAAACAGTCCCGTGAGTATAACACATCCAGATTTGGAGGAAATTATGACAAGCTTTTTACTGTAATGCTGAGGAGCCGGGAAAGGGAAGGAAAATTATCAAGGCAGCACGGTGACAATGATCATGAAACAAGGGGAGTGAAGACCAGGGAGGGGGGGGCTGGGCAGAAGCTTTGGAGGCAGCTGGGGCCCAAACCCGCAGTTCCTGCGGCCCGTTCTGACTCCGGGACCGCCTTCCACTTGCAAATCTCTAGGACGCCTGTTGAGGGTGTGGCCATTCATCATGCGTCTGTTTGTTTACCCAAGACATTTTCTGGCTCTTTTCTCTTATTTCATTTTCCATTTCAACTTTCGCTCTTCTATTAGAAAATACGGGCATTTTTATCCAAGTGGTTTTATATTTCGGACTGAGTCTGGGGCGACTTGACATCCTTTGTTTGACGATGATTTGACATTTATTATGCACCTACTGGGTGTCTGCCGTGTTCTGGCTGCAGAGATAGAATGGTGAAAGAAATGGAACAAAAAATAGTGCCCCAGGGGACATTACCTTTTAGGAGGGGAAAGAGGCAATAAACAAGAAGAATGAGATAAAAAGGATAGTATGTTGAGGCGCCTGGGTGGCTCAGGTCATGATCTCCGGGTCCTGGGATCGAGCCCCACATCAGGCTCTCTGCTCGGCAGGGAGCCTGCTTCCCCCTCTCTCTCTGTCTCTTTGTGATCCTGTGGAGGCCAAGAAAAACAGGGCTGTACCCACCTCGAGTCTAGCCCTGACATAAGTGCAGCCATCTTGATGCTCCAGATTATCACAAAATATTTCTTGGGTTCTGACCTACTCAGGGTAACACTTTAAACAGTCTCTCTCTCCTTTAATGATTGATTTTAACCCCTGGATTCAGCTGCCTCCGTCTTTCGTAACTCCCCTACACATTCCTTAACTGATCAATGTTGACCTGAGTAGGTAGGGACAGCTCTACGCCCCTATTCAGCAGGAAGAAGTTACAGAAGATGAGACCTTCCACCTTCAACCACCTTTAAGATTTAAGGGTCAAAATTGTTCAGGGGGAAATGTGGAGGCCGAGGAAATTAAGGCCATCTCACTTCAAGTTTAGCTGATGTGGGAAACAGAGGCAGAAGAAAATCATTAAAATTCCTTACCTACTGACAATCCCTTGAACAGACAGAGTGGCTCTCCCCTGGGGACTCAACTGCCCTCACCTTGAGGTTTTGCTAAGGTCAATCCTAGCCTGACCGACCCCCTACCCCGACAGGTCCGACCAGGATCCCGTAAGTCTACTTTAACAATTCCTTCAGGAAACTTTATCTCTAAACCTCCAAGATAGTGTCCAGAATCATTCCCAAGTATATGGCCCACTGATATACATCTAAAGGGTCTCACGAGAAGATTTTTATTATTGGTAATAAATAACCTCTCTCCCAACAATAGCTAGCCCCTCAGGGTCCTGGAGACCTTGCTTCCGAAAGTCCTTAGAGACTTATGCCATCCCTAATCCCCTTTGTCCTCAGCCACCGCCGAGGCCACCCCTACTCTGCCTTTACAAACTCTGACTGTAATCTGGTTCGGGGTCCAAGTCCCTACTCTGCTGTGTCGGGTATACTTGGGCCCAAGCTTAAACTTGTCAAATGGACCCTCGTGTGATTGCATCGGTGCTTGGCTCCTTGGTGATCTCTCGGACGTGAAAACTCGGGCATAACTATCTCTCTCTCTGTGAAATAAATAAATAAAATCTTTTTTAAAAATAAAAAAAATAAATGGATAGTATGCTGACATTAGACGGTAATAGGTGCTAAGCCGGCTAAAGCCCGGATGGGTTGTTGGCTGAATGGGGAAAGTGTGTTGTAATTTTAGGAAAAGCAGCCAGAGATGGTGTCTGTGTGAAGACGCATTGGAGAAAACGTGAGGGTTGAAGAAGCAAGCCGTGCGGACATCTGGGAAGAGCGTTCCTGGCTGAGGAACAGCCAGCACAAAGGTCAGAAGCTCTAGCATCTCTGTAGAGTTTAAGGAAAAACAAGAAGCATACCAAGTGAGGACAGGCACATCGAGATGATGCCACGAGAGAAGGGGCCTGAGGCATGCAGGCACTGAGAGCCATTCCAAGGACTCTGGGGCTCACACAGAACCCTAGCTGCAGAGGAATCTGGAAAGGGTTTCAGCTTTCCAGCCTCTGTGTTACGGAGAGCCATACTGGAAGTCCAAGGAGTGAGTGTTGGAGAGACGGTTTCCAGGGCCGCCCTGAAACCTAGCCCGGTGTGTGCGGTGCTCACCGGGTGGGGTGTTTCAAATAAAACAGCCATTTAAGCCCAATTTAGTAATTGTCAGATACAAATAGCCCACATAAGAAATGCAAAGTGGCTGGGAAAATCATCTGCATTTATGCAAATCGCCATGTGTGACCAGGGGCGAGCAGTGACAACGAGTTGGGGAAGGGTGAGGACATCGGGAAGGGAGAGGAGTCCGCTCATCAGACCAGGGCCAGGGGCTCCAGCGGCCGGTCTCACTACAGACCAGAGCGCCTCAAATTGATCTTCCAGCAATGCGGATTGATGATCGTAGGAGTTCTTCGTCATCCCTGTGGCTATCCAGCATCGCTTGCATAGCCTTTCTCTGCTTGGGGGAGATACACAGGTTACGAGTTCTTGGTCACTGACCCATTGCCCCAGTTTGCCTGGGACCCAGGGGTTTCCCAGGAATTGGGAAAACCAGGAAAATCCGGGCCACGTTGGGAATAGTAGGTCACCCTAGGTTTTATCTCTCAGACATAGAATCCGACCTAAAACACACAGGCTCTTCTGGGGCCAGGATGAAGCGTGCAACCAAGACTCTGCTGCTTAGAATTTAAAAAGCCACCCAAGCCCGAGGGTCAGAGCTGAGCTAGGAAGGAAACGGGCTTGCAGTGAGTTTCCATTGTGCTGGTGGGGCGACAGGCTGCCTTTCGGGGCGTGCGGAGCAGTGGCTGCAAACTGGTGTTCCTGAGGCAGAAGAGTCAGGGGCTAGATGCGCTATCATTTGCAATCGAGCGCAAGTCCTTGGCATTGGGAGCCCCGGGGGTGGCAACAGTACTGTGGCCGTGGCGTCTCCCCCAACCCCAATCCCGCTAACGTGCAGGATGGTTTTGGCATTTTTCCTGGAAGCTATGCCTTGGGTTTGTTTCTCCAGCCCTTCCACGATTCCGGAGCTACTGAATATCTTTCAATAAACCCTTTCCTGCTTAAACTCACCAGAGAATGGATTCCAGCATTTGCCAGACAGAATCCTGACCAATAAAATAAAACTTGAGTACTTCATATGTGAGATGATGGATCCCGCTCCTTTTAAAGTGTTTACCTTGTTCACAACAAAGGGTTTTTTTGGTAGATATTTGGAGAGAGAGGCGAGATAAACCACCTAAGGGAGATTCTGCTAGAATTCCTGACTCTGAATATGTATTTATCACATTCCGGGCACTGTAGTACTGACTACTCATTCTCCTTTTGTTCTCTTTTTGGCTTTTTCATACCTGTGTGCTCCAGTGGGTTTGCCAAGCAAATAGGTGTATGCTGTTCCGACACAGCGTGAAGAAAAAGGTGAATATGTGAGAAGTGTTTTTATTGCTTTTGCTCTATTTTTTCCCTACCTTTCACGTATCCAGCTCTTTGCACAATATCATTCGGAAAGTTTTTTTTGAGGGGACTGCATTTTCCTGAATTGCCAACGAAATCTTGCATTTTTTGAAAAACAAGCCTTTAATTTTAGAATAGTTCCAATTTACGGCAAAGTTGCAAAGATAGTAGAGAGTCTCCGCCGGCCCTTCACCCAGCTTCCCCTAATGTCGACCTCTTTTTTTTTTTTTCTTAAGATTTTATATATTTATTTGTCACAGATACCACAAGTAGGCAGAGAGGCAGGCAGAGAGAGAGGGGGAAGCAGGCTCCCTGCTGAGCAGAGAGCCGAAGGCGGGGCTCGATCCCAGGACCCTGAGGCTACGATCTGAGCCAAAGGCAGAGGCTTAACCCACTGAGCCACCCAGGCATCCCTAATGTTAACCTCTTATGTAATCATGGCATTGCTCTTAATTTCCCACTACACCTACATCACAAAGAAATGTCAGACCTTAAATATCACAGACTATATCAGTACCTTGAGAGCAGCCCTTCGTAAGAAAACAGAGGGCATTTGGATTTTCACAAATTTTAGACCTCATTCTGGACTTGCCTTTTCTTGTTAGCACCAGTGTCCTCGAATGGTGAGTGAAGATCATAGCTAGAACCTGCGGAGCGACCCAAGGATACAGATTGTTGGAGGCAGACCGTTAGGAAGTAAGCACGGCATTCAACACCTAGTTTACACAGATTGGGGAAAAGAGAACGGGCGACAAAAGGGAGATGTTCAATCCGCCGGCACGTACAGTGCACCATACAGCCGAACTCCTCCAACACCACTGTGCACAGATAGGTTCCTGGTCAGATACGGATTTGGATTCAGCAGCATTGCTGGGTGGGGGCAGAGAGTCTGCATTTCTCACAAGCTCCCAGTGATGCTCCTGCTGCTGTCCACGGACCACACTTTGAGTAACAAGGCCGTGAAGATTGTGTTTCATTGGTCAGGATGCAACTTTGTAGATGGCGTGAAAGGAGCCATGCTTGTCACGGATGGGGCTAATCTCAAGACCAGAATCAAATGGATTCGGAGTGACGTTGTTTTTCTTGTAACGTGGATTTGCATCATGGGCTTATATAATTCTCTTCACATACGGATGGCCTCTGAAAAGAGTGAAATATTATTTAAAAAGTAATAGGTTTGGTTGACTGATGATGAGCATTTAAGTTCAGATGCTAAGTTCCTGGAGAAGATGTAAGTGATTATTTATGGAGACTCAAGACCATGGGACTTGAAAGATTGTGGAAGTTTTTATGTGTTTGTTGAAAATCAGAATTGAAAATATCCTCTACTGTCACACGCCACACTAAGGATAAAACATGAGACAGAATGTATTCTTTTATATTAGGACCCGATCTGACATTTCACAGAAGAGTTTCATGCAGTTTGACAATACTTGGTGACTATTTATTTAAGGAATTCCAAGACCTTGTGACAGTAGAGTTGATAGGGAAAAAAGTGTATTTGTGGAGATGTTTGCAAGTCAAATCAGTTATCAATGTGATCAAAAGAATTGATCTTCCTGTTACTTTTGGATTTCAAAGTTAGATTGAACGTTCAACTAAGAATAGCTCATGAGATCTGAAATAGAAACTACTACCCATGATACAAAATGTGATTTAAATTTAGGAATAAAAGAACAATTTTATGCCAGAGGCACTATAAATATTTTTGTGTATGTGCAATTTACTCTAAAGGACCAGCTTTTACAAAACCATATGCAGCATTTCTATTTTCTATGAGCTACTCACTACCAAACCATGGAACCTGGAATCTATGTTGAGAAACAAGTCAAATGCCACAAAACTCTCTGAAGGTTACATTTTGTCAAAATTCATACGTGCTGAGTCCGTCTCCTACCTGGGAGAAGGAGAGCGTTTCCTATCAACTCCTTGACCAGAAATTTCAGGGAGCTGAGAGGTGAATGTGTGTCTTTGGGTAGCTTTAGTGCCATAATAATCGCATTGGATGAACCTATAGGTGTCTGTGTGGATTCATGTGGATTCATGTGGATTCATATTACGCAGAGGATCGGTGGGCTTCTGGCCACGGGATGCGAGGGAGGGAGACACCCTGAGGGATTCCCTATTCTGTTGAGGCAGCCCCTGAGCAGTGTGACCATGAGAAGATCTGTGAATGTTCCACTCAACATTAAAAGCCCACAGTGGGGGGCGCCTGGGTGGCTCATTGGGTTCAAGCCTCTGCCTTCGGCTCAGGTCATGATGTCAGGATCCTAGAATCCAGCCCCGCATTGGGAAATCTCTGCTCAGCAGGGAGCCTGCTTCCCTTCCTCTCTCTCTCTGCCTGCCTCCCTGCCTACTTGTGATCTCTGTCAAATAAATAAATAAAATCTTCGAAAAAAAAAAAAAAAAAAGCCCACGGTGGGTTTCTCTCTCCACTTTGGACATACCCCAGAATCTAATCTATTAGAGAATTAAACTGATGACTACTACTACTACTACTAGAATTCAGTGTAGTATTATACATATTATACCTATATAATACTATATGTGTTGTTAGTTTCCTATTGATGCATAACAAACTTAGAGGCTTCATGAAGCACAGTCAAGGCGCCAGCTGGGTTGTATTCTCATCAGAGCCTGAGCTAACCAAGATTCTGCTTCCCAGCTCCCCCAGGTTGTTAGAAGAACCTATGGTTATAGGACTGAAGTCCCGGAATCTTCCTGGCTATTGGCCGCAAGCTGGTCTAAGGTCCTAGAGGCCACCAGCCTTTCCTTGCTATGTGGTCTTCCCTTAAGTAGTTCAACACGTCTGTGTGCCAACAGGAAGGTATCCCTCTCCAGTCTGTGAAGATGGAGTCTTCTATGATGTAACCACAGGAGTGACAACCGTCACCTTTGCCATATAACAGCGTCAACATAGAAGTGACATCCTGTCCCCTCTGCCATATTAGAAATAAATGCCAGCTTCCACTCACACTCAAAAAGAGGAAATTACACAAGGAACTATTCAATAATTATACAAAGGATCACTTGGGGGGGGGTGCCCTTAGGGTGTGTCCATCACAAATAGTGAGAAATGAGGCAAGAGTTGGGACCTTGAATTGCTGTTTTTGTTTGGGTGCTCTGTTTCATTCGACACGGTGACTTTGTTTATCTTTGAGGGCCTGGCTCTTGCTCATAGCAGGTGTGTAATGCACTGAGGGATAGCGATCCTTCTGGAATGGACTTCCTCTTTCTCCCATCTCTGAGAGGTGATGCCAGAGGGAAACAGGAAGGGAATTTAAGGGAAGATTCTTCCTGTGCTGCCTCCCAAATGAAATCCTGATACATGACAATATCTATGAAGTTATAAGAAAACTTCAAAATCATATGAAAAATGCCAACTCTGCTGCATCTGTCGCCTCAGTGATTGGGGAATCGTTTTATTGGTGTCTGAAGAGTTTCTAAAAAATTACTATTATAGGTGACACAAACTATTTCTTTTCTTTTACCAATCTCAATCAAGAACTCACTTGGTGAATACGGTGGTCTTCTCTTGGTATGTTTGTGCAATCTTTCAAAATCTGTTTGTCACCGGCTTTTAGATGCCACGATGGCCAGGGCATGGGAAGTGATGCAGCCCTGCACACAGTTGTCAAGGTTAGGCACTGTAGGACCCCAGGGGTGCCATTTACATAGGACACAATGTCTGTTTCAACCAGTCCCTTTGAGGGAAGGGGGTCCATCACTCACTTCTTCTCAGTGTCAATACTATTCATAGTAAGAACATTCCGCAGAGCAAGGGACCATGTCACATAAAATTCCAACTGAGCTTGGAGGCCACTCAGGCAGATTATCCTGCCTTTACAGATGAGGAAGCCGAGGCTGAGAGGGATTATGTAAATTGCCTGGTGTCCAACAGTGTAAGAGGCATCCTGGGCTGGAACTCAAGACTGACGATTTTAACAAAACATCCCACTTTCCCCAAAAGTTCCACTTTCCCCCTTATAGATCTCTTTTTGTTTGCTTGTTTGTTTGTTTTCATCTGCCCTGCTCATAACTCTTCTCCAGATCTATTAGGGTTATGCCCACAGCCCGCATAGCTCTTAGAGTCTCTCGCCCTCTTAGAAACTCTTCAACTCACCCTAATCTACGAAAAAGTGCTTGGAAAACTGCACCACCTCCTTGGATGGAGTGCTTCTGCTTCGTTTTACATGTCCATTACATGGCAACACATTCACCTTTGAGTGTCTGGCCCGTAGGTGATGGTCTTTCTGGAACGGGCTTCCTTTTGCTCTCCTTTCAAAAGGCCGTTGAGATTAGAACTTGCCAGTTGCTTGGCATCTCGAGCAGAATCCATACATTTTCAGTCCCACAAATATTCATTGGGACCAGTGTCCCAGCCACTGCGCTGAAGAAATGAAGGCTTTCTCAGTCCTGTCATTGGCGGGGTTGAGTCGCGTTCTCAACCACCTGGTCATAACGGCATTGTCCCGGGTCCTGTAATGATCGATTCTGTTCGTAGTGACAGACTTCACTGTATCTTCAGAGAAGATATTTTCTTTTTGGCTTTTGCCAGTTGAATGTGGTTAGAGAGTCAATGATGGGAATTTAAGAGAGTTTTCTATTTAAAAAACACAATAAGAGAGAAAAATATTTGGTCAGCTTTTCAAAGTGGAAATAACCATGGGGGAAAATGCTGTAGCAGGTATTTCCCTTGATTTTTTTTTTTCAAGTTCATGCTACATATGTTCTTTAGAAGTAGAAGCAGAAAGGAAACGTGGATGGAAATTCTTGGTCTAGGGTTTCTCCCATGAATATGAAAGAGTGACAAAAACTGTCTATGGGTTGCCTGCTACGCTTTTTAAAATATCTTTTTAAAATATCTGCTGTTCTCATCTGACTACCATTGTCAGCCCAGTAGAATACAGTTGCCTTTAACAGCTGGCAAGGTCCACAATGGGCTGATTTCCTCACTGTCCCAGTGTGGTCTGCTAGATTTTTGTTCAGCAAATATTCACCCCCCTTGCCAACCTGCACCCCCCCCACCCCCATCACCTGCATGTGAGCTTGGCTAGGTGACCAGCCTGGGCCAATGGAATGGGGCCAGAAGAACCTACCAGAAGGTCTCGGTAAGCCTCAGGAAGCTTAGCGTTGTGGGAGCTTCTGATTTCTGCCGTGGGAATGATAAGCCCGGGTAGCTGCCACTCCTCAGGCTTGGCCCCAGAGTAAGATGTGTGCCGCCCACCTGGACTCAGCCTAGAGCCCCTCAGCCCGGCTCCAGAAGCAGTCAGTGAGCCGAGAGTGCGAAGGGACTGGTTCTTGTCACGTGCCCCTGACGTCTGGGGGTGGCATATTTCATAGCTAATGCAATACACTTGATGGTAACAGGACCCCAGAAATCACAGGATGACAACATTAATCGACTCCAGCCTTTCTCAGACTCGGTCGGGCCCACGTCAGAGCCTCCCAGAGCGCTTGTACATCAGCTTCCCAGGTCCACCCACCCCGAGCGCCCAAGTGGTTGGTCTGGGTTAGACTCCAAGGGTCTGCATTTGTATCAAGCTTCTTGGTGCTGCTGCTGCCTGTCCATGGACCCACTTTGGGAACCACTGATATAAGCCAATGATTACTAATAGGATGAACTATGTTCAGCAGGTTGTGCCGCACAGATAGAAGAGTTGTGAGTTCTTTGGAGGGAGCCGTTTAATGATGTGCCCTGGGACCAGGATCCCTTACCCTGTGAATAGACCGCAGGGAAGAGAACACAGGTAGTCTTGGTAGTGGGGTGGGGTCTTAGTAATGGATTTTGGTCCCCAAAGGAATGGAAAACAAGGCTCTGAAGATAATAATCGGTGAAGAGTAGCCTGGATAGACCGAGGAACCTAAGAGGCCAGATTGGGGGCGGGGCGTGGTTCACCAGCTAACATTTTAGTCTTGTTAATAAACATCTATGTGTCTTCTATCTTGGTCTGGAGACATGGAAGATGGGATTGGAACACTTGGGTTTACTGGAACAGTTGAAAAATGTACAGTAAAGACCATGAATGTAGACATCTTTACATCAGGATGAAAAACGAACAACTAAAGGAATCATCTGGAAGTTTTCAAACATCTGCAGACTTGGCCTTATGTTGATTTTGCCTGAATACAATAAGTGTGTAATTTGGAAATGGGAAGAGACAAGTCTAAAACATTAAGTGTTGGATCGTCTTGCACGTTCTGCTCTCAGTGTAGATGAGGTCCCAGTGGCCCGATGCTGACGTATTTATTGTTACAATGAGAGGCAGGAAGCTGATCACAGCTCGGCCAGGCACAATTCCCAGGAAAAGGAGTAATGAAATCAGATCACTTATTTGTAAAATGCATCCAGCTTTGAATTACATGGATTTCCCCTGAGAGCCCAAATTAGTTATATAATGGCAGACACTTTATAGAAGTCCCTTGATGGGAGATGGGTACACAGTTAATCTGATTCTGAATTAATATTATCTTTATTCATATATACCAGTAATCTTTTTTGAAGACAGACATTGTTGACCCAATGCCAATCCTCACTCCCCCAACTCTAGTACACTGCCTTTCAAATTTTGCCACATGTTAGATTCGAACTGGGGAATTTTGTACATCCGGAAGTCCAGGCCATATCCCAGACCAAGTTCCTCGGACTCTGGGGACAGAACTCGGGCATTTGCATTCTTTGTAATTCCCCAGGGGATTGCAAAGCACAGCCTTGTTTGGGGACCCGTGCTCACCTTGCTCTTCAAAGTGGTGCTTGGCCGAACAGTATTGCCAGCTCCTGGGAGTTCATTAGACACGCAGAGTCTCAGGCTCCATCCCAGACATACTGAATCAGAATCTACTTTTTGGCAAGACCCCACGTGCCCACCCAGATGAGTTGCTTGCACAGTGAAGAGCGGGTAAAAGTCACACAGGCCAGCAGCTGGCCCCAGCTGAGCAGACTTTCCTGACTTCCAAGGAGAGTAGATCCCACTGCTACCTCCGCACCTGGCAACAAGAAGAGCACTGATCCCCTCACCTGTGTTGACAGGTGCAGACTCTTTCTGTCCCGTTGTTACTGAGCAAAGATCGGCACTTTTCAAAGGGAGGGGAAAGAAAGAGGGAAGGAAGGAGGAGAAGCAAAGAGAAGGAGAGGCGTGGCCACCAACACGTATCTCTTATTTTAACTGGAAACCTCCCACATCAAGTCTCGGCTGTCTCAAATGAGAGGAAAACTCCAGTTCCTTTCCATCAATGACCAGGAAAAAGTGGCTTAGGGTATGCACCGTACCAAGATCTGAAGGGTAAAAGTTACGTTTCCTTTATCCCAGGGATCAGGAAGATTTTTCTATGAAAAGCCAGGTAGTCAATACTTTTGGCTTTAGGGCTATGTTTCCGTCACAACTATTCAATTCTGCCACTATAGTGTGAAATAAGCCATAGGCAACAGGTAAGTGAATGGACATGACTGTGTTCCAGTAACATTTATTCTCAAAAACAGGCAGCTCTTCCACTTAAAGGTATAAAGCAAAAAGAATTGGAAAAAGGTACTCAGCCAATGCTCATGGCAGCACACATGTTGGAAACAACCCAAATGCCCATCAATGGATAAATGAATAAATAACACGTGGTCTATTCATAGGATGAAATATTATTCAGCCATAAAAATGAATGAAGTACTGATACGGGCAACACTGTGGATGGACCTCAAAATCATGGCGCTAAGTGAAAGGAGCCAGACACAGAAAGTCACGTATTGTATGATTCTGTTTATATCAAATAACCAGAAAGGGTAAACCATGGAAACAGGAAGTAGATGGGTGGTTGTCAGCAGCTGGGGGTGAAGGAAGAATGGGGACTAACAGCTTAATGGATAAAGAATTGTATTTTGAAGTGATGGAAATGTTCTAGAACTCAGTCGAGGTGGTGGTTGTACAACAGTGTGAATGTACTAAGTGCCATTGAATTATTCATTTAAAATCGTTCATTTTATATTATGGAATTTTGAATTATATATCTCAATTTAAAAAATGTTAAAAACAAAACCAAGAAAACCAGGCAGTTGCTGGATGTGGCCCAAGAGTCACAGTGTTCTAGGGCCTGCTCTCCACAACTCGGACCCCACTTTGATGATCGACGAACTCTCCAACTCTGCTCGGAACCCATTTCTAAGACTTCTTCTTCTTCTTCTTCTTTTTTTTTTTTTTTTTTAAGATGTATTTGTTTATTTATTTGACATACAGAAATCACAAATAGGCAGAGAGGCAGTTGGCCGAGCGGGGGAAGAATGCTCTCTGCAAAGCAGAGAGCCCGATGTAGGGCTTGATCCCAGGATCCTGAGATCATGACCTGAGCCGAAGGCAGAGGCTTTAACCCATTGAGCCACCCAGGCGCCTCCATTTCCAAGACTTCTGTGTGAGCAGACATCATAGCCAACTGGTCCAACTCCGACCAATCCCCCTCATTTTATCTCTACAGCTGCATGGACTCCCTTAGGTCCAAGCCTGGTTCTGGTTCTCCAAGCTGGGAAAGAGGCTTTGTCTACACTAACATTCTCCCATTGTGTTCTGTGGGCTTCAGAGCTGACCTCGAAAGCCTCCTTCCTCCTCATGGGCTCTTCGTGCCCACAGCACCTCGCTCAGCTAACGTTAGACTTAGTTCCTCTCTTCGGTGACACCCTAGTCAGCTTTTAGGTTTTGAATCTACCAGTCTTGATAGCAGACAGACAGACAGATAGACACTCAATACATCCCTCTCCTCTTGGGGTCAGTGCCATCACGAACAGACTTCCTATTTTGCCTAAGGAGCCCCCATTAAGCCATTATTTTCTCTCCAAGGAATGTTCCTTTGCAAGATAATGTCAGACTGTATTGATGCTTGAGTTGCCCTAAGCACACTGACTGATCCAAGATTTTCCCGGAATAGTGACAAATCTGCTGAACTAAAGGACAGTAGATCCAGACTTCAGTGTCATCCCTGTTCATTCTACTCTTGTGGTCTTTGTGCATCATGTAACACTGAGCCTGATGGTTTTGGTCTCCAAAGAACATCTGATCCTCTTATCTATTTCTTTGGTTGGGACCTGCGTGAAATGAGTTAATATATGTGTAACAATGATCTAAATAGTAAAACTCTATGTTAATTATCAACTAAGGGGGGCTTGCAGAAGAGCAATTTATGGCTTCATATTATAATTATGTTCTAAATGTAGTAGTAGTAGAAATATTTCTCGTACTTGAGAGAAGTGTCGTTCTCTTTATATTAGATAGAGACCATACGGAGCATAGATGAACTACTCCAGCTGAGGGCCCCTTGGCCAATGCATCAGTCACATGAGTGATCCTAAACAAGGTCTACAAAAGAATGGCTTGGCTGAGCCCTTCTCAAAGTGCCGAACTATAGAATCACGCACAAGTAAAATACTTGCTTTTGCTTTAAGACACTAAGTTTTGGGGTAGCTTGTTGCATAATATAGATGGACTGACAGAGCTTCCAAGAAAGTCTATATTGCTAGCAAGGAATAGAAGACTCAAGGGTTTCATGAGATATTTCCAAGGACTAGGGAAGAAAATGGCTGACATCATTTTCTATCACATTCTATTGGCCAGAACTTCATCCTATGGCCCCATTTAACTGCAAGGGAGGCTGGGAAATGTAGTAGTTCTGTATTCCCAGGAAGAGGATACAGCACATTATCTGCCATAGCCATTCATAGCTTTTTCTCTCATTTTCCTTCTGGTGGCTGGAACAGGATCTCGTTCTCTTCCTGTAAGTGACACAGCGCTGTAGCTCTGAGGAATCACAGTCTCATTTCTTGACTGATGCATCTTGTCATTTTAGTTTCAAAATGTCATCAGGTTAGTATCAAAAACCCTCCTCCCCCTAAAAAAAATCAGACCTGACATTTTGACAATTCTGGCAATTTAGACCCAGCATTTCTGAATGTTGGTATCAGGAAATACAAAGAAACGGAGTTGTATAGAATTCCTCTCCACTCAAAACCGAAGCTGCTGTCTTAGTAAGTATTATACTATTAAGTTTCCCCATAACTTTGTGTCCACCTTCCTGACAACCTTAAGATAGTGTATCTTAGTTCTTGTGATGAGAGAAAATTTTATTTTATTTGCAAAAATAACATAAATACAGATATATTTATAGTAACTATTTTTTTAAATTTTTTAATCCAGACAAAGCAATGAATAAGAAATACTATTGAAAAGCCCAAGTCAACATACAGAAGAGAAATAGTTTAAAGGAGCCCAGTTTAAGAGTCAAATTGCAGGCTGGCTTGTTGTGGTTTGAAGTTCCAAAGCAGGAAACGGAAGGCTCTCCTGCTTTACATGTCACAATTTCTCCATGATTATTACAATTTATTTTTGCATTGAAATAATAACAGAAAAAGTAAATCCGTCTCCTGATACAGAATCCCTGACCATCTTGTTCCCACAGCACAGTCACTGGTGTAAGGTTGAGGAGAGAAGGGGAGGAACGCAAAGTCTACGGATACACAGAAAATGGCTAATTTCAGCATCTTTCCCACATGGTTTCCTTCAAAGAACAACATCCATTGAAAAGGAAGGATGAAAGTGATTTCTACTGGAAGCCAATTTTATTTTGTTTGTTTATAACAGAGAGGTGTTGTTTAAAAGAGGAGCTGTAAAAGGAAAAATGTAGTAAAACTACAGAAAGACTAAGCTGAAAAGGAATTTTCTGAGGTTTAACCAATTTCCTCAATTGAATTCACTCAATTGAATTGGCTCGATTCCATTCAATAAAAATCAACAAACATTCCCCCAGCATCCATAGTGTATCAGCCTTGGGGATGCAATGACACGTGAGATCCAATCTGCCAGCGAGTGTCCCAGTCCTTGTGGATAACCTGGAGATCCGACGTGACTTATGTAAGTCCTACAGCTAGTCAGTGGGTCTGCCTCAGGCCTCCTGATTCGGCAATGGGCCACACAGGCTGTGGCTTCCTGACTCCAAATCAGAGGCAACACCAGAGAACCCATCCAACTTGTCCTATGCTTGTCCTATGCTTCATCTACGCAACGCTCAAAAGAAACCAGCAAAGTGAGGGGCTGGATACGAGTGGTGAGATTTTAGAAGAAGGGAGAAGGGAAGAAGGACAAAGAGAATAACAACGCCTTAAAAAAAATTTGGTGATTTAGACAGGGGAGTCAGTCCTATCTGATAATCACTGAATTTCCAGATTTGGAGGCATCGTGGGTCTCAGCCGTAGTAATAATGACCAGAGCTGTAATCTGAGTAGATAACACTTTTTCAGTGCTTATTGTGTGCCATTGACTGTTTTAAGGGACTTATTTAAAATAACTTTATTTGAGTCTAAAAATCAAACTACGAGATAAGTATCAGAACTATCTCCACGTAAGCGCTCTTGCCGCACTTACTTAACGCCATGTGACAAGCCTCTCTGAAACTCAGTGGCCTGTCACGACCACCGTCTGCTATTGCTCTGGAGTGTGAGTCAGCTGGAAGCTCTGCTGGTTGTAGCTGGGCTGCTCATCCGTCTAGAGTCGGCTGCAGGTCACCCGGGCAGGAGATTTGGGATGGCCTCAGCCATCGAGTCACACGGCTAATAAGTGGCAGATGGGACACGTGCTTCAGCATGGCTCCGCAGCCTGTGCTCTCAGCTGTTTGCTGTATAAGCCCAAGACTATAGTCGGACGCTTGGGTCTGCAGCCACTGACCACAAGTCAACAGAGTGTCCGTTAAGCAAAAGGACTATTAAAGACAGGAGGTACACAGGGTAACCAGACCAAGATCATCCTAGTAAAACACGAGCGCTTCTCAAACATTTCAGTGTTGTTTATGTTCATTAAGAATCCGCTGCCCACGGCGCCTGGGTGGCTCAGTTGGTTAAGCATCTGCCTTCAGCTCAGGTCATGATCCCAGGGCATAGGATTAAGCCTCATGGTGGTCTCCCTGCTCAAATAAATAAATAAAACCTTAAAAACAAAAAAGAAAGAACATGCTGCCTGTGACACAAGGTGTGAAAGTGCACAAGAGGCAGCAAATATCCCAAACTCAGGAGGCTTAGGTTTGCACTGGCAGCTGTGGGCATCTGAGGAATGTTTCCGAGCACAAGGGACCAGGTATCGGTCTCTTCACAAGTTGTCTTTGCTTCTCAAAATCAGAGTCCTGAGAACACAAGTAGAGATGAAAAGTTGATTGTTGCCTTTCAGCATCCAAAGTCAAGTTTTTCAAATGTGACCTTAGATATATATCAAACAGAGCCCCCCCCCCCCCCTTTTCTTAAAGTCGCTCTAAGCCAGGCACTTAGGAAACTAGGACCCACGGGCCAAATTCCTCCTGCCTTCTGTTTCTGTTAATAAAGTTTTATTGGTAGCAGCCACGTCCCTTCACATTGTATTACCGATGACTGCTTTTGCACTACAGTGGCAGAACCGAGTAGTCGTGACAGAAACTGCACGATTTGCAAAGCCGAAATATTTACTCTCTGGCCCCGCTCACAAGCAGTCGGCCCATCCGTGTTCTATGCCAAAGACAACTTCAGGATTCCAGGCAAAGATCAACTCATCTTCATATTCTGCCTCATTATAAAGGAACATCTGGGGTCTTTGTCTCCTCTTGGCCTTCTTTATTTTTGGGTGGGAAATTTAAACTTTTTTTTTTTTTTTATTATTGAAGTAGAGTTGACATATGTTATATTAGTTTCAGGTGTTGGGGGTGGGTTTTTGACTGTGCGAAACCTCCTCATGTTTAATGAGCCCCAAGACTTGAACTTGACAATTTTGGATATGATTTTTAATAACCCAGCATTTCATAAATTCTTAATTTCTTTTTTTGAACTGAATTAAATAATTTTCCAAATTTAATTCAGTCAAGTAGCTTGATCGGTGTAGGCAAAATAAAACCATCCTAGACAAGAAGAAAGCATTGCCCTAAAAGGCCTGTTTGCTACAGGTTTCTCCAAAGAAAGGGCGTTCTCTCTACAATGGATGATTGAAAACCAAGGACATGGTTTTTCTAAGGTCAGGCCATAAGGAATCATAAAATCAATATTTCTAACATTTATGGATTTGCTCTCATTAGTTTTTGGCAATACATGACTTCTTGATTTTTGAAAGAGGTACAAAATAGTGCAGAAAGCTTCTGGAACAGGAATAAAATATATATATTTTTATATTTTTAGTGTAAACAAATTCCAAACATATGGATTACATTTCCTTTTAAAAATAAAGGGTTTTAGCATTTAATGGGAATAGCGATTTGCAAAATATGCTTTGGATTTTGCCAAAACCGAATCACTCAGAATGTACAATTAACTCTAAACGAAACCAAACTCTACTGTCTTTGCTTCAGATGACTAAAAAACACATCTCCCATTGTCGCTCATGCCTTTCAGTTCCCAAGTCGAGAAAGGGAAGTCAGAATGTGCTGTGAAATGTACTGTTCTTCGTACAGTCATGTGTCCAAATGTAGTTGAACAGGAGAGTGTTTCCCAGGGGAGAATGTGTGACCTTCTCATGTGTAAATCTATTCTGACTAGTTATGATGTTTGAGGGGAATTATAGAGAGGAACTGACGTGCTTCCTGGTTAAGGGATCAAGTTGTTAATTTCTACCGGCTATGAGATGCGTATTTGTGTCCCGAGAGCTACATGATCTGACAAAAGTCTTCTACATTTTAATGACCTTTTATATGGGTAATGAGAGCAGTAGAGTGGTAATAAATGTGCCATTAAAACATACATTAGGTTTTTTAAGGTTTTTCTCTTAGATCATGTTCATTTGCAGAAACAAACACACTGCTTGAAAATCAAGGGGGACTGACCGCCTAATCGTTGGAGTGAGACATTGAGGACTACTTTCTGCCCTACTTGCCGTGTGCAGTTCTTCACGGCAGGGGTCGAGCGGACTGTGGGCCTGGCACCCACCCAATCTCGGAGCCCGGGGCTCCCGAGAACTCGTGTATCTACCCTTCTCTACTCTGGAAATAAAACATGCGCCTCCTTGGAGGAAACACAAATTATGAATTATGAATTAGCCGCGGTTTGGAATATGCAAGTGGTCCTCATGAGAATTTAAATTTTAAATGGAGCCCAGGCTCGGAGAAGATCTACAAGCCATTCACAAAGAGTCGATGAGGGTAATAAATTGAGTACGTCTACAACAATGCAAATACATTCTCACTTCCGGACAGAAGGGGGAAAGTGAAGGGGCGCTATTTAAATATTGAAATCTAGGAGCATAATTAGAGCAGATGCAAAACCACTGTAGACGCAGAAGAATAAACAAGGAGGAAAAGGGAGGGAGCGAGCCCGGAGCTTGTTGCCCCGCAGTACGCATCACACGGGGAAGCAGCCGGTTTAAGATCTTGCCAAGTCTTTCCTTTCCCAAAAAGCGATCCGGCGACGAGAGGGATTTTATATTTTCATTGATTTCTCCAGCTCCTCGGTGCCATGCAAAGCGCGCGAGAGCGAAAGAAAACATGTAAAGTGGCATCTCAAAGGTCAACTCCTATCATGTTCCAATAATGTATTCTTATTACGTTATAAAATTATATTATTATCGTCAGTTTCTATTCTCATTAATTCCATGCAAGTCACAATTCTCCACGCTATACATCCACTTTGAAACTGCTCGTCTTACAGACATCAGTAAGCCCATTAAATCTAAGTCTGCAATTTTCAGTTTCCACCCAAAGCGATCTAAATGCGGACCGTCGGCTGTTGGCCGAGCAGCAATAATCACACCACTGTTCCTCCTGAATCTGATGCTTTTGCAGTTCGGGAGATTGGTCCCAGCAGTCAGATCATGACTTCTTGAGTTGCCCATTATGTGGTTAAAATTTACATAAATATTTAGGTGCACTCAGTCCCTTCCTTGTGGCTTTTCCAGAAGGACCGCATTCCTGTATAGTTATTAGCTTCTTTCAAAGCTTCTTGTTGTTATAACTCGCAGAGAAGAGAAAGTCGGAAATATAAAGAAGTCTTAGATTTGTATAAATCACGGCTGTGTTCACATACTCTTAGGAGGCTTTAATAGGTAAATGCATAGCTGAACTCTAGAAGGCAGTTGGGGCCAGGGTAGCCTTTTCTGTCCCGCTTTCTGGAAAATAGCCTTAGGTCACTTCCCTTTCTCTGGTCATTACATACCTCTTCCCTCCTCCTTGATTGCTAGGGATCCTCTCGCTCCTGGTATCATGTCACTCGTGACTCCTGGGCACCTTCCGTCAGAGCCCTCGGCCGCTCCCGTCAGAGCCCTCGGCCTCTCCTACTGGAAACTTCCCCTTGTTCCCCCCAGTCTCCTCCCTCCCCTCACTGACACACTTTCCTGATCGGGACTCGCTCCTTTTCTCTGGCTGGTCTGCGCTTCCTTTTCTGGTGCCCGAGGAGGCATCAACACGAGGTTCGTGAAATTGTTTCCATTTCCTCGTGGGTCCGTGGAAGACCCTCGCAATGGGTGGGTCCTGAGGTGGTGCACACGGGATGGGCTGGGGGCAGTGGCGACCTTTGCCTCTGCTGGGCCTCCTGGAAGTCCTGCAGGATCTTTCCCCGGCCTTCCGCCCTCCCTTCATGGATGGGCGGGCGGGACAGAATCGGGCCGGGTGGTTCCTGGCTCTGGAGGTCTCTGAAGTTGAAGTGTCGGTGGAAGCCCCCAGAGAGAAGGAGCCTGGTGGAAAGAGTGCTGCCTGGGACAGCTGTGTGTTGGGGGACATCTGTTCTGCCCTTTGTATCAACACGGAAGCTTCGATCGCGTTATTCTGCAGAGATTTCGGGCTGTCTGTTACCGCACCTTGCCTGTGTTGACTATGGCAGCGATGCTGTATGTGACCTTCACAGTTCAGCTTGACCCTCATCTCCTCTGTGGGATCTTTCTTCTGTGGGCTTCTAGAGCACCTTGGTTTGCTATAAGGGTACACAGCTTATTGAAGTGTATGAGTTGAAATGCATATTTTACCTCTAGCCCTTCTTTCTTAAAGACAATAACTTCGTATCCTAGTGCTTCCCAGTGTTCCCTAGTGCTATCCTGTGCCTGGCACAGGGCGGAAAGACGCTCGGTGCATCTTGGGAGATGTCACCCTTCCTTGAGAAGTCGTCACAAAGGGCGGGGGGTGGGGACTTCAGGCACTGCTGCCCTTGGGGATGGAGGGGGCTTGGTGAAAACCGAAGATGTGGGGGCAGTTAGCCCCGTGCCCTTCAACACCATCACCTGCTCTGTTTATTACACACGGAAAGCCTTGTCATCCTCCACTCCATAGGGAGTATAAATAAAGGTAAGTTTATATAATGGAGCGATTGGGCTTTATTACGATCTGTTCTCTACGCATCTGTCTTAGTCTGAGCGCTGTCCTAGGCACCAGGGTAAAGGAAGTGAATACGGCAGATCAGGTCGTCGCCGTCAGCAGCCTATCTTTTGAACCCTTAGCATTATGATATCTCTTTTGAAAAGCACCTTTCCTTTGCATGAATCATGGGGATGCTGAGCAGTGTATGAAGCCTAGTGAATTGCTTTTGGGCCAAACACAGAGACCAGGCAAACATCAGGAGCCCCTGGAATTCTAGACGCTCTAAAGAGGGTAGCTATTTAATTGCTCGTGTCCTGTCTTCCACTGTTCATTTGCAAGGATTTTATTATCTGATTACAGAGGTCACATGTGACTTACAATTTAATTTCTCCATTTACGTTTCTTCCTCCTTTTAAATGTTCGAGAGCTCCTTGAGGATGGAGACTAAGTCTTTAATTCAGTTCAACAAACAGTTATTGAACACATGATCTATTTCATTCCTTTGCGGGGTGGGGGGGGGATCGCAGACTCCTCTACATTCATTCCATACTCTTTACAAAAAATCCCTGTGGGAACTGGGGTTTCTTTGAGCTATTTACTGCTCAAGTCTTTTTTTGCCACAGAAGGAAGATTCTGCTTGCCTCGGATTTCTTTTTCCCATCTTTTCTTCCACACTTCCTTCCCCAACATTTGAGTACCGATTTTTGAAAAATTATATCACTTAGTAAATTAAATCAAATGTTGGATGTCCAAGGGAAATTCCCTTATAAAGAAATTATACAGAGAATTCAATTTTTTTAAAGATTTTATTTATTTGACAGAGAGACATCACAAGTAGGCAGAGATGCAGGCAGAGAGAGAAAGAGAGAGAGAGAGAGAAGAGGAAGCAGGTTCCCCGTTGAGCAGAGAGCCCAATGCAGGGCTCCATCCCAGGACTCTGAGATCATGACCTGAGCCAAAGGCAGAGGCTTAACCCACTGAGCCACCGGGGCTCCTGAAAATTCAATCTTTTGATTGCACTTTACTCTATCTATTGTAAAGCAGAACTTTTGACAAACCAGATTTGGTTAAAAGAGTAACCTGTTTACATTCAGTTCCAATTCATTTCATCTTTTTAATGTAGAGGTTTTCAGAAGGAGGTTTCTGAGCCTTACCCTACAGCTGCTGCCCAACTTGGTGGAAAGGGAGAGTCAACAATGTGTCAGAGCAACTCAGGAGAGCCGTCAGGAGCACTGCAAAGGGACACTATGCCCCCATCTAAGGAGGAGGAGTTGGAAAGTCAGAGGGAGAAGAGAGACATGGGAAGAAGTCACCAGAGCAAAAAGGAGCTCAGAGGCGCACACCTCATACTCCCCGAGAACACAGAAAATGGTCTTGCCAGATTTGGCCAAGAAACAGTGAAAAGCCACCAAAGAAATGACAATAACAAAACATAGTATACCCTGTTAAATTTGAATTCCAAATAATTCAATCGCGTGGGACATACCTCTGCTAAAAACCTGCTCGTTGTCTATCTGAAATTCAGATTTAAATGGGACTGTTTGATCCGGTGACACTAACCAGAAAGCCACTCAGTGTCAAAGTGAAGAGTTTTTAAAATCATTTGTGTGCATCCACGATTGGCTTTTAGTCTAGCAATAGCCATCCAAAGGCCCATTATCCCAGATGTTGTGAGCTAGGACAGTCGGTTATGTATGACTCATGTGTGGTCCTGTCCTTTGCTCTGGGCTAAGGTGTGTGTCAAATAAAGAATCAAGAAGCATCATGAAAAGAAATGATTGTTTTCCTGGAAGGGAACTTGGCCTTGTTGGTGTCATTGCCCAGAAGCCAGTTCTTTAGAACCAGAAGACTTTCCGGGGGGTGGTGGTGGCAAAGGGCCCTGTCCCCAGCCCAGACTAAAGAGGTTGGAGCAGGCAGAGGGTATAGAGTGAGCAGAGAATGAGTCCCCGTGGGTCTGAGCCCAGAGACAGGAATTGGCCCTTGGGACATGCCTGAGGGAGGGTGGGGCACCAGGTGGGGACCGTAGGGCAAATTTGGAAAACTTAAGCTCTATTAATGATTTGGACTAGATCACTATAGGGGGGGGGGTCCTGTTGAGCAGTATCTCTGACCTCTGTCCACTAGACGCCAGTAGCATCTCTGCCCCTCCAGTTTTGACAACCAAAAATATCTCCAGCCATTGCCAAAGCTCCCCTGGTAGGCAACGTTGCCCCGGGTGAAAACTCCCCGTCCTCCAGAAAGAGAAGCCAAGGAGCCACGGGCAACAACAGGACGGGAACGCATACCTAAGAAGCAAATGGGGCAGGCAGGGATCTGTAGCAAGGAGAGGAGAGTCCCATAACCACAGCAAAATGTTCACCGTTGGGTTATTTATTCCGGAAGCCTGTCGCTCCCTACGTGCTGCCACCCTCACCATGTGCACAGCCTGGAGAAATGGCAGCCTGGCCCACAGGATCTCTGAGGACACAGGAGGAAGCTTTAAGAGAAGATAGTCATGACTCAGAAATTGACCACCACAGCTTCTACCTGATCTTCCTGCTTCCACTCCTTCCTGCTGTACTCTCTTCGCCAGTCCCCATGTTAGTCTTTGAAAAAGCAAAAGTCAGACCTCATGACGCCCTACGTAAGTTCTCCAGTGGCTTCCCGCTGTACTCAGGCTGAACCCCAGCTCTTCCCCATGACTTGCCAGGGCCTGTGTGATCTGGCCCCCGCCACCTTCCCCGCTTTCACACTGCCCAGCTTGCTCCTTGATCACGACCCTCAACCACGCTGGCCTGATTGCTGGTCCTACCCCAGGGCCTTTGTTCATGATGTCCCCCTGTCTCATCTACTTACTCTCCACAAGGTCCCTGTTTGAATATCACCTCCTTGAATTTTACCTCCCTAACATGACCTCCCTAGCCAGCCTATTTAACTGGCTAGTTAGCAATCTCTTGCAAAAGTTCTGCTTTTCCCCTTACCATGCTTTTTTTTTTTTTTCATAGATTTCATCAGTGTTTATATTTCATTTTTATTACCCATTTATTCATTATATTTATTTATTCATTATATATTCATTTATACTATTCCACATTTCTGTGTTTTGTTATGGACTATATGTGTACAGGGTTGTTTCCTCGCCTCTGTGTGCATTTTCAGGGCTTGTTGAACAAAAGAGTGTCTGGAGCTTGGCAAAGCTAATTACAGAAATGCTGTAAGTAGTCGTGTATGTTTAACCTAAGCAGTCATAAGTGTGGTTAGCATTTCTTGGACATCCTCTGTAATCTCTTTGTGTTTTGAGTGCCACTGGAAAAACGTCAGATCAATACTATTTACAGTTTAGGAGAAAGGACCATATGTCCCCAGATGCCTGGGAGTGTCCCAATTTGTGCCTATTGTTCCAGTGGAATTATTAATAGCACTGTCACTCCCAGGAACACCCTCATTTGCACAGTACACGGAATTCATACAGGGTATGGATGTGTCTTTTAACAAGTACGGCGAGTGAGTAATAGAGGTTGAAGATAAAATGAGATGAAAGGGAGGCTGGGACTTTCAGGCATGGCCTCATGGAAGATTTGGAACTAGAATGGAGCCTGGCCGGATAGCTAGGAAGAAGAAAGGGCTTTTTTGCATGGAGAAAGTCACACGTGCGGAAGGACAAAGATGAGACCGCTACAGTGGTGGGACCCGGCAAATTGTGATGGAAGGTTTAGACAAGAGAACGATCAGAGATAAAATTCGAAGGTGAATAAGAGGCAGAAGGGAATGGCCTAGATTGCAAGGCTCAGGCTTAGGACAGCATCCTGTAGGCGTAACTGTCTGTTGAAGGGGACGAACATGCTCCTATCACTGAAACACAGATTCACATGGCCAGGTTGGAATGTTTGACACTCACTGAAAAAACCATTTCTTCAACACAAATTACTCTCTCAAATCAGCCCCAGATAAGACGGGAGAGAAGATGATACGGGCTTCAGGGAAGCCTAGAGGAGGCAGAGTCGGCTCGTTAACGGCAGCTGTTTCAATAATTAGAACTAAATTCAGCACAATGATTCAATTTAGGTTAACAAAATCAGGTCTTACATTTCACCTTCTTAATAGCTTCCACTCCTGCAGCAAGCCAGAAGAGCTTGGTTTGGGGATAAGTCACTGCCACTCTTGTTTAGGCAACATTAAAACAACAAACCAGAAGAAGAATGTCCCTTCTCGCGCTCTTGAAAAAATAATCAAGTCACCGAGGACTTAATCTCCAACCACTGGAAGAGGGTGGGCATAGCTGACTCATCCACGAAGTGAGGAATTTTTATTGTTCGGCCAAGTCTTAGTTCCAAAATAGGTCAAGAACCTTTTGAAGTCTCATTAAGACAAACAAACTAGTGAAATCCCCCCTTCGGTCAACTTCGCCTCTCTAGAAGCTTTGCTTCTATAAAAAAGGATATTTTATCATTCGGATGCATTTTATTCCACGGATACTTTTTCTAGAGCAGATGGATGGCTCCCCTCTTCTTTGTTGGCCAGACACGAAAGAACACGGCTAACGCAATGAGCTGGCACAGCCTCGGACCGTGGCCTGGAGTTTCCAGTCACAGGTGTTTTTACGGAGACATGGTTTTGAGTTTAAAAGCATCTTTGTTCTCAGATTAACCCTCTGGGTTCCTTTAGAGAAAACCTGCTTTATGAAAAGGAGAAAAAACAAAGGTAGAGCCACATAAAGGCCTGACACCATCTCCACCACAGCAAAGAGGCTAGAGTATGAGGAGTGGGAGAAGTTAACGTAATTGTCACCAGAACTTTGAACTTTGGCTAAGAGTCCTTTGTCTACTTTCTCAAGAAAAGTTGGGGAAGCCAAAGTCCTCTGGTTCTTGCACGTCCATTGCTGTTTGGAATGTTGCATTGCCAAAAAATCATTCTGTCTGATAAATGCTAGAGTGGCCTTTAGATGGCCAAGTCCCATGCACTGAGCTAATGGTCAAGGGGGAACTGAGGAATACAGTCAAAGACAGTGTGGTATGGTTTTTGCAGTGGATTTGTTGTAGAACTTTCTGTTGTTTCACTGTTGGTGATGGGGATAGTGGTGGTGCTTTAGGAGATGGGATGAAATTTAGAGTTCTCTCTGGAAAGACATCTTCAACTTGCTCTCCGATAGATTACGAAGATTAAAAAGAGAGGTGGAGGGGGTGCCTGGGTGGCTCAGTGGGTTAAGCCTCTGCCCTCAGCCCAGGTCGTGATCTCAGGGTCCTGGGATAGAGCCCCGCATCAGGCTCTCTGCTCAGCAGGGAGCCTGCTTTCTCCTCTCTCTCTACCTGTCTCTCTGCCTGTTTGTGATCTCTGTCTGTCAAATAAATAAATAAAATTTTTAAAAAGAGAGGTGGAATGAAAATCTACACATACGAACATAAACGAAAATGGAATGAATCACCTGTAAGAAGTTAACTCATCTCTTTTTAGGGTTGGTTTCTATTTTATTTCCATTAAAAAGGAAAAAAACCCAAGTTACTGGAGAATAACTACTTGTTTCCCTCAAAATAAAACAGTAGTCCAAAGAGAGCATTCCTACTTAATACGGTGGAATTGACATTCTGGAATTTCCAAGGAGCCTTGCCGGGTTCTTTCGGGATGCAGCTAGCGGAGAGGACTGCCACCATGCTGTGAGGAAGCCCAAGCGAGCATGTGGGGAAGCACACGGAGAGTGAGGGATGACCAGCCCGCTCCCATAGTCCTGGCCAGCCCAGGCACCGCTCGCCTGAGCACCAAGCCTTCGGTGACTCTAGGCCCAGCCTCCATCTGGTAGCCATCACTGACGTGAGACTCCGAGCGCGAGCCATCCGCTGAGGCCAGTCTACCCACAGAACCACAGAGACAGTAACATGCTTTTTAAGGCCACTAAGTGTAGGGTGGTTTGTTGTGGGGTAACAGATCATCACAGCGGTCCCTGAAAGTAACGTCAACTTGCAAATCTGGTGATGACCAGAGGAAAAAAGACACAGAGGTGCTGAGAGACACAGGCTTTGCCGCCAGGCAGCTTGGGATTGGCTCCATGGGCGCAAATCCCGGCCTCGCCACTTTGGATACTTACATGCCCTCTCAAAACCTCAGCGTCGGGATGCCTGGATGGCTCAGTTGGTTGAGCAACTGCCTTCGGCTCGGGTCATGATCCTGGAGTCCCGGGATCGAGCCCCATGTCGGGCTCCCTGCTCGGCAGGGAGTCGCTTCTCCCTCTGACCCTCATACTCTCTCATTCTCTCTCTCACTCTCTCTCAAATAAATAAAGTCTTAAAACAAAAACCAACCAAACAAACAAAAAAATACCTCAGCGTCTTTCCTATGAAATGTGGATGATGATAATAGTGTGTTTGAATGGTGCTTGCGAGACACAAATACATTCCTACGATGTACATAGCCCACTGCTGATCAAAGGGTGCGCACTGAGCAAATTTCAGCTGTTTTTATTAATAATGAAAATGGCCCATAGAAATCAAAAGGCTTTGCGGGAGAAAAAATTCATTTGCTTACTGAAATAAATGATCTCCGTACTTGGATAATTTGTTCTACTCTTTCCAGTGGGCTCACCTGTTCTTTGGAAAAGAGTCATCTCTAAGATGGTAAACTTGGAAAAGGAGCTGGCACATTCCTAGATCATTTTGCGGGAAATGATGTTCTCCCTTATGGCAGTGAAGAACTTCATGTTCCTTCTAAAAACCCACTGAGAGAGAAGCAAACACAGAAACGAGTCTAAAGGTGTCTGTGGCAAGGTTAACTCCACTGGGCCCTGGGTAATGTACGCTGCACATTCCAGGAATGGGGCTGCCTTGGAAATTTATTATGTGTAACATTTAATAAAGGGAAGAGTTTAACAAAACACCCTGGAGATCTGTGTTCTAATTGAGTATCCGCTTTGATGTGTGACTTAGAGCAAGTCGCCGGAGCTCTGTCTCTTCTTTCCAACTCCTATAAAACGGGATTAGGAGCATTCAGAGCGCCCCCAGACCTTGAAAAATAAAGGGGAGGCAGAGGACCTGAAAATGCAGGTACTTCAAAGAGAACGGCCAGAGGTGTGTAGGATAATACCGTTAGCATCAGGACAAGGAGGAGTCTCTGTGGCTTTCAGGAGGGGCCACACCGGGGCAAGGGGGATGATAATGTCCTAAAGGCGTAGACACCTTCCAGCCTGCTACTTAGTGATGCCAGAACGAGACTAGAAAGGACTACCTTCTATATAACTATCTATCTCTATCTCTACCTATCTATCTATCTCTCTGGCATGAATAGTATATACCATATGACCCATATACAACCTATACAGTGTAGCCCATACTGCCCATTTACCATATTCAAGTATGCGGACAGGGGGTGTATCATTCAGAAAACTCCGCTTGAAATCGTGCCCACCTGGTTCTGATCAAACACAAGCCTTTAAAATCAGGAGAGCCCATGGTCGACAAAATTCATCCTACAGAATGTGAAGTGACTGGAGGATTTTCCAGTGGACAGGAAGGGCATGTCGGCTGGTCAGAATGACAACAGGGTGTTAACTGCGGAGACCACTAGGCACATTTCACTGGGAAGGACCCCTTTCATTTGGGAGAACTGCCACTCCGAAGCAACTGTTGACAAATACATGGGCTTTTCTCTAGTATTCGTATTGGAATGTCTACCTCTTAAAGTCTCGGTTAGGTCTAAATCCCCTTCGTTGGCATCATAATTCATTCCAAATTGGGCACATTCTTTTGTAGGTTCTCAAAGTCCCGTGTCTCCCCAAATCACATGTGCGGAGCTGGAGAGAATAAAAGGCACTTCCATGTAAAGATTTTACGGAGACAGATTCCTGTTGTATGTTACAGTGAGCTCAGTGGGGGAAAAACAAGACCCATTGAACTCTCCATACAGCATTCAAGGAGCGTTTGTTTC
Organism: Mustela nigripes; assembly: GCF_022355385.1. Taxonomy (NCBI): domain Eukaryota; kingdom Metazoa; phylum Chordata; class Mammalia; order Carnivora; family Mustelidae; genus Mustela; species Mustela nigripes. The sequence continues at coordinate 117,413,781 of NC_081575.1, read as the reverse complement.
CCAAATGGCCAACTTGGAGAGGAAACTAGGGAGAGGCTGTACATAAGAGGAGAGAGGCAGAGGACTCCAACCCTGGCCACCGTCTTCGTGGGGCCACCAAGACACCCACAGTTTTTGTAAAAGAACTACGTGATGAAGTATGACCAAAAAATCCCCTGGTAGAGGCAAAGGGGCTGTTTTAGCAGATGACCGACCCCGTATTTGACCACCTTTTTTCTTTTCTTAGTCCTCTGACTTTATTACCCTCTCTCCTGTCAGCTCCTTTAAAAACCCTGTCTGGGGTCACAGAACCTCACCGCGCAGTATGTGTGAGGCTCTTTATGGATTTCGGGACATCACTACCTCCAATGTTCCACACACTTGAAGGGTCGCATAACTGAGTCTGTAAACCGTTTCCATAAAGGGTCGGGTTATAAATATTCCCGGCTTTGTGGGCTGTACAGTCTCTCTCAGCTCTGCAGTGTAGCACAAAACCAGCCATTGACAATACATAAAAAAAGAGCGAGGTTTGGTGCCAATAAAACTTTACTCACAAGGGACGCCTGGGTGGCTCAGTTGGTTAAGCAGCTGCTTTCGGCTCAGGTCATGATCCCAGCGTCCTGGGATCGAGTCCCACATCGGGCTCCTTGCTCGGCGGGGAGCCTGCTTCTCCCTCTGCCTCTGCTGCCACTCTGTCTGCCTGTGCTCTCTTGCTTGCACTCTCTCTCTCTCTCTCTCTCTGGCAAATAAATAAATAAAATCTTTAAAAAACAAACAAACAAACAAACTTTACTCACAAAAATAGCCCACGGGCTGGGTCTTTGGCCCATCGGCGGGCATTTGTAGATCTTTGCTCCAGACTCTTGCTATTGAAAAGGTGCTCCATCGACCAGCGATCCCCGCATCATGTGGGAGTTTCTTTGTAATGCAGAATTCCTGCCCTAGACCTCCTGGATCAGAACCTGCATTTTCACAAGGCCCAGGGGATGCTCGGGCATATTAAGGGGCAGCCCTGAGCCGAATGGCATAGGGTTTCCTCAGGGAACAAGGCTATGTCGTCCTCTCACTGCTCCTAACATCTCTGCCTCCCTGTCCCACCAGACCACCTCTCAGGCAGAACCCCTAGGTTTTGTTTGTCTGTCTGTTTCTTCTGGGCGGCAGAACAGTCTCATTTGTAACTATTAAGAAGTCTGGTCTTGGGCGCCTTGGGTGGCTCAGTCATTAAGCAACTGCCTTCAGCTCAGGTCCTGGGATCAAGCCCCACGTCGGGCTTCCTGGTCAACAGGGAATCTCCTTCTCCCTCTCCCGTTCCCCCTGCTTGTGTTCCCTTTCTCACTCTCGCTCTCTCTTTCAAATAAATGAATAAATAAATAAATACATACATACATCTTTTTTTTTTTTTTAAAAGAAAGTCTGGTCCAATCGAAACTGATACTTCTTTTTTTAAAAGTTTTTTTTTTTTTAAACATATTTATTTATTTATTTGACAGAGAGAGAGAGAAGGAGAGCACGCACAAGCAGGGGGAGCAGGAGGCAGAGGGAGAAGCAGGCTCTCGGCCGAGCAGGGAACCCGATCCCAGCACCCTGGGATCATGAACTGAGCCGAGGGCAGACCCTTAGCCCACTGAGCCACCCAGGCGGCCCGAAAGTGAGATTTCAATAACAGATGCATTCCAAAGGCTCTCAGCTTTCCCATTGCTCCATGTGTCCAGCTTGGGAACCATAGCGAAACCCATCTTTAGCCTTTCCCTCCTCTGCTGCCCGCAGCTTCTGCCTCCTCCAGGGTCCGGCTGGACGGGGAAGGGAGATCAGGGAGCAGAGCCTTCTCCCGGCCTCGTGCCCTCATGGTCCGGTGTGGGACCCTCACCCGGCAGCCTTGCCGAAGCTGACTCTTTCTCCCGTGCGCTGTGGTGCTTTTGTGGAATGTGGGCCACCCTGTCCCCCGGGACCTCAGGCTCCCCCCAGCTTCCCCACCCCGGCCATCCTCTCTTTCCTTCCCTCACAGCCGCCCTGCGGTGGGGACTTGTCATCCTGGCAGGCGGGTCCTTGGGCGGTCGGCTCTGGGGGGCCACCTTCAGCATCACCAGCTCAGCCCGGGGACAACTTAGCCCCTCTCCCTGCGAGTGCCGGAGGTGTAGTATGTGCCAGCCACCACAGCTCTGACTGCTCACCTTTGAACTTGCCCAGGCAAGAGTCACACACCAGTCTCTGTGGCCCAGATGCTGGGACAGGGGCAGGATCAGAGTCCCTGAGGCTGGCTTCTACCCCTGCAGCAGGCAGAGGAAGCCTGCTTGCTGCTCTCCCAAAGGGGACCAGAGCAGCCCTGTGACCCTCTCTCTGCGGGCTGCTCTCTTCTCTCAGTGCCCACCCCCTACTCCCGCGTGCAGGCAGGTGGCCGGCAATGAGCCAGGGTCCCAGAGTCTGCGCTGAACCACCTAGCAAATCCTTCCCCGAAGGTCTAGCTCATCTGCTGACTTCAGCTTCTGGCCCGGGCCACAGACTCCCCCAGAACAGCCTGTTCAAGAGAATTCGTTCCTGTCCCTTTATCCCGAGGAGGACAGTGACACTTAGTGACACTTAAGTGCCTGGCACGGGGGTTCCTGGCTAGTAAAGGGCGAGCTTAAAGGTCTACGCCCCTGACTCCAAGGCTGACCTTCTCCCCTCTGACATGCCCTTCTAAGCCTTCACTTAGCGCCCAAGCAGGTGGACCCGGAGGTCAAAGTGAACTCTTCTGACTTCCAGCTAAGAAACATTGCCGTTGCAACATCTTGCCCTTTTCTGTGGCGTGAAAGATTCAGCGATCAGATAAATACAGGGAAATTTTTAAGATTCACTCACTGAAGAGAAGTTACCCTGTTACGTATTTTCTTTGTCGATAAACTAAGAGTGGACTGACAGGGAAAATGTTTGGTCTGGGGAAAAAGTGGCTCGCCAAACAGAATATATTAAATGACTCCAATTTTGTTGTAAAAATAGATGCACATGCATACAGAAGTGCCTGGGACAATACGTCACGTGCTGTCATTCTCGCTGGGCTCTGGAACGTTGGTCACGAGCCTTCTCTGTCTACCCTTTCTATGCTCTCCTAGTGCATAGTGTTTGTTCCAACGCTCGTGTTACTTTTATTATAAGGAACAGGTGCACATTTATCTTGATAAAATATAGAAAGGAGGGCTGTGTGTTTGTTTTTAGCTCTTGTTACTATCAATTTTCCATTCCCTGTAATTTCAGTGTCAACGCTCAGGACAGCGATAACAACCTTTAGAATTCTGGCAAGTTCTCTTACTTGGGATCCGTAATCTGTGTCATGTGAGAAAGACGACCATGAATTTGATGAAATGCGATTTCCAGGGTAAAGTATGATTTCAGGAAAACGGATTTATCAAAAAAAAAAAGAAAAGAAAAAGAAAAAAAGAAAAGAAAGTAAGAAAGAAAGAAGGAAAAAAAGAAAAAGGAAAATTATCTCATTGAGAAAAGGTCTCGAGAAGGTTAAGATGAATTTAACGTTGGTGTCCGTTTTGCATTTGGCAGGGTCTTAGGACTGGAATCTTCTATGTGTATAAGGAAGCCACCAGGAGCCTGACCTGCCTTCACCTTTGATCTGCAGAGGTC